>NC_056550.1:3335357-3650714 GCF_910596095.1 Thunnus maccoyii | reverse complement strand
TGAGTATTTTGAGTGTTAAACTCATGATATATGATAACTAAGGCTGCTTTTGTTCCGAACTTTAACTTTGATTGTTGCTTATTTAGTCTCGAATATAAAGAAATACTTTGATTCCTGAGATTCCTGAAAGGTAAATGTTTGAGACCTCTGTCTTAAAAAGATAAAAACCTAAACCACACTTTTACATTTGCTGTATCATCACATCATCAGGACGACATAGTCACTATACACACCGTTTACTGAAAACAGATGCTAGTTGAAGTATGAATTCTGTGCTGATACAGTCTTTTAGAGTTTCATCAGTTTCTTCTGTGTTTCCTGTCCCCATCTCACTGTACAATAAGAAGAAGTACTCACAAGCTAGACTGTAAAACATCTAGCTTGTGAGTACTGCTGTGTACTGCTTGCAGCCTGATGGTGAACAGCTGCAGCTGCTGGTCAATACAGCCAACTATGGCTATTTTCCTACAGCCAACATGTCAACAACCTAACAAAGGCACACTCGCACCTTCTGAGGTGAATATTCGCATTAGCTTTCATTTTGTTATATTGGCGCCTTTACAAGTGAGGTATTAAAGATGTCATATCTATCAACAAAGCTTATTCCCTCATGTGCCTTATCAAATCACAGTTGTGTTTGGGTCCCTGTCTGTACGATTGGCAGTAGACAACCCTTACAGTCAGCACAAGCAGTTAAAGCCAAAGCCTTTCTTTTGTCTTTGAGCCCAGGTTCTACCCCCCTTCTCTCTACTTTGAGTGAGCCCATTCACCCAGTGATCCCCTCTTTACAATTACTCGTACAAACAGGAGAAAGGTGGGGATTGACAAAAACAGCTGCATATGCAGAAAGCAGCAGTTATTGTCTTTGGGATGCTGGATGATGCGGTATTGTTTCCTGTAATATCTGTACAGATCTTGTTTTAATCTTATTGTAATCATAGTTTAAGTAATGTCTTTACTTTCCTCCCACAGGTGACAGAACGATGGGACGCCCTGCTGGAGCCAAGACTGATCATTTAAATCTGAAAGAACAGTCACTTTGTACATTCAGTGTGTTTGGCAAGATTGATTTGCCTTTTCTGTAATTAACTTCATTTCAGGGTCCTTTTTAAGGTTAACCTGAAAGTCACCTCTTCACTTGACATTTGACAGCTAAAGGATTTATTTATGGTTAAGTCAACACTTTGCACAAAAGAGCTGCTGCATTGCAAAGTACATATGGAAAAAAAGATTTAAAGTTATATAATTATTGCGTTTAAATTGGCATTAAATGCAACAATTGCTGTTTTTTTATGTGTAGGTGGGATGAATGATTGTTTCCAGTACTGGAACATAATGGTTTTATGCTTTGTACAGTGATGCAACTGTGGCAGTATGGTATAAACTGTTTTTTCTAATAAAACATTGAAACAAGATTGCTGTCATATTTTGGAAAGTTATATATCCCCACAGGGAATATCAAAGAGTTGCTGAGTCAGGGAATTCCTCTTGATGCCTACAGAGCTGTGTTCCAGACAAAGACAGGTCATTTAATAAATTCTCTAATTTGCTCAGTATATTTTTGTATGCAAACCCAGTTTCACCAGGAAAAGAAAAATGTTGAAATAGTAGGAATGGTAAAAAATAAAATGATAGTAGTAGGTCAAAATTGCATGGGATGGGTTTGCAATTTTTCAAGTCTGTTTTAAAACAACAGTCTTGCTGTGACCATTAGAAGATCCCTTCACAATGCATTTACAATGTTAGTGATGGGGGATAAAATTCACAGTCCTCCTGTGCAAAAATGTATTTAAAAGTTTATCTGAAGCTAATATGAAGCTTCAGTCGTCCAAATGACTTTCAGTGTTCATATGGGCACCTGACTGTTGTTTTAAGAAAAACTGAAAAATTCTGAACATACCCTCTAAGTCAAAATATTGACTGTAAGTCATAGGTTTCAGATATTGAAAATTTCACTGTCTACATTCAAATTATGGGATAGCAATTCAAGTCACTTGCAGTGTCCCAGATCCATACTACAGAGTAATTGTACTGTTTTTACATCTAGTATAGAAATCCACAATGTTTTATACTAATAAGAGGAGACTCAAGTCATACTCTTGATTTACTAATAATTTTGACCTACTGTGAAGTTTGTTGACATTCCTGAGGTTTCAACTGTTGTTTTATTTGTTTGGCGGTAATGAGCTTCCATACAGTTGTACACAGTCCTCTCATTAAATAGCTTTCAGCACGAGCTAAAAGGGAATTTTAGGTCTGGAAGCAGTTGCTTAATATCCCGTTTTATTGTGGTGGAAAGCAGGGAATGCGGGGCGGGTGTTAGCACGCCTGTATTTCTTTTCATTTATTTATTTATTTTTGCTCTCAGATGCTTTTTTTCCCCTCCCATCACTTTATTTATAGAAAGCGTCACTTGCAACATGTGTGACAATAATACAATAACAGAAACTATTAGCCATCATAATGAAACAAAGATAACACAGAAGACATGACTTCACTTTCAGTTTGTTGGTAACACACCTGTATAATTATTAACAGCTGGCTTCTGACGCAATGCCTCGTGTCCGAATCGTCAATCATCGCCCTTTTCCGTAACTTGAGCGAGCGAGCCTGCTTATGTCACAGCAGCAGCAGTCAGTCCGGCGGAGCTGAAGACGGGAACGATGATGGCGACCGCCAAACCCATTCTTTTACTGTTCATTTAATTTAGTAAAATAATTCCCCACGATGGAAGGACATGCTTTCCCCGACCAAGAGCAGCTTTTGCTGTTTCTGAGGAGGCTCAAGGAGGTTTTCGACGTGTGTGACGAGGATGCTGACGGCTTCATCCGGGTGGAGCACTTGGTGGACCTCGGTCTTCAGTTCGGTCAAGGAGACGAGGTTAGATACTGGGAAGGACTGGTTAACTATAGACAGATAGCTCCTCTAAATTCATATACATCGTATTTAACAAGCTATGGTCGGTCAACTAACACTTTAAGTGGCGACTCATAGACCCAATAAGCTCCTGACAACAACAGACAACCTGTCATATGTGTTGAATGTCACAGGTGTGCCTCAGACATTTGATAGCTAGTGGCACATCTGCTGGGCTGGATGTCATGCTGCTAAATGACATGTATGACAGATGACTGCAATGACCTGTCATGTTTGCTACCTTCAAATTCTGTTGGTCTCTTCATGTTTGTCATCCAGTCAGTTCTTACAGTATAGGAAAGCCAGAGGAAGTGAGGGATTTAATAGATGCTATACAAGTTTATAACTGTAGAAAATATATTTTGAGTGAACTTGGAATGAAAAACTCAGGTATTGGCATTGAAAAATATTTAGGGATTAAAAGCAGATATTTCAGTTCTAAAGCTTGTAGGCCTATTTCGTAGTGTTTAACTTTAAGTATATGATAACACACTTTAACTTAAAAATACTTTTGGTATCTCCAGCCTGCAGTTTCTTTGTTGTTTGGTGGTGTATTTTGTGAATATGAGGTTTTTGAAGTTGGCAAGTTGAAGAGCAAGGCTTTATCATACATGGACAATGCTGTTTATACTGTGTAGGGCTGCAGCTAATAATTATTTTCATTACTTGATTAGTTATTTGGTCTATAAAATGTCAGAAAATGTCAAATATAATTTCCCAAAGCCCAAGATGCACCCTTAGATATTTTGTTTTGTCCCAACCAACAGTCCACAACCCAAAGATATTTTAGTTTACAATCATTGAAGACTAGACAAACCAGAAAATATTCACATTTAAGAAGCTGCAACCAGAGATGTTCAAAAGAGCTGCAAGAATTAGTTGGTTAATCAATTAGTCAGTTGACTCAAATTTAATTGCCAACTATTTTAATAATTGATTTTAAATAATTTTTTAAGAAAAAATGCCAAGTTCTTGTGCTCGACCTTCTTAAATTCAAATATTTTCTATTTCTGTACTTCTCCATGGTAATAAACTGAATATCCTTTGGTTGGGGACTGTTTGTCAGGACAAAACAACAGATTATAGGTTGCATCTTGGGCTTTGGGAAACATCGACATTTTCTGACATTTTATAGACCAAAAGACTAGTTGAGAAAATAATGAACTGATAATGAAAATAATCTTTAGTTGTAGCCCTCAAGTTTTTTTTCTTTAAAAAATGACTCAATGATTAATTGATTATCAAAACAGTTTTCTAGTTGGTTAATCGACTAATAGTTGTGGTAACTTAATGTAGAGTAAAGTACCTTGATTTGCCAGGTCACTGGATGCACTAAAAACTGACATTCCTGTCTGGTGATTTTACCAGTAAACAGTTTCTCAATTGATTTTCAAGATAATGTACTATGTCATATAGATATTCAGATATAAAGTTACATAGGATTTTATTCATATTACCATCCCTATTACTGATAGTTTCACTACTGACAGAGGCCTCAGTAGACATGCAGGGTCTGGCAAAGATCTGTCAAGTGCCTTGCTAGGTCCATTGTGTGATGGTTGGAAGTTTTGTCCCCTCTGTAGCCTCTGAGAATCCGACTCTTTAAGCCATGGAAATCTCTGAAAAACCAAGCAGACAAAGGGTTTAGAGTGCGATGGGAAAGGTCACAAGCTGAGTGCTTGTTGGCTCGTCAGAGTTGTATCAGACCACACGAAATGAAGTGGAGAGACTTCACTGTCTATATGTTTGGTCCATCATGTGTCCCCACGAGGAGCCGGTTAACAGCCATTGAATGTGTGGAACTTAAATTTTAGGGTTAGGGGTTAGTTATTAACCTAACATGAAAAAGTGCACATCCCCAGTACAGTTTCATTTAGGGCAGTGGTAACCGACCATTTTTTGCTTATGACCCTTTGGGTTCAGTCAAAGAGCGATTTTCTCTTCACAGATTGTTTCATTTGAATAATGTTTAGAGGCCTGAAGAGGTTAAAGTATACAGTATTTCACTAATGAATAAATACAATTTTGTGTGGTAGAATTGAGTTTTTTCTTATTTTTTTACCTGGATGATCATCTCACAACTCCTTGTAAGGGCCCAGACCCCCTGGTTGCGATCCACTGATTTAGGGGACTACTTATTGTTGGCAAGTGTTAGTCCAGAGAATTCTCCAGACACCACATCAATGTGACTCAATGTGACTCTGTACTGATGCTGGTGCAGCAACTCAAGCCAAGCTATACTCCTATGTTGCCATACTCAACATTGATTGAACCCCATTTGGTGGGTTTCAGCACCAGCAGTGCGAGTGCGCTCTCCATGGTACTGAACCTGGGGCTGCCATTGGTGTGGCAGCTAGTGGTCAGTTGTAACTTTCAGTTATCATTTTATTGCTTACATTTTTAGCTGCATGTGCTCTTTGTTTATATGTTGCTTTCCATACATGATGTTAAAGGATTTGGCTGGCGATTTTCGATATTTTTCTTACTGTCAACAAATCTCATGTGCACTGGGTGACATTTTCTCTCTTTGGAGCCATTTCTAAACAAGTTATGGTAATCACCGTTTTCATGGGTGACAGATCTTGTCACCCAGTGCAGTGGTGTGACTCACTGATGTGTTTTTAATAGTTTCTGGAAGACAACAGAGGTCTACGGCACAGAGGAATATGATATATCAGACTTTGGATACACACACAATACTTTTAAGGAGATTAATTCATTGTTGGTTTGGCTCTGCACACAAGATTTGTTGACAGTAAGAAAAATATAGAAAATTGCCAGCCAAATCCTTTAAGCTGTAATCAGTACAGCGCTGTAAAAGATTAAAGGGGCACTTCCATAAAGCTGAGGGACTCACAAGTGACAGATTAAAAAAGGAATGTCAGATTTGAGGCAAGCGTGACTCGATTTCATATAAGAAAAGGACAGTTTTATATCATTCAAAATAGTTCATTTAATGTGTGACTGTAAATTATTCCAGTCAAATGGAGCCTTAAAATGAGCCTCATACCAGTGTTACAGACAGTGACAGAGGGAATAGAGAAAACATTGATGTATGTGGCTATAAAAACTGCTTCAAACAAAATGGGTATTGAAAATGAATGAATTTAAAAATCTTCTGGCATTTAGAGACAGCCACTGAAGAGTCTCATACACATCACAATGACCAGTATGAAATGAACAACTCAAAATAAATCTACTGTAAACAGTTTATAAATTACATTTACAGATTAAAGATGAGATTTAGTAGTCTTATGATACACACATATCACATGTACACACACACATACACATGTCAGCCTAATCCAAAATGAATAGCAACAACTGGGTTTAGGATTTGGAGCTAAATATCTCTCTTTATTAGTTTAAAAGTGAGTCTGTGAGCAGTGTATTTGGAATAGCAGAGAGCTGCTTCCAAATATGCTTAAACTGTCTATCTAGTTTTTCCATCTTTGTCAGATTGTTTATAGAGTGAAAGTGTCTTTGTAATAGCATGTAGATATATATAGGAGGATTAAATTATGAATGGTGACTGAAGATGGTTGGGACTAAGTGAGATCCACTGTGTGTGTTATAGTTATGGATGGAGTGTGTGGAAACCAACATTATCTCCAGATTTCATCCATTTCAGTGTGAAATTAAACTGGCAGTATGTGGATAAAATAAGTAATCCATTACAAAAAAACAATACACCACCATTATTTTTTGATCAAACTTGTGTTATCATCATATAGTAGTATACAATTAGAATAACTGCCTGTTGGTGTGTTTACATCAGATCTGACAGCCAAGGTTTCTGAGGATGTTTCTACCAACACTGAAGTTTTAAGGATGCATGTCTATTTGTTAACCAAATCTAAACGCTTGGATATTGGATGATCCATAAGTGCACCACCTAATGCAGCAAATAGTTTCATACCCTGTTGAAAGAAAATAAAATCAATGGATTGGAAATGAATCTAAAAATGTGGTAGGAATTGGACAATGGTTAGCAATAATGAAAAGTATATGTTGTAGCACATGTATTGTAGATACTTTGCTAAAACATATAATTGAAGAATTTATTTCATATGAAGGATACATTAGCTTCTTTTAGAAATGACCACCCAGTTCCTCAAATATCTTGTTATACCTGGGTTAGAATAACTCAGTTTGGTCATTGTTGTGTAGAACAAGGAAGAGAAAGAAATTGAACCCATTGGAGAAATGGGTATAAATAGTAGATGAAGCAGGTTAAAACCTGGATGCACCTAGCATCCCAGATAAATGATATCTAACAGTGAGAGTAGATTTTCCTTTAAGCTGTCATGGCGGCTGAGCATCCAGAACACATCACTAAAAATAACTCAGCAGTACTAAGAGGAAGCTACTTCTTCATCTTCCTCCTCCCCTCTCGCAGCTCCGCTCATCTCTGTGTTCTTTGTCACCATGGCGACGAGAGCCTCACGAGGAGTCTATGAGCGGATTGGTCGGTTATTAAGTAATGAAATCCGCCTAACTGCTGGATACAGCCTATGAGATGGTGCTCTGCACCAGTGCTGTATTTACATTTGCTTCATTTGGAAAACAGTATTCTCACCAATGACACATCCAGAAACACCCGTTTCTATGGTGATTAGTTCAATGCAGTGAGTGCCTTTGCAGTCTGTGGATTATAAACCGCTACATATGAAATAACATCTTTATTTCTCATGTTTATCTTGCAGTCACAGTGCTGTTCCTGTACTGCATGTATGCACTTATACACACTTGGGAGTATTGCAAGTACACATACAATATTCATCAAAGCACATACAATGCATTTTATATATCTGTGCTCTCTGTATTTGCTCAGTATTATTTGTTCTGGCACACCTATGAGGAAAACATAGCTTTCATCTATTAAAACATCACAGAGTTGTGTTTTAAGGAGCAAACCATGTTGTGCTCACTTTAGCCCAGACTTGGAACTTGCAGGAGAAAAGCAATCTTTCACAGTGATTATATATTGTTTACCGTTTGCCAAAATTACCTTACCTTTGTGTAGTTATAGAGTTCCAGTTGCAGACTCATTTGAAAGATCTACTGCTGATTTATGGTGTGGTCTTATGTTAATGAGAGACTTCAAAATCGGGGATATAAATGTTGGCAGCCAAAAGCACTGCATTATGAGCTGAACTCAGAGCTTCACTGTGGGAAAATCAACTGCATAAGACACACAATAAGAAACCATAGATGTGGTGACTAGGATCATGTGAATTTGATAGCTGAAGACAACTGTTGTGCTTTTTATATACAGGATTTCTGTAAGTGCTGATCAAAGTACTATATGTCATGTTCTTCGTTAGTTTTGTTTGTTCTGTGTAATTAATTGTGCTCCTGCTACACCAAAGAGACAGGAACAAAAAAAAGAAAAGAAAAGAAAAGAGCATTTCAATCACAAAGGCCGCTCCACTGGCCACCAACATAATTGGCCTTCACCATTAATTCTGCCTATGAGACTATTACAGGCTTATGTTATTATATAAGCAAACATCCGCCAACCTCCTCTTAACTGTCTAAAAAACATGCTGCTGTCATGCTGCCATACCAATAAAAAACCTTAATAACAATACAAGAGATTGTAAAAACATTAGAAAAGAAACACCTATTATATATGTTTCTTATATATGTTGTTGAAAGTGTGTGTGACCCGAAATGGTGACTATTCAAGAAAAAAAATCCCCAACTTGTGCACATGTTTGAATTAAGGTCAATTCATTTTTCAACTGATTGATTGATTAGTCTGTTTTTTATATAGTTGATTAATCATTTAAGTAATTGTTAAGCAAGCATTCCCTGCTCTTCCAGTTTGATGATGTACTGCTTTTCTGTTTCATATCATTGTAAACTGAACATCTTTGGGTTTTTAACTGTTGGTCGGACAAAACAAGACATTTTAGGAAGTCATCTTGGGCTGTCGGAAACCATGACAAACATTTTTCACTTCTGACATTTTATTGAACAAACAATTAATTGGCAGATTAATTAATAATGAAAATAATCATTAGTTGCAGCCCTAAGTTCAGTGTATCTAACTGATAGCAAGTAACAGTAAGATATATCGGTGACATATCGCATTTAGATTTTACTAATTGTTTTATATGGACACATGAGGTTGCATGTACATTGTTGGACATAATTCAACTTAATTATTATAATAGGTGCTAACAGAGCTATTATTGTAAAGCATCATAAAAAACAATCAGCTTTTATCTGAACTCAAATGCTCAAATATTATTTTTGTCTTAAGAATTATAGAAACAAATACAAATAGTGGCCTTTGTGGAAGAGCTTCATTGTATAATTAAGTAATAATCTTCTAATAGGTGATTAGTAGACACTGGCTTCTGCCTGTGTGACACTAAGTCTGCAGGTGTTTGATGTTAAATGGGTGACACAGAGAAGTATTAAGTTTAGACACAGCACGTTGACATCTGCATTTAAGCCCGTGTGATGATGTGGCACAGAGCTCTGGGAACATGTGACTGTGTGTGTGAGATAACATTCTTCACACATCATATGGCCCTGCAAATGCTGGTGTAGCACAGGTTGTTCCACAGTATACGCTCCGCTCTCAATAGGTCATTTTGATCTGCTTATCTAGACTCAGAAACATTCTCCCACCAAAGCTCTTTTCCAGATCAAAGCCTGTGTCAGATGATATTTCCAACACCTGCTCAGAGCATGACTGTCACGGTCTTCTGATGTGTGACTGTAGCGTTATTTCAAACCAAAGGAAATGTTACATCAACTTTGTGTCAAGAATAGATGCTGAGGGGGACAGAAATGAGCCTGCCTTGAGGGGAAGCTGCATGGCATTGTCAGCAATGATCAGCATCTGAGGACATGTACAGTAGGCTAAAGTATCCTCCTTTTTGACCAAACTGAATTTTAACAACTAAACTTACAGTACATGTACACCAACAAACCAGTGTATTTATTTTATTAGTTCAAGAAACATGACACACAGTGCATATTTGCATATACTGTACAGCATAATTAATTGTCCCATAAAATAATTAACACAGTTCATAATTAACATATTCCTGCACCCTTCTTATCTCACGCCTCCATCCTTCCTCCTCCCTTTCTCTCCATCTGTGATGTTTATTTTTGTTTCTCTCTGCTCCTCCTCTTCTGTCACCGTTTAAAACATGCACTGAAATGAAATCAAATGTGTTTTCCCTCATGCTTAGATGCTTTTTAAGACAATACTTAGACAGTCTCTGACCTTCATCACATCTTTATAAATCCTGTAAGTGGGAGAAAGGAGGATGAAAAAAATCACTACAGTGAGGGGATCTGGTGGCTTTGTTATGTTGTGGGGGGCATTTTGCTGGCATGGTTTGGGTCCACTTGTCCCCTTAGAGAGAAGGGTCACTACTAATCAATACAAAGTTGTTCTGAGTCATCACCTTTATCCTATGATGAAACATTTCTATCCTGATGGGAGTGGTCTCTTCCAGGATGACAATAACCCAATTCACAGGGCACGAAGGGTCACTGGATGGTGCGATGAGCATGAAAATGATGTGAATCATATTCTATGACCTTCACAGTCACCAGATCTCAACCCAATTGAACACCTATGGGAGATTTTGGACCAACGTGTTAGACAGCACTCTCCACCACCATCATCAAAACACCAGATGGGGGAATATCTTTTGGAATAATGGTGTTCATCCCTCCAGAAGAGTTCAGAGACTGTAGAATCAATGCCAAGGCACACTGAAGCTGTTCTGCCGGCATGTAGTGGCCCAACACCTTACTAAGACACTTTATGTTGGTTTTTCCTTTAATTTGTCACTCATCTGTATATTCTATTCTATTTTATTCTATTATATATATATATAGTGAGTAAAACTGAGTGTAAACAGACTTTGTTTCCAAGAAAACTCTTCACAGCAAGGTTAAGTTTTACACATACTTCATAATAGTTTCTCATGAGTGAGAAAATTGCACAGAGATATGTTGATGCAACATTTCAGAATTTCTCTGGTGCAGATGTTCAGCTAGTAAAAAAGTGTACATTTCATAACCTTGCACATTTCTGCTTTTGAGTTCCTCTTTCCACTGTGCATGTCTGTACATATTCTAGGTGTAATGGTAGAGGTTGAACCAATCCAAGGCAGGTGTGTACTCTGTAATACTCATAGTTTAGGAAATCCTCTTTCCTGCATCGGATAAGGTGGAGCTATGTCCAACAATTTTAGTCATTCATAGTGTTGCACTCGGTTGTACACATGAAAAGT
Organism: Thunnus maccoyii; assembly: GCF_910596095.1. NCBI lineage: Eukaryota > Metazoa > Chordata > Actinopteri > Scombriformes > Scombridae > Thunnus > Thunnus maccoyii. The sequence continues at coordinate 3,639,525 of NC_056550.1, read as the reverse complement.
GACAGAAATAGTTGTGTGATGAATGAAAAAGAGAACTTCAGAGAGAAGTTCAAACCCTGCTTAGACCATCAAGGGTCTAATGATAGCAGGTGCTATATTGTGTCCTGTGAGGAAAATTGGTGATTTATGATTTTGTGCTATAAAAAAAAACTCATTTAACATCTGTCTTTTGCAGGTGAAGAAGTTAACCAGGTACCTGGATCCTAACGCTCATGGGAAGATCAACTTCAAAGACTTTTGCCACGGAGTGTTTGCTATCAAAGGTAAGAAATAAATTAATGAATGAAGTATGAAAGAGGTATAGCAGAGAGTTTGTTAAATACTGCACTGTATCAGCCCTTCCTTTCCCCAGGGAAATTGTATAATGAGCTTTAGAGGTGCTGGTAGGTGGATTTCTTACTTTTGGGCAGATCCAGGCTAGCTTTGTCCCCCTGTTTCCAGACTTTGTGCTAAGCTAAGCTAACCGGCTGCTAGCTATAGATTCATATTTATCACAAGATTGGTATCATTCTTCTCATCAAACTCTTGGCAAGAAAGCCAAGAGGTAAAATATTCTTTTAACTACAGATAATATTTTTCCTGCATTTATCTAAAAGGTACATGACTATTATTACCTTTAAACAATAGTGAAACATTTATTCAAGATGATTCAACCTTCCTCCTTCCAACAAAAACAACCGTCTTCCTCCCTTCCTGCCTTCCTCCTTCTAGGTTGTGAGGAGATACTGAAGATGGCTGTGGGTCCTCGCAATCTTACCTCCAGCCAGCCAGCTGTTACTGACAATGGTTACATTTACCAGGTACAGTCTTTTGCACTACTCCCCCGCCCACACTCAAACTTTTAGTCTTTCTGTCGTTCATCTACTCTTTTCTACTTTCTGACTGTCAGATGGACAGTCTACTCAAGAAGAACACGGTTGTGTGTCACATTGTTGCCACCACATTGAAAAGCCATGTTTTAATGGTCTTTTTAGCCTGACCATCCTCAAAGGTGGAACAAGACACTGGGGGTGGGTGGATAACAAAGCAGAAGTAGTTTATTACTGCTGCCTTTTTGTCATTGTACATTCATTTCAAATATGAATAAATGTTACATTGGGACCTGCAATGATGAGACATATTACATTATTAATGGACCTCACCCAACTTCAAACTGAGTAGAGGTTTAATCAGCCAAAGTAAATTAAATCTGTCTTGGTGTGCAGGGTCATGTATGTGTAGGGGTTAGTGAGGGAAAAGTTTTCTTTGGCAACATAAATCATAATTTATAGTAATTATGTCAAAATTGCTATAAATTATGACATAATTTATAGCAATTGTGGCTCACTATTTCAAAATTATGACTCAAAAGGGACAGATCATGCTTTTTTGATTTTCTGTTATTTTTATACTGTTATGATATTGGATGTTAAACATGGTTAAAGAAAACTTGAGGTGAATGTTTGTTGAAATGCTATCTAGCCAGGTCTTCAACCTGATCTGAACCTCCACTTCCTCCTTGTGATGATGCCAGATTGTTCACACATACCCACAAACAGCCATCTGTTCCTTAGCCTTTGTTGCTAAGGTTGTTCCATGAATTGTTCACATTGTCCACTTGCATTTTTGGATCTGATTCAGGCTCCAACTTGTATGGATTTATTTGAGGAGTTTCCATTTCGAGGAGAGAATGAGATTTTTGAAGAAATATTTATCATATTTACTGGCATAAAGAGCCAGTATAAGATGAATGAGGAGTTTTTAATTGTAAATCATGCAAAGATATTCCAGTAGAGCCTCAGAATAGAAATATAGACTGGGAAGTGTGCAGAATATGTCCTCTTTAAAAGCCAAAATTTTTACTTAGCTTCTCACAAGGTCAACTTAAAAGGTTAGTAGGCTATGTCATAATTTTGAATTTTGAGTCTTGAATTTTATATCATTGAATTTTGAGTATTTTAATTTTCATTATTACTAGCTTTTCATCAACTTTTTTTCCAAGAGGAAACAAGCTACAGTTGTGTCCCATAATGAGACAGTAAGTCAAACTTATAAGATATTAAGTATAAATTATGACATATGTCAAATGTTTGACTTACTTATTATATCTTATTATCTTACTTATTTTTTTTACTTCATACCTCAAAAATTTGCCCTCAGTTTTTATTTTTGTTATTCCTAACATTTCATCTATATTTTTTTTATTTTCCTGGCAGAAATGAGCTTTCATGCAGTTCTAATTTGAGCAATATGTCTTTTTTTTTTGTCTTTGGACTCCAGCGCACCTCCAGCACGCACATATGCATAAATGATAAGGATATCAATGAATATGCAGCATATATCGTAAGTTTCTCCGTTGCAGTGCATGACTGCTGATGCCCCCTCTAGAAACCAGCTCAACTGAACAGTTGCCTAGCAACAAGAGTAAGAGAGAGCGAGAGAGAGGTGGAGGTGTGGCTTTGTCCCGGCTAAAGCATCAGTGTGTTTTCAAATGAGCTGCGGCAATACATGTGTGTAAGGGATGCTTGTGTTCAAGCTTTGATCACATTGAGCCTTCAAGCTTGAGGAATACTGCGGATTTTGATTCTACCTCCACGACAAAGGATACCGTTTGGATGATACACTTGCACATACACACGCGCACAATGGTGTGACTGGTGGCTCGAGACTGGAGAGGAGACACGTGGCAGGCACACTTTATTGGTAAGGTGTGTATGTGTGTGTCAGATTGAGAGAACTTTGTCGGACAGTGAATTGATCCTGGCATGGTAAATGACAGGAATATTTTGTAAATGTACACACAGGCACCAAAATAACCTGATCTTTGGATGTTATCACACAAGATTAGTTGTTTTTGAACTAGGAGTAAAAAACCTATGGTGGGTTTTATCACTGCACTACTTAGTTTTACACTTGCATAGTTTTGAATGTAAAGTTTGAATGCTAAAGCTCCTTTACACACATGATCACCCACACAGGTGTTTTCACTTAGTTTGGCTGATTAGGTCTCTCATGACTGTTTGCATGACAATTTAAGCCTTCAATCATTCTCATTAGCACATGTTACTTAGTGTTGGTCTTTGTGGAATCACACAGGTGTTTCAAGTTATTCTGCTGATTAAAAGACCTCTGCTGAGGGGGAAGTTGGGGTGAGCTGTGCTGGGAATCTTTTGAGGTCACAAACTTGATTTACTAATAAGAATAATTCCACCTGGGCCACATACTGTAGACAGACTCATCCCTTTTATATTAAAAGATGCTTCCCTAGAGAAGGATTTGGTTACACCGCACATTGCTGCTCAATTAAAGGTCGCTGAGCCAAACTAACATTCATCAGTTCCTACATACTACACATCAGTATTTGTTGTTGTAAAGTATGTGATCTGATACTGCTGGTTTATTTTAGCAGTTAACGTCACCTCTCACACTTTTTTCCCCCCTGCAGACTTTGCTCAAGAGAATTGTGAAAAAGTGTAAACAGACATGTCACTAACCAGCATTATGTGTACTTGCTTTTCTTATGCTGGAATGTTGGTGACTTCCAAATATGTTGACCTAAGCAGGCAGTGAACAACAAACACTACAATTCATTCAATTAAAGATGGGATATGATCCTCACTTTACTGTCTGCAGACATGTGGACGCCCTCACACCGTCTTATACTCAGGCACTTGCACTGATCACACGGGGGGCGTTAATTTAAGACGTTAGGGTTCAGTGCTTGGGGCTTAGTGAGGACATGGGAACAAGGTCATAAAGGTGGAAACTGTCTTGCCTGTCGATGCTGGAGTTGAACAGCGATTGATGTGATTTCACTCCAAATTGTACCCACTTCAGATATTTTCCAGTCAGCATTAGAGAACATGTACCACATAAGAATATGCTCTCAAGTAAGTTAAATTCCTCATTTACCTTTCTCTTTGTCATAGTTTTTTGCCATATCTTCACACACACCTCTTAATCCCAGACAAAAACATGTGTATAATTGATGAATGAAAGCTACACAGCAGTCCCTCAGAGACCACACCATGTTTTCTGTATCGTGTACATATATATGTGTGTGTGTCCATACACAAAAACACAAACCAAAGTCTTAAGTCAGAACAGGGGAGGAAAGAATGTTTTGTCATTTAAGGTGAAAATCCTGTGTGTGTGTGTCAGACAGGGTGTGTACCTTGCTCTGGCACCTCAGTTGGGTGAAGCCAGACAGGCTCATGCATAATTAATAACACGCAGATCTGAGGCATACTACATCCCACTCTGTTTCTGATAAATCAACCCAGGAAACCATCTCCAGGTCAAATACTAGAGGTGAACTGTACCATCGCAGGTTTGAATTGATTCTGTTTAAGACACTTTAAATGCCCGAACAACTGAAATACAACTGCTCTGTGGTTTAAGTGAGAAAAAACACAACTATAGGAAACAACTTATTCAAAACACAATGGGGCTGTTCCTCTGTAATGTAAGACATTTAATATTTACAGATCATTGAAATGGCAGTCGATTATAGGAGGATGGTTATTATTGTGGGGGCATTTTTATGTAATTATAGACTGATTAAAAATGTATTTTTATGAATGAAAAGTACTACCAGATTATATGTAATAAAACAAACACTATCACTGTCCCAGAAGTATTTCTGAATAATTTCCCTAGCAGTTAGTGGTATGGTCGCTGAAATAGAAAATGACAACCAATGTCCTTATTCACCATTTTTCAAGGATAATGAATGCGCAGTAGTATGTGGCGCCCCTCTGAGACAGGACAGACCTTATAAGGTAACGTCCTCATATACCCAGTTCAGCTGCTTAACCTGGGCTTATTTTGTCACAACCATAAGGTCCAACTTAGCATACTGGTGTGTTTTAAACCCCTGCAAGTCCTGGTTTAGCTGAACCCATTCTAAACCGCTGTTAAGCTAGTCAAATGGTAAGTGAAATAGATAAATAAATAATAATAACAGCCCCAAGGGTTTATGGGTATAAGAAGATGTTCATTTCTGGTGTCCAGCAAATGTTTTCATGTCAGTATTTCCAAGTAAACAGAAAATGTGAACATCTAATTATTTCTGCACATAATATGTAGTCTACATCAGGAATTTGTGCTCATTCTATGAAATATTGTGCATTAGTCTGTCAAATTCACTTGGAGGTTGTGGAGTATGTTGATAGGACAGAGATGGGTAGAGGGCATCTTCTCACCCAAACATCCCTAGATGACATGCTGTGGAGCCACCCTCTTTGTCCATATTCAGTTTTTTGAGTCTTTGATCCGGATAGGCCAGACATCTTAATAATCAAGTAAATGATAAATGCAGGGTATTGCATTCTTGAATTTAGCAGTTATGTTGTTGAGGAATTCTTTGATATGCTAATGTTTAATTTTGTTTGTTCGTGTAGAACGGTGAGGCAAAGCTGGGCCCTCCCATTATCATGTGTACGCGGTCCTACCCAGAATGCAGTGTGTATGGTGAAGGCTGTGGTACTGATGGGGAGTGTGATATGGACAGCAGCACTGAAAACACCAACAGCTCTGACTCCCTGGACCCAACACAGCAAGACCGGTCAGTCAAAACAATATCTGAGAAACATATAGTGACTCTAGAAATGAACAGATATGAGCATTGATTAAACTGTTTAGAGCTATATGATGAAAATTCTCTGTGTATCAGTATCACTTGTTCCTCAAAAGCATAATAAAATGATAAATTCTTTATATTTTTATTTTTTTTTAATTTTTTTTTTACCCTTCCTGTACTTCCTACTATGCAACCCTAGTCACCTGATTGGCTCAGCATCTGCGTCCGTCATCTCTGGAGAGGAGCAGTTTGAAGACTATGGTGAAGGGGAGGATGTGGATTTCACTCCCAGCAGCCCCTGCCCTGAAGATGACACCCGAACAAATGGCTTCTCAGACTTGGGATCCTCCCTTCCCTCCAGGTTGGTGTTTGGGCTGGAAACACACCCTCACATGTCTCCTGTAGTGAGAGGGAGTTGAGTCAAAGGGTGAACAGGGGAGTTTTACATATTACTTTACAAAATAAATAGTCATAATACTGTTTGGAAATACTAATATAGCACATGACAGATATTTCAGCTTGTAATTGAAGGAAAAGAACAGGTGGCACTAATAACATTAACAATGGCTCTGCTCTATTTGAGTGTAAGCCCGTGTGACATAAGATATTTATGTGTATCTGCCCACTCAATTGTGACATTATTTAACCCACCCCCACACCCCCCATTCAATATAGGGCATTACTGGTTTGAGAAAAGGCATGAGAGCAAATCTGGGTGTATAAACAGTTGGTTTGTGCTGCGTTCTTCAGTTGGAAGTTACACCTAGTAAAGAGTAAAGCTACTGAATCACAGTTTGTTTTCATTTATTCTTTCTGGTGAGTAAATGTCACCTAAGCACCTTCAGGTTTTGTCAGTAGTCTACCCTTAATGGTTAATTCGTTGTATGGTCTGTATGGTGCTTCCTTGTATTGTTTGGTTGAACTGTAACGTAAGATAGCTGAATACGAGTGGATGCAACCATCACTATTTTAGCGTAGTTCATCAGGGATTCTATTCTCTCACAATGCACAAAGCAAAAAATGAAACATTAACTGCCCAATAAAAAAACATCCACCTCAAATTCATTTGGCAGCAACAAATACCACATTTTGACTCGTAAGTTGCCTTCCAAAAGGAATTCTATCTTATCTTTAAAACGCTACAGAGATTTTAGTGCCACTGGTAAATGAACAAAGGGCTTGCTAAGATAAGACTGTTCTCCCAGGGATCACCAGTGAAACTGACTGGCCACTGGCTTTCTATGATATGTCAAAACAACATGGCATCACAAAGTGAAAGCTGCACCGCCAGCACTGCCAGCTCTTTATAATAGATTGTGATTTGGTCAAAGTTGACATTTCAAAAAAATCATTAACATTTTCCTGGGTCAGCACAGCTTCTCTGGCTGGGTTCTCCAGTGCCTTGCTGAGCAACTGGGAAAGGTTACTTTTTGTCACGCTGGGGCGATACAATTGCTGCTTCAATCAGCTGTATTTAATAGCATTCATATTAATATCTATTGATGTTTTTAGTGTAATTATATATTTCAGTAATAGATATTGAGGTATTCTTTGTAATTGCAGTGCGGGACAGACTCCTCAGAAGATGCGGCAGCTGTATAACAGTGAGCTGCTGGACATCTACTGTTCTCAGTGCTGCAAGAAAGTGAATCTACTCAATGACTTGGAGGCCCGCCTTCGAAACCTCAAGGCCAATAGGTAAAGCAGACACACACACATACAGACACATACATACATACATACATACATACATACATACATACATACATACATACATAAACAAACAGAATACACATGAACATGCACAAAGAAATGAGTGGAAGTAAACAGGATGGTAGAGTAGATGCACTAGAGCTGCTGCCTCAGCATCACTCTAGACAGTTTAGACAAGCTCTAACACATAGACACACACAGACACACACACACACACACACACACACACACACACACACACACACACACACACACACACACACACACAAAAACCATCCAACCAAATCCCACCCTCTTGGCACCAGACACTGCACCCACATCAAAGGGTGAGCCTGAGCTGTTGCTATAGCAACAGTATACCAATCTGGTGGAGTGGCTGGTTGCAAGTTTTTGTGTCTCCGTGTGTGAGATTGCCACAATGCAGCAACAAAGAATGGAAAAAAACAAATGGCAGCTCAATAAGTGTTCATACCATTTGTAATAACCGACTCAGCCAAACTGCAAGAGAAACTTTCTATGATTTGATGTAAAAAAAAAAAAATCCTGTTATTGCTCTTTTCACTTAATTTTTGATGCTTAAATCATGACCAGAGCCAGCAGAAGTAACAGTAGTAGTACGAGCAGTTGTAATAGCAGCAGTAGTTGAAGTAGTAGTTATTGTTGTAGCAGCAAGTAGTAGTAGGAATAGAAGCATGATTCTGAAAAACAGATTATGAAAAGCTGTGTTATTGTCAATGTGTATGTGTGTGTTCGTGCGTCACTCAGTTTCTCTCTTGTGTTTCAGCCCCAATAGAAAGATTTCCAGCACAGCATTTGGACGGTGAGTGACTTTAGTTTCCCACTACTATTAACCTTTTAAATAAATAGCAAAAGTACTACGGTAATGTTGCATTTGCATAGACATATGGGGCTGGCCAACCACTTGTTACAGATCACAATGATGGGTCCAACATTTAGCAAGGTGATAAATCGAGCTCTATAGAAAAATGGTGGAAAAGCTGCTTCTGAAGCTTACACATCTATATTGTATCATCATCATGTAGCATTATTATCATGTAGGTTAATGTGTCCTCTAATGTGTCCTCTCCTCCTGCAGTCAGTTGTTCCAGGCCAACCACAGTGTGTTTGGGTCCAGCCAGGGTAGCAGCACAGAGGATCTGTTCACAGACAGCATCGACTCCTGCGACCTTGACATCACAGAGAAGGTACAAACACACACACACACACACACACGAAAAGGCAGGCACTTATTGTACATTCAAAAAAGCCAGTTTAATTTCTCTGGAGACATTGATCTTTACCATGAATTATTAGCAATAATTATTAGGAACCGTAAATCCACTTTTTCAGGTTCACCTGCCAAGTACTAGCAGTGGGTAGGACTCCCCTTTTTAATGTCAGGTGTGTGTTTTGTTGGCAGTTCTTTAATGTGGCTCTGCAGAGACTGACAAGAACTACTGACCTTGTCTCCTCTGCCTTTGAGGGAAAATGCTAACATGCCACACAACACACATGTGTACTGTCAAGTTTAAACCAGTGGAATAAAAGCAGGAGACTAGCTGAAACCTAACTGAACCTCTGCACTGCATGTGTTAAATATTGAGTTGCGGCCACATCATTTCCTTTTAGGAGAAGCTGACAGTTTGTGTACAGGTGTACCTAATAAAATGGATACTTAGCATAACACTGTAAAAGTCAGATATTAGGAATGTATAATGATACAAAGTATCTCCCTCAGGTCAGTTATCTGGAGAAGAAGGTGACAGAGTTGGAAAGTGACAGCCTGGCCAACGGTGACCTCAAGTCTAAACTCAAACAAGAAAACACACAACTTGTCCACAGGTGGGAAAACATACATACATACACACAAGCATACACACAGAGAATCCTTTAATTATTGATTTATATATTTATATTGGCCTAAAAGTCATCAAATTTACTCTTACAAAAATAGCATTGCTCTATATAATCTAATCTGGAAAATTCTATCTAATCTACTGTGTGTCTGTGTTTGCATCCCAGGGTGCATGAGTTGGAGGAGCAAGTGAAGGACGCAGAGGCGAGGGCAGATCAGAGTCTGGAGGAAGAGACGAAGAGGCACCGGGAGGCTTACAGCAAGATGGAGAGGGACAGAAACACAGAGATAGACCTGCTGTGTAGCAGGTAAACTCACCAACAACAGAATCCAAACCTTAAAAGATGCTGTTGCTGGTTGTGGTTCTGACTCTAGGTCAAAAAACACACACATCAATACCTTACTGTATGTAACTGAGGCTGTACTCGGGTAGTTATTCTCATTTTCAAAATTGTAACTCTCAAAACTGTACACTGCTACCACAGACCACCACAGAAGAAGTATGTAATCCTTAGTATTTGAAAATGGAGCCCTTAAAAACTGTGTTTGCATTTGTGTTTCAGAAATGATCACAAGTCACTTCTTCTGTGAAACTCAGCACATTTTCTCAAGACTTTTACTTAAACAAGGCCAAAGGACAAATTCCTTTCCTCCTCCTCCTGTGGTGGATGGTTGTGGCATTTTACACAACCAGTTTTGTTTCTTTTTTCAAACCAAAAAAATCCTAGCTAAAAATGTTTGCCCTATTTACACTGTGTGAAAAAGAATAGTTCCCCTTGTAAAGTTTCAACTATGTGTGTGTGCGTACACAGGGTACAGCAGTTAGAAGAAGAGAATGGAGAGATGAAATTAAATGTGTGCAGACTCAAGTCTCAGACAGAGAAACTGGACCAGGTGAGTGTGATTCACCAAAAGGATCATTCCAGTTTATTACAACTTGGCTTGTATTTTGGGGGTTTTGGCCATCATTCATATCAGTTATAATATTATATCATAATATTGTAGTAACCAAGTGAATTGCTGAGAAGGCTGTAACATTGCTAAAAATAACATGCAGAGTCAGGTGATAAGGCAGGTCTTAAACAAACCCTGAGGTTAGTCAAGCTTACAGAATACTGGCTCAAACTTGAGCCAGGAAATCTCAGCAAATACTTTGGTTAGCACAATATTATCATAACAGATGCCCAAAACTACAAAAATAAAACTTCTTTACTTTACTTTCTTCACCTCCACTCAGTTTGTTTGGTTGTTTCATAAAAGTGAGTGGAGAGAAAGAAGTGAATTTTCTTGTCCTCCCTCGACAATGTCTTCCTGCAGGAGAAACAGAGGATGACTGACAAGCTGGAGGACACTAGTTTGAGGCTGAATGATGAGATGGACCTGTACAGGAAGATAATGGACAAGCTGTGGCATAACCGCCATGAGTTTCAGAAAGAGAAAGAGGCCATGCAGGAGGTGAGGGGTACTCTAAATAACTGACAAGTTACATGGTAAATGTTTAGGAGTTGGATTTAATCGTAACTTCTCCCTACAGCTGATTGATGATCTCCGCCGGGAGCTGGACTACCTGCAGATGTTTAAGCTGGAGATGGAGCATCCCGGGAAGGGCAAAGGTCTGTCTGAGTACAACGTTAAGACCAGGGAGATCGAAATGGAACATGAAGTCAAGAGACTGAAACAGGTTCACACACACACAACACACTCATGTTTGTTCTTCTGTCGTCACGTTCCCTTCTCTACATTTATTCCCAGGTGATTAACATGGACCACACAGACATGAGATGGAACCTCTTAGAGACTGACAGATATATTGGCATGGATGATATTATCAGCTAAGATTGGCTTATCACAGATGTAACTGTAGCTGTTTATATCTGTGTCTGCAAGAAAGTTCAGTGTAGAATGTATGCATGGCAAAGGTATGATTGAAGTCATTTAAAAACATTATGCCATTATGCAGTTTATCCACCAGAGAGCACTGACAAGTTTATTTTTCAACTGTAAAATGTTCCACGTGTTACAAATCTTTGTTACAATTCTTTACTATCAAAATTAAAATGATCCTTGAATGTCTGTTCTGGCCTCAAACATTCAGTATCCGTCAGGCTCTAGTATTTATTATATGTCACATAATTCAAAATGTTTTACATAAATTTAGTAACTGAGAATTTTGTGAGATGCTTAAATGTTTATCTGTCTCTCATATTTTCTTGCTTTAAAGTCAGACTCCATATATTTAGAACCTTTTGATACTGTACTGTACATAGTGGTCTGAGTGTGTTGACCCAACTACAACGAACAAAGTTTCATCCAGAATCTCTTCTGAAAGGAAATGTTGTCTGTTTGCTTCCTCAGGAGAACCATAAGCTGCGGGATCAGAACGACGACCTGAACGCTCAGATTCTCAGTCTGAGTTTGTACGAAGCCAAGAACCTGTTTGCCTGCCACACCAAGGCCCAGTGCCTGGCAGCCGAGATTGACAACGCCTCCAGGGATGAGGTTCGTCTGCTGTCGGTGGACGAATGTAACGCTGATTTAATTTTTTTTTTTTTTTTTTTATGGCTGCCCTTCTAATGCATTCCTCTCTTTCTGTCTCTCTCAGCTGGTAGACGCTTTGAAGGAGCAGGAAGAGATCAACCTGCGTCTGAGGCAGTACATGGACAAAATCATTCTGGCCATTCTCGACCATAACCCCTCCATCCTGGAGATCAAGAATTAAACACTGCATACATAAACACACTCTTGTATTGTAATTGTGGGGACCTCCATTAACCATTTATTACCTAAACTGTACCTGAAAAATAAGCCCAAATTATGAACGTCCCAAATGTTCTCACAACTTGTGACTGGAAGTGTTGCTCACAAATGTAGTTCCTCGGGTACACACACACACACACACACACACACACACACACACTGCAGCAGCAGATCTTCATACCACTAGAACCAAACACTATTTATAATCTGTCAGTCGCTGTAGAGATGTTGTGCTGTGTTTAATCTATCCACACCAATGTTTCATCATTGTATATTTGAAACAAATGAAACCTACTGAAATTTGGGTGCTGGAAAATATTTGGGAATACACAAAAAGAAAGTAAAGTAATTTGATGTTCACTTTATTGTATGTAGAAACACTTCCAATTGTTCAAGACAGAGCTCTACAATTACTGATTAGAACTGGCCTGTCATTCACTTGGAATTCAGACACAGAAACTAGATTTAAGGAGTGTAGGACAAAAAACAGTGAGCGATCTTAAACGACCATACTGGTGTTTTGCATGTTTTCTATGAGCCATTGAAATTGTAAAACATGATGGACTGGTTTGGTAGTCTTTTTACCATCCTCCAGGTAGCTGTTGGTTTTCTTCATTTCATGATGGTGTGAAAATCAATTCAAAGAGAGGTTTACCTGAGCTCAGTGTTCCTCACAGTGAACATCACGTGTTGTATTGTTAAACTCATTGTGTGGCAACGCTGAGCAGATGTTCCAACCCATCTGCAGTAATAAATGCAAATTGGCTTTCATACTGTGTGGGAATGAATGGAAACCAGTGCAAGCATTAAAGGAAGAACACTTAAAGGAATAGTTCAACATTTTGGGAATTTCGTTCATTTACTTTGTTTCCGAGCTAATGATGAAAAGATTGACATCAGTCTCATAACTGTCTCTTAGGTACGCAGCTGCAGTCAAGACTTAGTTAGCCTAGCTTAAAGACTGTAAGCAGGGCTAAATGGCTAACCTGGCTCTGCCAGTATCTCATTTGTTTAATCTGTAAACAAACAGAAATGTAAAACAGCTCTTTGTGGTTTTAGATTGAGTTCTGTTTTGAAACTATTTCTTGACTAACAACCGTGTATCCATCCGCTCAGCACTTCTGTGCAGCATCTTCGGCTATAGTGCAGAAAAATATTGAACAGTTTCTTTAAAAAAAATCTAAAACAAATTTGTAAATTTGTGGTAAGTCATGGAAGGTATTTGTGTATATCTTGTAAATGACTACAACATGCAAAAGCACTGGTATGGTCTTAAGTGATGCTCTCCACAGTCATATTTCAAATTCTGTTCTCATGTGATCATCTGATTGCATTTCTAACCCTTTAATTTGGCTGTCTCATCACAACTGAATGTCTACATGATGTACACACACTGTATACTACATCAGATCAGTTTTTAGCAGTAGTCCAAATATTAACGTCAGTAGCTGTTATTGAGCCTTTGAGTGACAATTCAGTGCTGTGCCAAAAGCCTTTAACCAGTATGGGTCTCTGAGGAATACTGATAATAAAGGTATCTATAGGTGCCAATATTATGTGCCAACATCCATATCTTAACATTTTAGTAATAGTTGAAGGGTGTCATACCATCATACAGAAGAATTCTGCAGTTTCTCAGCTTGATAGAAACTTTTTATAAAAAATGTGATTTAGTCATTCACAAATCACCTTTACTCAAGTTGTTCATTCAATTAATTACAAATACATTTAAGAAAAATAGAAACACTATTAAACTTTGCAATGTTCTTCAAAAAAAGCACCTAATTACTGTAAGCAAGTGATCATGTGATTTAAAATGGGGAAACTCAGTTGATTTCTATGCTGCCTTTGGTGTCTTTGTGAACTGGCCTGAAACTTAGGGAGTGTTATTCTACCAGTGTTGTAAATTAGTCTTACTTCAAGTAATTTAAACAAAATATTTAACTTAAATATTTTTTCACACATACTTGAACCCACGGTGTTACCTAGATAAGCTAGTAAAGCACACCAAAAAGGTACTCCACAGGTGTGTCACCATGAAAAGGCAGTATTGAGCTGCTATAGTGAGCACTATATTATGTAATAAACAAAACTAGTTTTGCTCCATTGCACAAATTGCTCACCTAGTGATTTCTTTTTTCAGTTTCTTTGCTTGTTCTTTTGTGCATTTGCATACGAGGTATGAAAAATATTTAAGCAGTTCCGCTTTGTTTTGTCCATTTTTGCCATTGTGAGTTTTTTTTTATATTGACATTTTTACTTTGACACAGTATTTGTGATTTCATACATTGTACATGTTGTACATAATCTAGTTACTATTTATGTGCCAGTTATTCCGCTTATTAAAAAGTCTCTGGGTTTCGACACAAAATAATAAAATATGTGTTGTAGACTATAATATGAACTCATAATATATAACACACATCATAGCCAAAGTCTTTACCTGGAATAATGATATTAATCATGATGAAAAAATAATAAAGTCACAACTCACGTGTTCACTTTGATTTGTTTTATTTGTGTACCACACATGGAACAATGGATGACCTTGTTGTACAAACTAGATGTGTAAATAAAATCCATTCGCTTTGGCATGACAAAGTCAGCTGTTTGTTCTCTGTCCAATAGGATTTATGGCTTTGTTGTCCTGTTGCAGAGTTGGAAGAAAAATATACCTTGGTAAATGAAGGAGTAGTTATTATCACAGTGCAGCAGACTCCAAGACTTGCCATTCTTTCCAATCCAGCACTCATCATCTAGCCCTTTCCTTTTGATTCCTCTGTACATCTCTTATGCATTACCCTCTAATTTCCAAACCACCTCCCAGTAACAATGCCCAGTCACACCCACACAGAACCTGTTTCCAGTGGTGAAATCTCTCTGGATGATCAGGATACAGCAGCTTCTCCATCACCTCTGTCACATTTCTGTTGTTCTCGGACAAAGACAGGCTTTGGTTCACTGTGTTTGGGTCCAGTGTGAGTTCACAGGCACCTAATGGGAAGAATAAAACAACGCTTAACATCTGTTACATTTCTCTACAATGTAACATAATATCAGCCAGCGTCTTTACAACAAAAACGGGAATGTCACAAGCACAGGTTTTTATCTCTGTGATTGAATATGTGGTGCTTTGTTTTTATGAATCAAGGTACAAAAATGCACACTCACACTTCCTTGGTCCTGATATCAGCCTCTTCCCTCCATCATGTTCCACACTGGGGTTGAGAGATACAAATCAAATAGGCTTATTCTCATTTATGAATGTTTTTTCTATGCATAACATATACATTAAAAACATTACCTCTTTGAACCACAAAGCTATCACAACCAGGTAAAGGGGCATGTGAGATGCTGTCCTATCAGCCAAAGCAAACTTGTGTCAGGAACCAGAAAACTGACTTTTATGATCGGTTTAAAAAGATCAGTAAGAAGCAAATCAGGACAAGTATACTGGGTCACATTCCTAGAACCAGGGCTTGATGGATGTTCATCTAGTTGGACTTTCAGTTTTTTTGTTGCAGTTGCAATTGTAGTACAGTTTGGGGTACGTGGGGTAAGCAAAGTAAGGTGCTGGACAAGGCTTTTCCTACTGTCAGGGTTCATTGGCAATGATGGGGGCACCTGGAAGCACATGACTGAGAGGAAAAGCCACAATAATTGTAACAACTTAGAAGTAAGTTGTTGTCTCCTGATTGCCAGAGGAGCCACATCCTTTTACATGGTCTGTTTCAACAGACCATGTAAAAGAGTTTGATTGGTCTTCACTGAAGACCAATCAAACATAAAATATGTCCTCATAGGAGAAGTTATAATTGCTGACAAATACTGTACATTAATAAACACTTAAAATGTCCTTATGACAGCTTATAACTACATTATAGTGACTCAAGTTATTCCCATGAATATTTGTACCAATGCCGTCAGCTCACTTGTGTCTTCACCAATCTTTTCTAATGGACTGTTTTGTTATTCTAGTAAGGACTGAATAAAGAGTATCTGCTCATGACCTTGGTATCAAAGGCTAAACCAGTATAAACTTGTTGGCAGAAAACAAGTCTTGCAGAGAGATGACAGATCAGGTGGTGCAGATTTGTTATAATGGAACCATAATCACTGCAATAAAGACCAGCCTTGGAAAAGATTTATAACCAATAAACATCATCATGTACCCAAACACTCAAGTATTCTCAAATGGTCACAAGAAAGTGTTGAGAATTGATTTAACATATTGGCTTTTTAAAAAGTGTACCTTTACTGCTTGGGCTGGAGGTAAATTTCATTTTATCTGAAAAGCAGAAAGAGAATAAGCATATCAGGTTATAGACCTCTTTAAACAAAATGGTATAGGTTGAGGGTGATAAAAAATATCAATTTTTATATAATTTTAATTAATCTCATAACTTGTGCTTTACAGGCAATGAAATCAAACACAGTATCCCACATATTCTATAAATCAAATCTGGAGGCCCAGTTTCACAGCCATTAAACCCTGGATCGATGAGCTTTGACAAAAGTGTCTGATAGTTGGGATGACTAAAAACTGTGTTTACTTTAGGATGCTGACAATGTTGCAGCTCTAATACATTTTATATTATCTTATCATCTTATCTCATTCTGCTGCTCTACTGTCTGTTGTGCACTTAGTTGAATGCTAACGAACAGTCAACCAGTCAACTGATTGCAGTTGACTGGTTGACTGTTCGTTAGCATTCTTCAGCTAAAATTTATCAATCACCTAGTTAAAAAATAAAAAAAATAATAAAATACAAACATTAGGCCCCTATTTCTTTTTAACCCATGTAGGCTAGAAATAAAATTGTCAAATGCTTTTGACACTGTGTACTGAGTGTTTTTTACACTCAAGCTGAATCAGTAGCTGAATATTATCAGGTAATATAAACAAAGCACACTACTCAGCTGTTTAATTATCTCAACACTGTACCAATAAATAGTATTTGCGTTCACTACACATGCATTATTACACTCCAGCCCAACAGGCGGCGGTAGTGCCCCGCATGCTTCGATATGTCCGCCGCCAAAAACGCTCATTTCACAGAAGAAATATTTTTCTTTTCGGAAGAAGATCCCGACAAAGCGGCCCTATTTCTTTTCAGCCAGAAAACAAGGCGAAGAATCCGAAAACCGACGATGTACGCCAGGACAAATACCGGCAGCACACATGGAGACTTTCAGGACAGAAACGGAGTGAATTATGTGACATCGACAGAGTCTTTCGGCCACTGCTCCCAATTGTTCTGGAAAAAGGATCCCAACGACTCCGGAGTAAGAAAGCAAGCTGCCACCAGCGCTAGCCAGCAAACAAATAGCTTATCAAACGGCTAATGGAGCCTTATTTTTACTGCTTACACCTTCAGCTAAGTATCTTTTTCATACAGGGCTGCTAATTGAGTGTCTGTGGTACAGTGAGGCTACGCTGTGCGACGTGAAGCTGCAGGTTGAGTCAGAGAGCATCTTCGTTAGCGTCCGGCTAACCTAACCGTCGTCATGCTGAGCGGCTCACGGCCTAGTCTCACTCCTTAGCTGCCGAGCTAAGCGGCTAGTAATTATTTGCTCCTGTATGTTGTTGCTGTTACGCCGCCGTACACGGTTTGGTGACTTTGGACGTGTAACATTATGTCCAGCGCACTCTGTCATTGTTGTGTTTTGAAGAGACGGCAGTGTGTCCGTAAAATACTTGCTATTGTAGCTAAGCCTCACCAAGCTAGGTGAATGCTAACAGACAACACTGGCCGCCTCTCAGCCGACTCGAGGACGCTTATCTACCACCGGAGCCTGTGCAGAGCAAGGCACCGCTGGAAAGCAGCGTTTCTCTTTGTTTTTAAAACTATGCGTTGAAAAGCTCGGCTCAGATATCGTGCACCGTAACGGGTTTTATTTGAGCGTTACAGCAGAGGTGTGTGTGTGTGTATGGGCCTCCAATATTGTTAGCAGCAGCGCAAAGTAAACACGGCGGGGCTGTCCCGCAGGAAACGGGAGCGGAAGACGCCCCGCGGAGGACTTTGAAAGACCTCTTTGTGATGCCAGACTGTGCGGTTCATTCATGGTCGCTCTCTCAGATTATCTGCACAGCACACACACAGACACCTACACATTCATTTATGTTTAAGCCCCCCTCCACTCAAAAATATGTTTTTCTCCTTGTTCCTTCAGTTGGATGTTTGAGCTTCACTGTGCAGAATGATGTATGTGCAGAGTTTGTTTTCATATTCATCTGCAGAAAGTAGAAAGTTTCTCTGAGCTCATTGAAAGTCCACTTTTAAGGGATGGGCCTACAAGCATGACTTGTGACATCATAAATACTTTGGGAGACAATTCTGGTCCAATGTTCAACTTCTACAAGTGTGATGTGGAAACTTGAAGCCTCCAGTGCACAAACACTGAGAATGGACTTACAGTGAAGTAGGAGACAGTTAAACCTCTTAAATGAAATACATTTGCATATTTATAGATCAGAGAATTTTTAATGAGGGAGAAGGAGAAGACTTCACAAAATAATTTATATACATCTTAAAGGTCCAGTGTGTAGAATTTAGTGGAAAAAGGAATATAATATTCATAATTATGTCTTAATTATTATATTATCACCTGAAAATAACAATCACTGTGTTTTTGTGACTTTAGATTGAGCCCTTTATATCTACATGTTGCATTGCCATATTTCTACAGCAGCCCAGGACAGACAAACCAAATACTGTCTCACCATCTCCTCATGGAAGGGGAGGTGGAGGGTATTCAGTTGGTTTCAATCTGCAACCTCACTGCTAAAAGGCCACTAAATCCTAAACACTGGTCCTTTAAAACATGTCTGGAGGGGATCTTTAAAAAAAAAAAAAGTCTACATTTGACTATGGGTGACCTTACAGGCTTCTGCTATGTTATCATCCACTGTGACACACATACAATACTGTGTATGTATGAGGGACTTCATCTACTGAAGCACTGAATTTCCTCTCTGAAACTTCCAATAGCTTAGTTTTCTCCCATATCTGTTTTAATATATGGCAGTTTTCAGCATTCTCCAGGTGTCACTCACCTGCTGTTTCTCCCCTCATTCTCCCTTGGCCACGTGAAGTCACACACTGCATCTTTAAAATGATGATTTAAAATTACAGATGATTATCGTATTATTGTGTGACCCAGCTGGACACACACACACACCAGCACCCGGGCAGCTATTATGTGCACGTTGTCTCCCATCTCCGCCGTGGATGAGATGGGATGTCTTGGTGGCCTCTGTCACCAGTGCTCTTTCTCACAGGAACACCTGCTTGAGGCTGATTCACAGTTTTACCGTGTACTTAAGTACAGTGTGGTTAAGTAGTACAATGGAGTGTGATAGATAGAAACAGGTTTGTTTTGTGAACAGATTTTGTGTTCACATGTCTTAGAAATGGCTTAGAGGCCAGCTGCACATTCTTTAAGAGCTGTTTATTTCCCTCAATTGCTCAGTTGGATTATTTGAAAGGAGGTTGTAGCTCCTTGCATTCATACTTATCCTTTATTTTTGCAATTTCAGTCCTTCAATTTCTAGACCACTGTGGGATATGGAGCTCAATGCATTGCAACTTAAGAAAACAACATTTGACAACACATGTGGCGTAAAGTAATGTGCTGCAAATACAGAAATACAAACAAATGCAGACATGTTGAAAGTAGTGATTTCAGGCACAACCTCGGTGTCATCACCAGTGTTACCATCATTTTTTGTGTTTCTCAATTTGCAGCGTTTTTTGTAAATGTGTTGTCAAAGTCATGAAGATGCTTTCTTCATTTTCTCATTTGTGGTCCACTTGCATTTGCTTTTCATGTATGCAGTGCGTTGAGCACTAAGTGGATTTACTGAACAAACTTATACAATGAAAGTGAAAAGATACAGTGAAGTGATTTATATAAATATGGCGTGTCAGGTTCGGTTCAGAAATGTTATCTGTGTCTCTCTGTGATGGGGATACTGGGCTGGTCAACTGCGTCCATGTGTTGGTTTGTTAGTTTAAAGCCATATTTTATTTCTTGGTTGGGAATTTTATTAAGCACAACACAGGAGAACATGATACAATGATGTGCTCTCGTCATTTATGAAACACAATCTGATCACATGCTCTGTAGTTTGTTCACGTGTGGTTGGATGAAATATTATAAATGCTATACCACTTTTTAATTCAACAATCGCCAGGAAGATAATGAATGAATCGGTAATGAAAGTGTTAGTTGCAGTTGTAGTACTGAGTTTTAATGAATTCTTCTCCTCTCACAGCCAAGTTCGACCATCAGCTGGTGTGATCAGCTCCCTTCCTCTTCAGCCGCACTCTCAACCTCAAGCCTCTCCTCAGCGTCGCTCTCTAGCTCCAGTCTCTCCTTGGAATCCCGAGCGCCAGCGCCACCACCAGCAACAACAGCGTCAGACGACATGGAATCGGATGAGAGGCCGTACGTCTGCGACTTGTGCACTTGCGCCTACAAGCACGCCAGCTCCCTGCTCAACCACAAGCTCACCCACAAGACCGGGGACTTCAGGTAGAGACTCTTTTTTTTTTAGATACACGAGTAAGATGCTCTCACCTTCCAGATACTGTTGAAACCATTCTTCACCTCTAACCTTTTTACACCAATTTTATCTCCAAAACTCAGGTGTGACTTTTGCAGCAAGCCCTACACCAACTACATGTCCCTGCGTAACCATATGCGAATCCACGGTCAAAAGCGCTACATGTGCGACCTGTGCGGGAAGGCCTTCCGCCTGGCCCGGTACCTCCGCAACCACCAGAGGATCCACGATGACGGACCAAACCGCTTTGACTGTCCCTCCTGCTGCAAGAGCTACAGGACCATGCTGGAGCTGGCTCAGCACCGTTGTACCGCTGCTGCGTCCAACCAGGTGGGTCTGTGTGAGATGCTGCTGTGAAAGGAGTGGATGATTGGGTTTGAGGGATGAGGGTAATATTTCTGCAAACTCTGAGAGCTAGCAACAGTTATATTTGAATGAAATGTAATGAGATATTTAGATGTAGGACTTTTGTGATTGCAACATAAAAGTACAGAATGTGATTGATGCTGTATTTAAGTTTATGGATCACTCTTCCTTGTAGAGAAGATGAGCAAAATCTTTGCTGATAGCATGCTGTGCTCTGATCAGCTGTTCCTCTATAAAGACTTTTCCTGTGCTCCTCTCTTCTCTTCTGATTTACAAGCAGCTGGCGTATGAATCTTCAATCTTAACAGTAGTATATTGTGTATAAATTCTGGCATTGAATAAATCACGGAAATCAATCAACCTATTGAATCCATTGTTTAGTGAGTAAACATGGTACTGAAAGTACAGTGTATTTAGTACAGGATGACATACCTTTACTGAAGATGGAAGTCTTTAAAAGCAAATGTATAGTTTCATTTAAAAACAGGCTCAGTAATTTCCTTTACTGGCTGGGCACTGTAGTTAACAAGTGTTACTTAGACAGGAGGATATAGTGCATTTGCTGGGGCCTATTTTCAGTTGGGGATTAATACACAAGTAAAATATAGAGTATCATCATTTTTTTTTTTAAATGCAAAAAAATCAGCTCTTCAGTCTTAACATGCAATGAATGACTTTTTCAATTTACAACATTTTTATTTTAATACTTGTATTTTATAAGTGGTTTGTCACTTTCCACTGATAGAAATTCATCATCACTTTTTTTCCCCACCTTGGAAAGTCCCGTTCCCCTGCTGTGCAGCCTTGTCACTGCTAACTCTGCTGTTGAGGAGTGTGTAGACAGCAGTGAGTGACACACATGGTGTCACTCACTGCTGATTTTTATCTACCAGCAAGGAGCTTCATCAGGACAGGGGGGGGGGTGTAATATCTGTCACAGTATCAAGCCCAGCTCCATGTAGGCAGCCTGACAAACCAGAGGGTGCCGCCAGTGCAACAGACTGGAGTCTTCCCAGGCTTCTCTCTAGCAAACACAACCTATTGTGTTGATCTAAACACGTGACCGAGTCAGAGAAGCCACCCCTGAGCCACCCATGTGCATTTGATGTAATAATAATCAAAGTATCCATCAGTGTTATTTCTTCTTTAAAGTGACCATTGATTGACATTGCAAAATAATGGTCTGAAAAGCCTCCATTAGTCTGCTGTACACCTCCTTGCATCACTCTCAGCACTCTGCTAGAGGGCTCTACCTGTTCACTGTGCAGCACACCATGTGTGTCCAGCACTGACATGTTGCTGCTTTAATCGAGGAGGTGGGGGACGATGTGCTCCAGCCTGCAGGAGGCAGAGGGCTCGTGCTGTGCAGTGACTCCCGGAGTGGCAGCAGAGAAGGCTGCAGCTGCAGTGTTTTAAACTTTAATGTTCAGGTTATTATTAGACTGCTCTGCTCACCTGGTCTTGCTTTTTCCACTTGAGTGATGTCAAACCACACTGATCCACCATACTGATGGATTGCTGCTGCACAGCTACCACTGTATTGTGTCTGAATATCTGTTATGAACAAACGTATCTTTTTGAGTTTGAAAGACTAAAAACCCATTATTAATACTACCAAACTGATTAAGACCAATGAATTGTGTGGTCCTATATGTGTGTGTGTGATGGTGCGAGGGTCTGTGTGGGAAAGTGATAGTGAGTTGTTAACTAACACCTTGTCTCAGCCATAATCTGACGAGTTTTATCTGCTGCTGCTATGACGATGTGTTGTGTTATTTGTTCAGAGGGTGTGTGCAGTGTTTCCACTGGTGTGAGGGTCATTTGTGGGGGTGGAGGGGGATTTTTACAGTACATTAACACTAACTGTATGAAATCAAAATTAAGATGGTAATTAATGAATGAAATGAATGAATAACACATAACAAAAATGAAAAAACATAATTTTGCAGTGTATAAAATACTGTAAAAAAACAATGTTAGAGCAGTTAATGAGAACCTCCTCCTCCTTGTCAACAACACAAGATACTAACGAGGAGCATCACACTACACTCATATTAATCCTGTTTATACATTAACCTCATAAAGGCGGAGAACTCACGAGGGACAGATTTAAAAAAAGAGGTGCCAAAAGTGAAGCAGCAGAGGTATCCGGACTTTAAAAGTATGGGTCAAGCTTCAAAAAGAAGATTGAAAAGTTAAATAAAGCTTTGAATTCAGTTCTCTCAAAAAAGAAAAGTCACAGTAGTAGTTCAAACTTTTTTTTTGTATGTGGTTGCGGGTTTGTCTGGGGACATTCTGCATTTATAAACTACATGCAACAGTGGATTATGCTGCAGGAAACTTAAATGCTTTGTCATGGAGTTTCAGCCAGCTGCGTCAGACCTGCAGCACACTCTCTCACTACTGTTAGCTACAGTAGCTAGAAGCTCATATGGGTCCAGCTCATGTTAATTGATACATGATATCAGTAGAAATTATTGTAATAGACAAATATAAATTCATGTACTTTTGTAGGGCTTATTGTCCCTGCAGGTTTCTGTAATTCTTTGACCGTTATGACTGTGAAAAAGGTTTTCAGTTGCATTTTCTGTTGTATAAAAACTTCATGTGTGAAATAGGGTGTAGTTCCCCTTTAATATGACTTGATGTGTGGAAACATTTCAGAAAGGATTTGACATCATTTACGTTTCTGTGGTTAAGCTGTGGCACAGATGGCCCTATGTCGGGGAAACACTGGTGTGTGTGTGTGTGTGTGTGTGTGTGTGTGTGTGTGTGTGTGTGTGTAGATATGCATGTATTGCAAGGCATATTTTGTATTGTTTGCTTTGATTAAGTGTGTGCATGTATTCTAGCACATTTTTCTTGAACCTCTGTCCTCTCTCCAGCTACAGTCTCACAAGCATCCTGCTTGGAAGAACTTTCTGCCAACCCTCCTGTAGTGAGAGCGTGCTGTGGAGTTAGGGTTAGACCAGGGTTAGGATAAGTTTAGGGAAAGGGTCAGGGCTTAGAGGTCAGGCAATTACTTATTATTAAATTCGGTGGATTTTCAAGTATAGTAATCCAAATTTATGTGTGTGTGTTTGTGTGTGTGTGTGTCTGTGTGTGTGCGTGTGGGGTTGGTTCATAAGAACCGGTTCAACTGCCCGTCCTGCTTTAAGAGCTACCGAACCATGCTGGACCTGGCCCAGCACCGCTGCAGCGCCGCGGCCAAAAACCAGGTTGGTGTGAGCGTGAGTGAGCATGTGTGTGTGTCGTGTGTGAGTGTGTGACACAGACTCGGTAAGGTTGAACTGTAGCTGCGAGTAGGGGCCAACATGAATAGGAGTTTTAGATGTGATGGCAAAATCCCAGTAAGTGAAACTGATGGTTGAGCCTGCCTCTGACGTAATGCCTCAAACTACTTTTACACAGAAAATCGTCAGTTCTTTTTACTTGGTGCTGGATTTACCAAAAAAGTTAAATTATTACCGTACTGGTGGCAGATAGAGGATGATGATGATGATTAAAGGCTGTCAGAGCAGGTGTCTGACCATTACATCTAAAAACCCATACACTATTTACTTTTGAAGTGGTTTAAACGCATCAAAGTGAGGAAAATTCTATTTCCCTACAACATGGGTCTTATTTTCATATTTTTCACTACCATTAGCAAAGCTGGATAACCACCTGGGGCCCCTTTAGTGAGTTAATCTGGCCCTCACCATTAGGCACAGCTTGGTCATCACCAATCACCAGTTAATCAGAAGTACTTATTTTGGAAGATAACATTATATGTTACCATACAATGTCTTTTTGATCGTCCACTGCATTGTGGGGCTGGGTGTTATGGCCAAAAAAAATAAAATCTTGGTTTTTATATATTTATTTTTCAAGCTTGAGGATGATTGATCAAAATGAATAGAAGACCTACACTACCTGCCAGGCTGTCATTGTTACGCATATTCAAAAAATCCAGTTTTTCCCAAACAGCCATGGACTAATAATCAGTTTCAGCATAGACAGAGCAGAAACGTCTGCTCACTAATTGATCTGTCTATGTCTAGCTAACGTTCGCTACCTAGTAGCTAGAAACAAACTGAACAAAGTAGAATCCGCACACTGTTCAGTCAACTCCCAGCGCTTCAACTCTTGTAACCAGAGAGACAAACACAAACTGAAAGCACAGATCAGTGTGTAGAGTTATTTCCAGTCTGTCGCTCTCGTAGACGTGACCATTAAATTCATTATGAGGCAGTCAGAGCAGTTAACCACCTGGAGACCTTCATGTCACTGTTTACAGCACGGTCATGACTCAAGACGGCTAATGTAGCAGCTATCATCTGCATTACATTTTGACCAAAAGTAACCTTTTGTGCATGTTATATTAATTAATCAAATTAATTGATTAATTGTCTATCTGACTTCATTGTAAAGCTGTGTCTTATAGCGTCTCCATATCCCACCGTCCCCTGACTGGAAAGCTTAGTGAGTAACGTGTTCACATGTTTGACATAAATGATGCTCCAAACTACCAAAATAAGACCTAGGTTGTAAAACAGAAAACCAGAATTTTCCTTCTTGGCTCAAGTTTGAGGTATGAAGAGTTCAAGCTTACTGTAGCTGTAAATCTTGAGGGAAAAGTTCAGGGACAGGGTTAAGATTCAAATTAATGTCAGCCAAATGACTTCATTTGTCAGGGTGACAGGTTAAGTTGATGCAGAGAAGACGAAGGGCAAGACTAGCATCTTCAGTTGTCATGGTTACAGAAGATAGACAGGTTCATGTTAATGTCTGTAGAGCTATGATTTCTAGATTTGGAAGAATTAAATGTTTGTGTGAGTGTATCTGTTTGTGTGTACAACGTGACCACTCCATCTCCTCATTAATAGGTCTAAAGGAAGATAGGGTAGTAAGTTTAAACATTTCTCAAAAGGTCATGAGTCTGTGAGACAGAATTCAAATCCATTAACTTTTACACTGAACAGCCGAAGAAACCGCAAGCATCTGATTCAGTGTGGAACAAAAGCGCTCATCACATTCATCCGTCACCTCTCCTTCGCTCTTTTATCTCCTCACTTTCGTCATAAACTGCATGAATGTAGCACCAACAGCGCATAAAGACAAATGATTTTTTTTTTTTAAATCCCTCTTCCTCTCGTCTCTGTCCATCTGCTCTCCTCCCTCCTCCTCCTCCCATGCAGTCTGGTGGCAGTCGTCGTTCCAATTTCTCCAACAATCCTCGCCGTCAGCAGCAGCAACAACAGCAGCAGCAGCAACAACAGCAGCAGCAGAACAATGCCACGTCCATGATGCAACCGCAGCATGGAGGACATGGCCAGCAGGAACCTCTGCCCTCCCACTGCGTCTCCCCCATGTCCCAGGGAGGGCAGGGCGGCGGCGTGGCCAGCCAGCCGGTGCCTGACCCGCATCAGGTAGGGAGGAGATATCAGGTTCGTTATCCGTTATCGGCTCATTTGATGGTTTTGTTGGTGCTACTAGAGAGTGTATTGAACCTCTTCTTGTCTTTGCCAGCAGGGCCGTCCCAGCTCGGTGTCGTCCCAGAGCAGCCAGCAGAGCATGAGGAGCTCGTCCTCCAACAAACACGTCTCCTCCTCCAGCGCCACCCCGTCCTCCTCCTACTCCCTGCTCCAACCCCTGGTGCCTGAGGTAAAGGAGATGAGCTCGGGATACACTAGGCTGAGCGCCAACCCCATGGTAGGAGAGAGAACCGCCACCCATCCGCCGTCCGCTATCTGCTGGCTAGCTGCCTTCTCCCTGTCTGCCTACTAACATCAGGACAAAGCCACTAATGCTTTAACATGATGTGTCCACCAGGAGCCTCTGCCCACAGCTCATACCTGTCCTCCCCTTGACTGGATAGGAAAAACACACAGATAACGTAGTAGTGAGATATCTGAACAGTCACAACAGATGGTTTGTCAGATGTGTGACTGCTGGCTATAGAGACTCCTGGTGGATACAGTCTTAGTTCTCTTCTTAAATCTTTTGGGTGTCAGTCTGCTGTACTCATTTAAAAATATTCTTGGGGCACAGATGGAAATGGCTTTCTACAGCGCATTGTACAACAACAACTCCCTTAAATCATCAAATGTCCCGTCACTACAACCTCACCAGTTGTCCATGTTAAATCAAGGGCTGCAGAATCAAAGCTGCTGGCTGCATAATGTCCTTTTCAGCTGCAGCAGGCAGCAGTTTTCTCTAAAAACACACTGTACACTACCTGCTCAGCACCATATGGCAAACAGACACAGTTAGCTGTAGACTAGCCGGTGAACAGAGCTAAAACATGAGTGAATATTGGACTTACTTGTTGGTTGGTATACAAAAAAGAAACAATCTGTCAGGTCAAACCACTGTTGCCCAGTGTAGCGCACTGTATAAAATGTTAATGCTGTGAAAGAGAACAGTGAGCGTTCTCCAAATGCAACTGCTTGATGTGGAAATCAGTAACTGTTTTCTAACAAGTTAGTCATAATAACTTGCCCCCCAAGTGGCCAAAAAAATAAGTTATTGCACGTTTGATTTTGTAGCCGTTAAAGACAGTATGTATGGATTTGCTCATTGAAAAGGTAGCGAGTGGATTGTGTCTTTTTCCAAATTCAAAAACACCAACAGAGTGGCAAATCTTTCTGTACGTAGACAATTTAGCATTAGCTTATGGTGCATGTCATTTTCCAGCCTCATGAGGTGTAACTCAACAACAATCAAATATTGTCCAACAACTGCTGCCAGTAAGAAGTAGTTGGAATCTCTAAGTTAGACTTTGAAGCACATCATATCATATTTATATATATGTTTATATATATTTATACATATATATTTATTTTAATGAGGATATCTGGACCTCAGAGCTGAGCAGCAGCTTGTCCTGCCAGTGTTTAGAACTCCAACATAAGCTAATGTTAGCTCAGCAGCCAAAAAGCAGACAGAGAAATCATTAGATAACATGACTCACCAGCAGTTTGTCATTATTAATCAGTGGAAAGCTACGAAGCAGTCGTCACTTGATAATAATGCCACTTCATGATGAAATGATTATGTTTAAGAATAGTTCTTTTGTGTATTTCATTAATGTTTCTATGGTCTCACTAAATGTGAGCAAAAATTGGTCTGTAAAAGTTCTTTAAATTCCAAGAAACAAATGAAGTAAAATCCTGATATAATATTCAATTCTGCCCTGGTGAAACAACTGGATGTATGTTTTTCATCACCCTATTTTCCTTCCATATGTCATTATTTCCTTAAAGTTTCCTTAGTCTGATATAATATGTGTAATAGTGATACTATCATCATCAGCTTCCTGATAGTGGCATCCATTAGCTTCAGTAGGAAGGATTAGAACTGTAGCAGTAATAACCTGTGTTCAGGGTAGTCTGAGCATCATAACTCAGTGGATGGGGTGACTCTTTAACTTGGCGGTAGGAGCTCTCTAACACTACTAACTTGGGGCTGTGCTGCTGACTTAGTTCTGCCTTTCACTCTTTACACTAATCATTCACTCAGTTTGCGTTGTACATCTTTATGTTGTAGTTTGGGCTGCACACAAACCTTTAATCAATCATATTGACGTAGATGCTAGAGATGGGAAGATTGACTCGCCGGTATAAACATTCACAATGTTAAAAAAAAAAGAGAAAGGAAAGTGTTCACCGGATACAATTTGGGATGAACTTGCGATGCATCGTTTCTAACATCTTTGTGTCAGTAAAATCAGATTTTTTTAAATTTATAATTACTAGTACAGGCCTTGTCCCTTTATTATTTAGAAATATGACTAATATTTTGTGACCAATAATTTGATATTTAGATCGATTCCTCCTTTCTAAACTGTGCACGCTAGGATGCTAAAGCTAAGTGATGCACTGCCAAAACGTTGCCCTTCTAGAAAAGTTGCGCCACACATCAGAATAAGTGGATTATTAAACTATTTTGACAGTAATCGTTTGGGTCACGGAGCATATGCATGTAAACTAGAGACACTACAAAGGACTTGTTGTGAAATTGTGTCTTAGAAGTCAAAAAGAAAGGTCATAAATGAGATGCTTACTGATCTGCAGTACTTGAGAAACAAATATGTAAAGTAAGAATGGCACTTTTTTTAGTTCATTTATGATTTGCTGTATGCGTAAGAAATAAACCCAAACTCTGCCATATTGAATCTGTACTGCATGGCATTGAACGGTTGAACTGCGTTGTGTTGAGTCAAATCGTGTTGACTTGCAGTAGGAGTGAATGGTATTGTATTGGTTGCTGCTTCATATGTATCTTTAATGTATTGGATCGTTGGCAATGCATCCAGACGCGTATCACATCAGCCTCAGTGACTACTTTGCACAAAATAATGTTTTTTTCCCTTATTCCGAAAAAGACAATATTCCTACTAAGCTGTCTACATGTCTAATGAAAGTGAATGCTCCAGTGGGAGAAGGAGAATCACAAGATCTCCGCAGACAGTGAAGTAAACCAGCGAGTGACAAACACTAGCGCGCTGCTGCCTGATATTTATTAATGATATTGATGTGACTGATATTATAAATGTATAGTGACAGGCACATCCAGTACCCAGGTTGTCCCATGATGTTTACTACACTGCTGAGTGTTTTTTGGTGCATCACACTGAGTCATCACGGTCAGTCCATGACAGCATGTCAGGATAAGAACCAATCCCCTCCGTCCCCGTCGTGGAGAAGGCGCGCTCTGTTTTTCCAGCCCGCCCTGAACATCTCTCCGCTCTCCTCCTCATTCCTCTCCTCTGTCTGCCTTCCTGCTCCAGCACATGTCATTCTGCCTGTGCAGGGGTGCGTTACACAACCAGCCCGTCATGCATCTCAATCCCAGCCTTGCAAACTGTCGGCTAGTTGGTTTGTTTACTGACTGTAAACAGTCAAGAAGCCTTGTGTCGCAAACTGCGGTTAAAACTCCAGTCTGCTGTATACATGGTCAAAGAATGCTCCTAAAACCTGAAAAATATCAACATATCCCACAAAAAAATGCTACATTCAAAATAATTCGGAATATCCAAACGGAATATGCCGTTAACATGACCCGTATCAAATTTGGAATATTGTCATATTCGGAATAATAGTGGAATATTAGTGTGCATGTAGACCTAGTCAGTGATGGAGATGCACATCTCTAGTAGATGCATCAAGTTTGATTTAATAATTGTGTTCCTCAGATCTTCAAGTTAATGTTGCAATAAAAAGTGTGAGGTGATATTCAGTCATCTCAGAGGTCTTCTATACTAACAGTCTGATGGAAGTGTTTTCCTACATAATAGATTTAAGTATAATAGATCTGCATGAAGAGAAAATTCTTTTTTCTTGTCACTATTATACAAAATCAATAACAGTAACATTTGTAAATCTAACAGCGGTCAAGTAGTGAGAACAGAGAAATGATAATGACATTGATGATAGATCCATGATGCAGATTGTATCTGTTTGTTTTAGAATACATGAATGTAGACTATGTAGATGTTTCATCAGGACATCATGTCCCACACTGACATATTCTACAATATCGAATTCAATGAAAATTCAATTTAAAGGACAATTCCACCGTATTAAAAGCTGGATTTTATTTTTCTCATTTTAACAATAGAGCTGCAATGATTAGTCAATTAATTGCTCAGTTGCCAACTATTGAATTGATCAACAACTATTTTGATAATTGAGTAATTGTTTTGTGTAATTTTTTTAAGAAAACGTCCAAATTCTGGTTTCTTCAGTCCTCTATGACAGGTTGATGATGTCATCTTGGGTTTTTGGAAAAAGTGATCAAGATTTTTCACCTTTTTCTGGCATTTTATGGACCAAATAACTAATCAATGAATTGAGAAAATAATCATCAGATTAATCAATAATGGAAATAATCACTAGTTGCAGCCCTATTTAACTATCACTCCTCTCAACAGTAATGATCACATTGTTCTCACTAAGTCAGTTCCTGTGATATAAGAACACAGCAACATCTGGAGAATAAACCCGTCTGATGATCTCACAGCTGGTGTTTCTTTCTCCATCAGATCTTCTTGTAGTGACGTCAACAATAACAATCCAGAACTCAATGAGATTAACGTAAATCAGACTTTATATTTAGTGATTTTGAACATGTCAGTTAATATTGTAACATCAGCAGGACAGTGATTGCATCTTGATGATATCTTGGAAGTAAACCTGCAGACGCGCTGAACATTTGAGGCCTAATGACAACAGATCAGATGATGAAGCTCAGTTTGTGCAGCCCTGCTCTTCATACTCTACACCCTCATTGTTGCTCTAGTTTCTGTGTGTGTGTGTGTGTGTGTGTGTGTGTGTGTGTGCGCCATGCTGTTGAGGCATCAGTGTGGCAGTTTTTCTTAACTCGTCTACACCTCATTCATATGAACTTCATTGCTTCAGATGTTATTTTATCTGACAAGTCATTCCACTGATACTGATGTTTTACTCTTCTGCCCATTCTTCTCTCTCCACCTCTTCTCCCCATCTCCTCTTGTATAACTTTCACACGCTGATTTTCTCTCTCTCTCTCTCTCTCTCTCTCTCTCTCTCTCTCTCTCTCTCTCTCTCTCTCTCTCTCTCTCTCTCTCTCTCTCTCTCTCTCTCTCTCTCTGGCTCTTACCTCCCCCCCGCCTCACCCTACAGCCGAAGCACCAGGACACTTTCTCTCTGGCCCCCCAGCGTCCCCTCACCACCATCAACCCCATCAGCCACTCCCTCCATCCGAACGGAGCGCCCACGCTCAAGCCTTCCCCCGTGCCACGCACCATCCAGGCCATGCCCTGGGAGCAGCGCTCTCTCTACAATCAATGAAACCCCCTGGGAACCAACCGCCCCCTTCACGTCACGTCCAACACCACCCCTACACACCCTCCTACTCCCCCTCCCCCCCCCTCCTCCAGACCCAGCATCAAGGATAGAGGACGTCAGCTGCCCCAGTCTTTGGATGCCGGATGCCCCCCTCTTCTGCCTCACCCCTCCTTTGGAACGTTGTGTTTGGGAATGGGGAAGGGCACCATTGAGAACTAGTTGAGATTGATTACTGAGTAGTTAGGTTTTAAAAAAATGTGTTGCCTTGACCCTCATGTATGATCTATGCCATGTACTGGATATAAGTTAAAATGTCTGTCCTTTCACTAAGAATTTATCTCCCCATCCTCGTCTCCCACTCTAGTTATGAAAATATCTATCCTTCCCATTATAAATAGTGTCTCTCCCAACCCCCTCCTCCCCCACCCGCCCCCCAACCCTCTTTTCCATATGTTAAATGAAAGGCTATTTTTATCAGGAGTGTTTTCCACCACTCGTCCAAACCCTGAACGACAAGGTCACAGGGCGCCAATTTGTCAAAGTAAATGTCACAGAATTCTCCCTTCAGTCTGATATGTTTTTGAACATAAAACCCAACTTGTTTTGTCAAATGAGGCTTCTGGAAAGGAAAGGAGAAGGGGTAACATGAACCTTTTTTTTTTGTTTTTTGTTTTTTGTTTTTTTGGTTAAACGTACCCCTTCATCGTGCTCCAGAATGAACATTGTGTATATTGTGCGTTAGGAGGTGTCATGACTGTTTCAGAATGCCGTTTCCGTTCTCTCTGATGTTACAGCGCCCACACCTCTCATCTCAGAGCATCAACAGCGAGGAACCTGCTGCAAAACATTTCGAAATGTGTGTGCCAGTTTGGCTTGTCAGCGTTTGTGAAGACTGAAGGACCTCCTCATTACCCAGCCAGAACCACCGACCAGGACAGTTTGGCACGGTTACCTTCTTTTAACACACAACTGAAAGCTCACTTTTTTTTTTTTTTTTTTTTCTAAAACTCACATTTGATTGGTGGCTTGTTGTTACTGTAGTTTTAATAATAATCTGTTGGCTGGGAATCAAATCTAGAAGATAACAAAACAAGTCTCCATCCCATTTTTTTTTTGTTCCAACCTGACTGTTAACATGTTCGTTCCTTTCACTTTAAAGCACTTTAAGACGAGTGCTGTATAATTATTACTCCGCCACCCACCCACACCCCCACCCTGTATCTAGAGCTGTGTTGACTGTGAAGATGTAACATTGCCTTACATCAAAACCTCATCACGACTCACCCAGCGGTTTACGCCAAGCATCGCACCATCACCAGTGACTTAGCAGCAGTCGTGTGCGACGCGGCTGCATCTGGAAGCTACAGTGGCCAAAATACAGTACGTGTGCAGCTCTGAACCTCCCCCTCCTCCACCCACCCACCTCCACCTCAACTCCACCACACCCTTCCAGTGTTGCTTTTCCTGTAGAGAAAACATCACACCTGCATCTCACTGCTCCCAGGATGGATTTAGTTAACACCTACCTGCAGGGTGTTTCAATAAGCAGCCAAACACGGTTGGCCAGATAACTCCAAATAAATCCGTTATGTGACGGATTGGACGGTCGGCCAAAAGTTCCAGGTCAACTTGATTAAAGGGCGAGTCCGTTATTTTTGAGTTTCTGAGGTTTTTATATCCTCAAAAACTCCATATGTAATCAAATCCGAAAATTCAAATTTTGGTGGAAGTACATATGTTTTAGTGTCAAAATGCCAATCTTCCAAGCCCTTCTAAAAACTGTTTTCCTCACGTGACCTGACGTAGGTTTCTGCATGATGACGTCGCTACATATAAACGCCCTAGCCTGCCTATCCAGTAGCCACGGAGACGGACGGAGCGCTCACTGTTGCTGCTGCTCAGAGTTTAAAAAAAAAAACAAAAAAAACTCTGAACTCTCCTCCAACCAGTGAACAGCTCCAGATCAGAGCAGAATCTGTTGTGTGTCACCACCTCTGCTCCTTGGCTCTCAGCTCCGTCCGCTGCATTTCTAAACATCTACACACTCAGACTCAGCACTGCGACATCGCTCGTAGTATATCTGGACAATTTTTTGTGCTCTAACTTACAGTAAACAAGTATGTTAGGAAGACACTGTCAGCAAACTGTGTGTGTGGTGGTGGTGGGGGGATGGGATGGGGTGGGGGGGGTTAGCACGTCACTGCTTTTTTGCTATTGGCTGATTTGGCGTTTCCATTTGAACAACCCAGAAAGGAACGCAGGTGGAGTCATCCTTTAACAGTTTAATCATGGATCCAATATGTAGTTCTGTTGGAGGTTATCTCGCTAACATGGTGTTCATTGAAATACCCACAATTCTACTGACATTGTATTTTCTCTTTTTAAAGTTGTTTCTATTTTTATTCATGACATGTTTTCATTGTTGCTTTCTCTCTCCTTGTAAAGTGTCTTTGAGTATTTAGAAAAGTGCTATACAAATAAAATGTTTTATTATTATCACCATCAGTGCTGGTTTTCTTATGTAAAAGACTAACGTATCAGACTAAAGTTCTGCAGCTGTCTCATGTCTTCTCAAATGTTTTAACAATTCAAAACCTGATTTAGAAATGTTTGTGATAACCAGGAACATGCTCAACTTTCAGGCTAACACAGATAAGTGCTCAGGATGATGGAAAGTTTTCATCCACAGTTTTGTGCCATCTAAACCTCATCTGCTGATGAAGAACGTGTGATACACTTAAAAGCTCCACAGCACACAAGTAAGTGAACTTTGAGTGACCAAAATATATCTTCTTTTCCACTTGAACCCTCTTCTTTAGTAGGATTTTATGTTCATTTGTTGATGGTGCTGAGATTGAAAACAGCCACCAGAGGGCATCATGTCTCAGTAATTAAACTAGATGCAGCGTGACAGTTCAGATCTTTCACTATTACTGACTCAACGAAACACATGCTTAACACACTCTAATCAAATATTAACTGTTGTTGAAGAAAATACAAGTTAACAAGCCAATAAACACGATCAGAAATCACTTTATGTTTCCAAAAATCCCCAACAGCCAACCACAGAACTCCTGAAAGCACAAATATCCTTTAATACCTTCGGAAGAAGATTAGTGCCATGTGAAAGAAATATTTGATCTCTGAGTTTAAAGTCAGAATTTTGACATTCTCAGTATTATGAGTTTAATCAGAACTCAAAGTTTTCACACGTGGCCTTAATCCTCTTCTTTAAATACCACTATATCAGAGTGAAACAGACTTTAGTTCAGTCCTGTTGATGAATCTCTACTACACAGCAATGTTTCATCCCAAAACTATAGAAGCTCTGAGAAGGAATTAAAAACAAAAAAATGTGTTTATGAATTTATTTTTCTGTCTGTTTTACCATCATCAGCTATGTGGGAAAATATCACAACAGTTCCTAGATGCTGCCTTAATTATCCAATCAGACGATGACAAATGAGTTCAACTGATCAATGAAAACTTCAGCAAACACACACTGTCATCAGATAAGTAGGTAGAAGACATCGTTCCAAAGATTAGGAGAGGGATAGAAAATGACGGTAGTAAATAAGACAAAATTCCAGAATTCATCATAAATCTAGGCTGTATTTATTTTATCA
The DNA here is from genome assembly GCF_910596095.1 of Thunnus maccoyii. NCBI lineage: Eukaryota > Metazoa > Chordata > Actinopteri > Scombriformes > Scombridae > Thunnus > Thunnus maccoyii. The sequence goes on along the minus strand of NC_056550.1, from coordinate 3,604,268 downwards.
TACATAGAAGTTTCAAAGTATTACGTAATTAAAAAATGTAAGGAAATACTGAAGGTAAGTTAATACAAAGGACTATAAATCTTTTATTTTTTTTGGGCTTTTTATTTGTAATTTTGAGATATTAACAAAACAGCATGATGACAGAACATAGTGAGACATGTAGAAGGCCTTCAACTGACCAACCTCTCCTACCCACCCACCTCATAAATACTTCACAAAGACATAGACACACCAAAAGACAAACAAAAAAAACCCCATGACAACATGCTACACCTGAAGACATTACAGTTCACTACCAGTGTTCAGCATGTTGTATCCAGACAGGTTGCCTGAGATTCTTAACATAGGTGATGAATGAACGGCTGGCAGGTTTTAAAGAACTTGTATGAGGAGCCTTTCATTGTGAACAAGTTCTTTTCTAGCTCCAAGAACTACATGTGATCCCTGATCAGAGAGGCCTGTAATCCTTCCACTTTAAAGGATCAACCGTCTGGACCACTAATCTTAATTTCTTTTCAATTTAATCTCATCTGTCATCCAAAAATCCAAGGAAATCCTATCAAAGAATAAGAGATATAATAATAATACCTAAAACAATCAAGCAAGTTAGTTCAAGTTTTTTTTTTTTTTTAAATTATTTTTGAATTTTTTAATTTTTTTATACTTGGCTTCAGAATGCCCCAGCTGCAGGGTATTAATGGAAGCGAACAAAGATAACCAATGAAGTGCCTGAATTAGCCCCCAAAGCTTGAATATTAGACCAGAGTCACATTTTTTGAAAACAATCATGGAAAATCATCACAGAATTTAAATTTGTAGATGATTCCATATACTGATATAGTTTTATTTTGGACAAATCAAAGCAAATCTTTTTCACAATGAACAGCGAGGAGATCCAAGCAGGTACTTTAAGTACAAAATGTATCCTTGTACTTTACTTAAATATTTCAATTTTACTCCACTATGTACACTTAGTTATTGCTGGGTATGTGGGTCTATCATGAAGCTGCCATGTAGTAGCAGTAGCAGTAGCAGTAGTGTGTGTATGTATGTGTATGTGTGTGTGTGTGCTCTGAACTTAGTGGGAACTTGGAAGTGATGTTTTGCTGCGGGAACTCCTAACAGGTTAATCCAGCCGTGCTGTCAGAAGAAGGAAACCTCTGCATTCAGAGCAACATGCAGTCACACAATGTGTTGTTGATAACAGACTTTGATTTGCATAACTTACAGCAGCTGATATAGATCTTATACAATAGGCTGTTTGTTGTCAGGGTGAGATATTTAAAACATGAAACACATGAAACTATAGAACTCTTCTTTAAAAGCCAGACTGTTGCAAGTCTCTGTTAGAATGTTACATTTATTGCATCCAAAACTCTTAAAGATGCATTTCAGCATTATGTTTCATCCAAGATATAAATGCTGATTTTTTTGTACATCATCCTGTAGCTGGTTGTCAGAAGCCCTCCATGTGTCTGAGTATTCTCTGCACTGATCAATACTGTCCTGATCTATAGAGCCTAATCACCTCTTTAGACTTTTAAAAAAGAAGAGAAAGAATATGAAAGATTGGTTTTTGTAGACAACATCTGGATGATCTGATGAATATCAGAAATTGGCTCGAATCTAATGGATTATTTTAAATGATAAAATAGGATAATGAAAATATCAAGTCATTTTATTTATTTTTTAAAAGGTTTTAAAACTTAAGGATGTTTGTTTGATAGATATTTACAGTATTAAATCAAAGTGTTCAAAGCCATTGATTTATTTGTTATTAATATGATCGTTATTATTATATGACGCGACAGGTTGGTTTATTTCCCGTCGGTCAGCCAAAAGTCAACAGGTGTCAGTCCATAATCCGACACTATCAATATAATCCGACAATCGGTGTGCACGCGGCGGGAACGCGCATTTGAATTCAACTCTTTAAGAAATGAACGAGCCGATCCGCGCGCGCTTATCGGGCTTATTAAAGGTTGTGGAGGCTTCAGCCGCGCGACACTCCGGTGCAGATCACAGTGAATTAATATCCGCTTACCGGCGGATTCAGAGTGTGATCACTATCGATGATGGTTATTGATAAAAAATCGTTTGCCTATTCGATGGCCGGGCTCGTGTTTCGGCGTCCCGGGGCCTCGGTGCTTTCAGCTCCGGTTGTCGGCCCGGTTCAGAACAGCGGCTCGTTTATTAACACGCTGCCCGACTAACATGTGTCATAAATGATTTCTGATTATCAATAATCTATATACTGAGTCCACGTTAATTAGTAACAGCTGTGTTTTTGGCTGTGATCAACCGGAAATGGTATTTTAGTCAAAACAAGAATAAGCTTCGTTTCCCATTAGAGCTCATGAATTCAATTTATGCCTTTTTATTATATATAAATAAATTATTTTGGGGCGAAAACGAGTTAGTTTGTGTCATATTAATTTCTTTATCATAATATGAATAGTAATGAGGAGAGAAACTCAAACATGAAGCGTCACAACAGTCACACACAGGCTTCAGTAAAAATGTTTCCTTCAACATGTTTGCTTCAAACCAGAAGTTTACGTCGTGTTCGGACTGAATAATGACGTTTGCGTGTCGGGGAGTCTCAGGCTGTGTGTCGGGCCTCCGCAGGCCTCGCGGCTGATCCCCCCCTCCCCCTCTCCCCCCACCTCCCCCCGCCGCACCGGAGCGGAGGCCCGGGTGTCGCGGCCCGCAGCAGCCGCGCGGTGGCGGTAGTGGCGCGGACAGAAAAGAGAAGTAGCATCCGTTTAATTGACTGGAGGCTATTTTACTTTACAGGCTCTTAACCGCAACCAGAATAAACAGCTTATGTCATTTCAGGCATCATTAACAAAAGTCAAAAAGCGAGTTAAAAGCAGTTTTTAAGAAAGAGTTAAGAATAAACTTAACAATGAAAAGAATAAGTAGAAGTATTAACAGAGACTGTTTACACGTTGTTGAATAAGGTTTTTTCTACCCGCTCAGTTTGTCTAATATATTTGCATCATGGAGAGTTTTTCACTGTAGTCTTTATAATAATAATGTGAAATGTTTGTGTGTTCATACGCCTGCTGCTTCTTCCTCCTCTGTGTTGTATTCTGTTAGTCTGCTTTCTTTCTTTCTTTCTTTCCTCTCATTCAAAGAGCCCAGATGACGTTTCTCATTTCATTTCTACACTGAGCGGTTTTAAACTAATTGTACTAGAAGAAAAAAAATCGTGTTTTCGTGTTTCCAATCAAGTAGAAAAACCTTCTCTCTGTTCATGAAATAGTTCTCAGTCTCTCTCTGTCGGACCTAAACTCGCGTTTTTTGGAGCTGATTATTTTCACTCGTTTTAGGTGCAAAAATGAAGCCAAAAAGTCGACATTTTCTCCTGTCACCGTGTTTTTTTTGGTGTTTTTTTTGTTTCTCCAGATCAGAGGAAACCCCCTCTCTCCTCCCTCTCCTCCCCCTCCTCCCCCCTCCTCTCTCTCTCTCCATTTTGTGAGCTGTGGAAGCAGCAGCAGGCTGCGCGCTGCCGCCACATGAGGGATATTGGACTATTATTTTGATCCAGCTCGTGGTCGGTGAGTCCGATTCACAAATGGTTAAACTCCCTGAAATTATGTCTTTTTTTTTTTATTTCGTTCATCCAATCCTATCCGGCCGTAATGAAAACATGCAATCTGACTGAGATCCAGGCTGCACGAGGGAATCCAGATCTTCGATCAATCAGCTGAATTCTAGTAAAAACGAACATTAGAAATACATCCTGAGACAGAAAAACCAGCTTTCTTTGCTTGTTTGGAAACATTTGATAATTGACTGAATCGAACCAATGAATGAAACTCTTCTCATTGACAGTTTCTTCGTTGTAAAAGTGGCTTGTTTGTAGCTTCTTATTCATCTCAGCTGGCTTGTTTTTGTTAATTCATAAAGCGCTCGAGTGCGTGTTTTGCATAGAATAGCCGCTTTAATAATCATCATTTACATGTAGACAGAAGTCTCATAAAGGAACTGATCAATGTAATAATTAGTCTTTCATGTGTGATGTTGTTGTTTTGTGCTGTAGCGTTGAGGAAAAGACATCAATAAAAAAAATCCTTATTGGTAAAGTCATATTTAGTCCGGAATTAATTTATTAATTTGGCTTCTCAGTTAGTTTTCATGTTGTTCACGTGAGCTAATTATGGACACAACTTTTGGTCACTTTGGTAACTTTTGCATTGATTGAAACAGATTTCTTATTTCCTTGGTAAAATTGTCCTTTTCTTCATCCCACTTCTTTTTTTTTTTCTGGGTGACTCTGCTGATAAAAAAGAGTTTAAACTCTTCATTAGAAACTTTCTCACCATCTAAACCTCTCGTGCTCTGTAATGCAAACAGAAGCCAACAGTGTTCCAGCAGGGAAACATTTCACACAGCAACAAGTCAAACATATTTACCACATTTGATCATTGAGGGATTGTGAAAGTGAAAATATGTTGCTGTGAAATGTTTTTTTTTTTTGTTTTGTTGCACCTTTAAGGATGTGATGAGAGGTCAGTGCTGCTGGAAACTTTTCATTCATGACAGAAAATAAACAACAAGTATGAAGGATGAGTTTCAGGCAGTGATGGAAAGTAACTAAATACATTTACTCCAGTATTTAGTTGAGTATTTCCATTGAATGTCTCTTTATATTTCTACTCCACTACAATTCAGAGAGAAATACTGTACTTATTACTGCACTACATTTATCTCACTTATATAGTCAGTTGCTACTTTGCAGATTATAGATATGATTTTATAAAATATGATAGATTTTTACAAATTAAACTACCTGCTAATACCTAACTGTACTTAAAATCATTCAAATCAGCTCCGGCTTGATCAACTAAAGTGTTAAAATGACATTTATACATGAATGAGTCAACAGTAGTGAAAATAGTGATGAAAGAATATTATATTTAATACGATAACACTGCAGGGACCAATTTTCTACCTTTATTTTTCATATTGTAAGAATAAGTTTTAACGTAGTAGTTTATTTCACTTAAGTAACAGATCAGAATGTCTTTCACTTCTTTATATTTCTACACATTTCTGTCCTTCATGCTGCTTTGTGGCCTTTTATAAACAGATTTAATACATTGTTGTTATAAGCATGAATACAGCGTACAGTTCTATGATAAATCCATCAAACTGAAAGCGGAATTTTTGAGTTTCTGCACAATTTTTCACTAAAACATGAATGACCTTTTGTTCACGTGACTTTTTAACTGTGTTTCAATCTAAGCTGGTGAGAGAACATCCTGTTTCCGTGATGTCAGCACAGGAAGTGAAGCCTACATGCGACAAGGCGTTTCATTGAGTATTTTAATTGAAAGTGTGCTGTTGTAAACATTTAAAATGGTTTGAAACCGCCGAGAAGTTGATTAACTACGTGAACTGAAATATTTCCAGTGTTCAGCCTAAAATTCTCCAGAATTTGAAAACACGTTTATTCTTCAGTCCAGTTTGTCTCAGCTGTGTTGAGGCTGTTGCGTGAATATTTTTAATTAAATATTTATTCTCAAGATGTTCATGAGATAGAAATATTCTACATGATTTTTGAATCGTTTTATTTCAGCCTGATTTTTTAAAAATTTTTTGTAAACTTACAGATGGAATTTCTAACTTTGGTTGTGAACTTTTGCCACAAATGCTGCCTTTGGAGCAGTGGACCAGTGTTTTAGATCTTCTCAATGAAGAACTCTCTTAGTTGGTTTTGATTATCATCTGAGAGGAAACTGTATGTGGAGGTTGTGTATGCTGAGTAAAATCTCTGGACTATTTTAGTCAAAGAATGTTGAAATTCCACTGATCCAGTGTCAGCTCACATTCATCTAAATTTAGTCAAACTCTAGTGAACACTAAAACTTCATATACTTACTGTATGAAATGTTTTGTTAACCTGAATATGAATGAATATTTTTGTCTAATGAGATAGACAAACTATGCCAACTGAAACTGTTTCTGGAGCTTTTAATCGCATCAAGAAGACTGTGATAAGATTGAAAGCTCAGGTAAAAGCTAGTAAGTGGACCTTGAGATGTTTTTTTGATAAATTTTGAAAGCATATATTTTTGGGGTTTAGAGTTGTTTATCTTGGTCAAATTTGGAAGTGTTCATGGATATGATTTTGATCTCTTAACTGTAAAAAACAAACACCAGGTTGAGCCCAGGCTCCTTCTGTGTACATGTTTGTGTTCGTACATATTTACAATAAGATTGGACTGAACAATATTTAAATCAGTTTTAATCATCAGTTCACCAACTGTACAATAACTGTAACTGAAAAAATCTAAATGACTCTTATTAACTTATTTTTATTTACAGTGAACTAGAAATAAACAACTCTCACCTCCCAAGTTTCCACTGAGCAAAGACGCCTCAGTCAGGACAGAGTGTGGTGTTACTGAGACTGAAGTAGGACACATCCAGCAGTTCAACATCTGGAATATTTACATATTCATAGATTCTGAATTTTTCAGTGAGGGAGAGAGAGAGAGAGATGTCATTTTAAGAAAGTTAAACCAGTTAGTTGAAGTTTTTTTTGTAGAAAAACCGTATCAGACACAAATTACTATTCAAATGAGAGTATTTTTGAATCAGAGTCATAAAATATGTGTGGAGGAGATTTTTTAAAAGTCCTTTTTTGGCCAGTGAATGAATAGTGATGTTCAGACACACTTAAAACACACCAGACCTGATGTGTTGTTTTTTCAGTTTAACAGAAATGACTCCATTATGAGAAAATGGTTTCCTGCTCTCTTTTTCAAAATAAGCAATATGGAAAAAAGTTGGTGCTTTTAAATCCATCCTGCTCAGGTAGTGTCAGAGATCACCTGCCTGCTCTTCACATGCAGAGACGGCACGACTACAGACCGAGTAGACGATGCTCTGTTGACATTTCACCCACATTTTGACACTTTATCACCTTTTCAATATGTAGTAAATTGATCCTTTTATGCATGTAAAGCACCTGTAATTTTTTTTGGTGAATGTGCAGACATGTGGGACTGTTCTTCTTCTGTTTGTTTTGCTCTCTGTCATCTTGCTTGGTAAGCTTTCGTTTGGGTAGCAGGTACTTTAACTGAATGGATCAGATGTATTTAATGGATGATTTATTCCCAGCAAAATGAGGAAGAGACTGGCAGGCTTATATGGAGGCTGGTTAATCATCACACAAACACACAATCAACACTCAGCCACTGTGAAAAATAAACGAGCTACATTCCTGCAGTCATGTCGTGGTGTACGTTGTTTTCATTTCTACATTCGAGCATAACAAAATGAATGTTGCTTAAACTTTTCATACGTTTCTCTTGCAGCAGAATTTACCGTGAAAAAATATCTCCTGGGTGAGCAAAGTGTACTGTGAATGTATTGGTTATAAATCAAGCAAACATGTAAACGGTTGTTACATTTTTTCAGATTTAAAATATTAAAACAATTTGTCTGGACATGTTGGTATGAAAATACATTTTTATGGTGGAGAATATGGAAAAAATTGACTTAATAATTTTTGACTTAAGTGTTTTAAAATGGGAAACCTAAATAACAATTTTTAAAAAATGTGCCTTTATAGTTTATTATTTGTAGTCCATGTAAGTTTCAACACTTGGGTGTTGATTAACAGCAGGCTTATTGTGCAGCATCCTATTAGTCAAATTCTAGTTTTCACTTTCCATGTTCTTGTTTTTTTTCTCTCCATGTAGATGCTCATCAACATATGAGGGAATAACAAAGGTCAACTTACCTTGATGTTGCCATACCGACACCGGAAACACTCTGTTCAGCTGTGGCCAAAAAAAAAATCTTAACTCAAGGTCCACTTACTAGCTTTTTCCAGAGCTTTTGACCTCATTTCATGGCCATTTGGATGAACAAACAACAAAGGTTTGAAAGCTCTAGAAAAAGCAAGTAAGTAGAATTTGAGCTGCAATCTCAAACAGTTAATCTCATCTCAAGGTCTAATATTTAGTAGCTGTTGTGGAGCTTTCATTCTTATCATATGATCTTCATCAGCAGATGGATTTCACCCATGTTGTCATAGAAACATAGAAGTTTGAATCTCCATCCTTTCTGAGCACTTAAGGGACGTCTTGTCGTCTCCATCTGCTGATGAAGATCACGTGGTGTGATCAAAAGCTCCTGCACATCTACTAAACAGACCTTGAAGTAAGGTAAAACTTTTCATGAAATTCTGTTCAGTGTTCTTGAATACAGATGTGCGTCATTTGCTGATAAATAAGTTAAATGTATTTTTATAACCTATTTTAATGAATGAGATCATTCATAAACATTTTTTCTGAATAGTAAAGAAGGACAGAACATGCATATATTTAGTGAAACTAGATTTCGGGGGGTGTCAGCAGGTGGTGAGAACACATGTGTGTTGAGTCCTGTTGGCTCACATCTGGCCAGCTCTCACTTCCAGGAAGAAATCTGTCACAACAGTTTTTCATTTTTTTTTAATAAGCATGTGCACCAGCAACTAAGACCCCCCATTATATACACACACAGTGACAAATAATTAATGTAGTAAATAAGTGCACTCTGGTGTTTTTCACATTTATGTTTTCAGCTCAGACGACTTCAGACTGTTAACAGGTCAACTAGTTTAATTGTCTAGACTGTAAACACTACAAGCAACCAACAGCCAGGAGGCCTCAGGTCAAAGCAGGTGCAAAATATATCAGAGTCCCCGCAGTCGTATAATAGAGGAAATAATAGGGAGAAAAGGTAAAATAGACATGCAGGCACTAACTATCTCTTGTACACTGACGGTGGATCTCATTAGTCCGGCAGCAGACGTCCTGTTGCTCTTCTTGTTGTAGCACATATGCATGGAAAGCATTTGAATAAATTCAATCAACACATTTTAACTGCAGACAGTAAGTCTTTACACATGACACACAAGTTGTTCCTTTGAGACGGCGAGTAGGCATGACAGGAAGGTCTGAGAGGGAAAGACAGTTTAAGCAAGGGAAGATATGTCTGCTTTATGGAGCAAATAAATGAATGAGTCATGAGTCTTGATTTATAAAGGAAGTGATTACTTGTAATCAGCTTGATTCATATACACTTCATTAAAAGGAATTCAAGATTCAAGAAAGTGGCATTTGGATGATCCAAAAATGCAGATGTGGACCATAAATATGTTTGACACAGGTGTCTGAAGTCATTTACTATTTTTTAAGTAACCTCTTTATATGAAATATCAAAAATGGCAGATTTGTGCGGTCTGGCTTCGCTACTACAAAACACATTTCTGGTTTACATTATGTACAGAAAATGGAAATCTTTTGTTTGTCAAATTTTCTCGTTCAGTTATGGAAAAAACCGCTGCCTGGATCTCATTATTTGGTTCTGAATGAGGACTCTTTCTGCCTCAGCAGCCTCATCATTACAGTTCAGGCCGTCTAATGAGGACTGTTTCTCTCAGTCTGTTTGTTTCTGCAGGACTTCATTGAAGTTACACGACATGTCTTCTACCTGCAGGCAGTGGAGGAGGCACACCGCGCCTACAGATGCAGCAGACGCTCACATGGAGGAGAAATCTGAATCCAGATTTGTCATGTAGTTAAAGGACTTTTCAGACTCTTTAAGCATCTTAAAAACCACATTATTCAGTGTTAATGACAGTCAAGACTCTTCTTGGTTCTTTCTCATTGGGAGTTAAAATCTCTGCCTTCAGTGACTTTTCAGTCTGACCAATGATTCCAGCTTCAGTCTGCACTTTGACCTGCAGATCCTTGATTCAGAATCAGTTCATCATAAGATCATATCATGTGAAAAACAATGTGTCAACACTGTAAACAGAGTTGATTGTCACCTTTGCTATTCTCAACTAAAAATATTTCTCCATCTTCTGATCTCAAGATTCAAAGAGAAGGCTGGTATTATTCTATATTTTCCTTTTTGTCAACAAATCCAATGAAAAGACCAAAACCATGATGTTGTTAGTCCATCTCTCAGTACTTCCTCTCTGTAGCTTTCAGCCTCAAGCCCATCTGACTGAAGACGTACACCTTTAAAAGCAGCTTACAAATATAGTTCCATTCAAAAAAAAGTCTCAGTAATTCCCTGAAACAGCTGGTCACTGTAGTTTTTTCATTTTTTACATTTTTTTTTAGCAAACATCACTCAAACAGGAGGAAATTGTGCATTTGCTAGGGACTACTTTCAGCTGCGGATGAATACACATTTGGTGTTTTAGTGAGTATGTCTTAAGGAGCTCTATGGCACAGAGGAATAATATATCAGGCTTTTATACACACACACACACACTACCTGTTGGCAGGATCAATGCAGTATTGGTTTTAGTCTTTCATGAGGTTTGTTGACAGCGAGAAGGAAATAGAACAGAACCAGCCTTTGCTTTAAAGCTCGGTTTATACGTACATGTCAATGGTAAAATTGCTGTCAAGCTTATCTTTGACTTCAGAGACACATGTAACTTTTCTCTGTATTCATAATAATATGTTGATTCCTCTAATCTTTCTGTTAAACATTGCACATAAGTGGAAAGCTTTGAAGGGCTTTTGAGCTTATATGGCTCAGCTCTGTCAAGAGAAGACAGTCGGGATGGGAAATGACCTCCAGCGTACAGACAAATATCCATACTGTTTCTCTGTCAGCTTCTCTGACTTCTTTGGTGGGTAAACAGTCATGGTTTGGAGTGTGATTCTATCTGAAACATCTAGTTGGAAGGCAAAATAGTGGTTAGGATGAGATGCAACCCCTGATGTGGCCAGCGGGCGTAAAGGAGCTGCACAGTGAGCTGGCTCACTGTCTCTGGCTGAAATGTCTGTGCATGATGTATCCGCATTCAAATATAAAATGTTATGTGCAGACATAAAGCTGACAGTGTGAACTACTTTTTTGAGAACTTTTTTTTTCGTGTTGAAACAATTCTGTTTGTTTACAGCACCACAGACATTTAGAGTGAAGGTGATTTTTTTTTTTCCCTTCCAGCCATAGAGAAGCATTATAACCTCAACATTTCAGAAATAGACAACACAGTTATTTTCCAGTCATATAATATTACATGCAGTACAATACAGTGATCTAACATTACAAGTGAAGAGGACACACAGTAGAAGAAGAGATAAACATTAACCCCTTTTGCATTTTCTCTCTTTGCATGTTGTCTCCTCCTTCTGCATTCCCGCCCAATTCACCCTGTTTCTCCACAGCCTTTGACCTCCGCCTATCGACCCCTCCCCCCAAACCCACACACACACACACACACACACACACACACACACCCACAAGGGAAGACTGTTGACAAGGTCTTGTGATACCATTGATGGCAGTGTTAGGAAGTGCAGGAGTACAAACAAAAGAGTCATTTCCTAATTTGCCTTTCCCCAAAGTGTACTAGAGGAGGAATATATGTGCAACAGTAACTATTTACTCAAGTACACATTTGAGCTACTTATTTACATTTTATGCTACTTTCCACTATTACTCTACTACATTTCTGAAGGAGATATAATACTTTTTGCTGCACTGTATTTATTTGACAGCAAGTCATTTTACAGATTAAGATTTTCCATTCAAGACATATTATAGATTAAACTGGCCCACAGTATATGAAATAGTTCAAATTAGTGGAGCTGCAATGATTTATCTATTAATGGAGTAAGTCCATCAACAGAAACATATTTTGATTATTATTGTCATTTTTCTAATAAAGATGCCAAACATTTGATGGTTCCAGCTTCTTAAATAAGAGAATTTCCCACTTTTCCTTGTCCTAACATTATAATAAGTTTAGTATATTTGGGTTTTGGACATGTGATGACATCATTTTAGCCTCTAGGAATTTGTGATGGTCAGTTTTTCTGTTTTCTCATGTTTTAGAGAATAAACGATTCATTGAGAGAATAGTTGTCAGATTAATCAATTATGACAATGACATGTCAGCTCTACAACATGAAAATGCTACTTATACATTATTGCATCAGTAATAATAATACATTAATACAACTTTTAACAGTGTAACACATTTTTCTGCATTGTGAATAATTTGACTTTTGATACTTTAAGTACATTTTTCTTACTTAAGTGACATTTTCGATACAGGACAATTTGCATTTGTGCAACATCACAGGACAGGTTGTGAACAGCCAGTTCACATGTTGATGAAGCCACAAAACTATAGTTGTAATTATTTTAGCCACCAGACCATGAAACTCTAAAACCTGCTGCACCTTTTGCAATTTAAATTGTGAACATGTAGCGGACTCTTATGTCAGAGCACGCCAACTGAGAGAGACAGACTTTATATTTGGATGAAAAAATGAAGAATTCCCATCGGACAAAGCAGTTTTAGAGAAGATATAAACAACACAGTATTTCTCACTTGTAAAGATTGATATTTTGGAGACGCCGGGTCTTCCGCCAGACTATCTGAGTGTCCATGTGAGGATTATATATGACAGAGAAAGGAAGAAATAAGAAAAGACAGTAGACAGGTTTTTCAAGGACACGTACTTCTGTTAGGGGTTGAAGCAAAGATAAGGAGACAGGATTTTCCAGGTAACAACAGAGGAGGGGGGTAGGGGGGTGGGGTGGGGGGTTAATAGGAGAATGAGGAGGGAAACTATGAAACCTTTTGTGAGGAAGTGATTTTTTTCTTTTGGACCACAGAATATGGACAGTGACTGTGAGTGGGCTGAGTCCATCAGTCACCACTATATTGTCAATTCTCTGCTTGCCTCTGTGAGAAACAGAGCATTTTCTTAAATTTAAGAAAAAACACAAGTCACAAGCTTGACTTCTGACTTATATGATAAGGTCATTAGATCTGGTCTTGATGAATAATTCCATTGGTGTCCAAGAAAACATCTAAACTTCTCAGAGGTGTGGTGCATGGCAGTGACTGCAGGTAACAATATTGGTGTTATTTTGCAAAAGGATCATAATGCCAACGGTCAAACACTGATGTTATTTATCACTGGAATGCACATGAAATCAAATTGATGCTGCCAGGAGACGTGTGAGCATAATTAGAAGTATAGGGGGGGATGTAGACGGCTTTTATTAAGAAAAAAAAACAACAAAAAAAACATTAAAAACTTTTTTCTTCACTTCACCATTGGACACTCACACTCCTTTCGTTCTAAAAGCCTCAAAATCTGTTGGCCCTTATGTGGTTATTTGACCCTTGGAAACCCTGGCCTGTGACCTCACCAGCTCCCCCGTGACCAGTGTGTGTGTTAGTGTGAGTGTGTGTGTTTCGTAAAGAAAGAAAGAAGGGGGGTTGGGAAGAGGACTTCAAGCCATCTCAGGACAGTGAGAAAAAAAAGGGAAAACTTAACTTGTATGTTGTCAAGTAGCTGGGTGGAAGACGTAGGAAGGCAGAGATAATGACGAGAGGGAATCTATAGAAGCTTCACAGCAATAAACAGAGGAAATTGGGAGATTTCAGTTGACTATAACAGCAGTGTAATGTGTCTCTACCATTCAAAAGATCATGAAGCTATATTAAACCATGCTGAAGCTGTTATAATAGCATAATTACAGTATTGCTCTGTGTTCCCATTCTTCTACTTCACACTGCACTTCAGGCAGTTTAATCTAATAAGAATACTGCTGTGACTAAGATGTGTCGTGCTTATGGTTATAATGTTGGATGTGATAATTAGATAATGTTAAGATGAATAGGATTTAAAGTACAATGTTTATTCTCTTTCTTGATTATTTTCTTTTCTATTCATTTTCAGGGCTGAAACATACATGTTAATACAGATATATTGAAATACCATCAAAGTTATTATGAAAGCTATAATAACTTACACCAAGGGCAAATATATATGTAGAAAAAAACCATGGATACCAAATAAATTGAGAATATGAGCTATGTTAGCACTATTTAATCTGATTCACTCTCAGCCAAACATGGAAACAATGGCGGATTTCTTCCTATATACAGATGAAAAAAATAGTTATGCTTTTACGATAAAAATGTATCATTTATGAGTATCTTCCATTATGAGGCAACAGTTACTGTACAGCCATTTGAGAGTTTGGATCCATTTTGAGAGCATAGGAGCCATTTTCTAACCAAGCGAGCGCGCTTGAGTGCCACGTTGCCTCCGGGCGTGAACAGTTTGGCTACAAAGTCTAAATTGTCTCTCACACAGAGGAAAGAACCTTTCAAAAACCCAATTAGAGACATGTCGAATTTTTACCAACACAGGAAAGCGTGAGATAGGCACACACTGCACGCACAGAGCGCAAATGTGAACCACAGCCAAACTCTGTAGGCTGTGTGTGTGTGTGTGTGTGAGTGTGTGTGTGTGTGGGAGAGGCAGGCCCGTGCATCAGTCACTGCCTCCATTTTGAGAAGCCTCCATCCACGCAGAGGGGCGCGTGGTGTGTGTGGTGCTGTAGACTGCGCCATACTGCCATTTCCTCTGCGCCCCCCACACACAAATATGACAAAACGGACAAAACATGAAGCTATATGCTCCTGGTTGGGTGGGGCGAACACTGCTGAAGTTGTATTTTAACTCTGAGCGTCGCCTGTTGGAAGCCATGACCCTTGTGAGCAAGTTAAAAGCACAATAATTGTATAAGTGTCTTAAAAGCAGAGGGGCGGTGCAGTTTAACGCAAACTAAGAGATTCCCCGCCCGTCTCGATACAGCAGCCTGGACTGTGTTGTAGTTACACGGTGCCGCCGCCATATATGATACATTGTTTCAGTTAATGGGGCTCTGGGGCAACAATGTATCACAGTGACTGGATGGGTTTCCGCAGGTTGCAGTAGCAGCGCCCTCGCGGCCCCTGAAACAAAATGGGGCCCTGGACCTTTTGTTCCGCCGCCCCAAACAGCCTGAGGTTCACCATAGGTCATTTATGTAACATCAGGACTACTAACTTCTTTACCACGCATCATATTCACCCAGAGGGCGGGAACAGCAGAGAGGTGGGGGTGCTAGGCTATAGAATTAGAAGGCGGTGCCTTGTTATTTAAATTTGAGAAGTTCCTGACCACCTAGGCCTTCAGCTATTCAACACAGGGGGTGTAGGGCGACGTGAGTTGAGGCAATAAAAACAGTTCGACGCCCAAAGGTTGTCCGGTCTTAGCTTGTAGCTTACACTACTGAGTGGTGAAGGAAGTCTTGTCTCTCTATACTATAGCCCAATCTTCGCTTGCACGAGCTGAAGCGCATAAAGCGCATGTGTGGCTACGTCGTGTTACATAAAAGCCACGGTGCTGCACACAAACTGCCCCGCGCACACGTACAGTACAGTACAGTACAGGATGGCGCGAGCACAGCGCGGAATTAGGGGTCTCGGGTTATGTGCCTAGGCTCGCGCACATACACACACACACACACATACATACACACGCACTCACCCTAGGATGAGAGGGGGATGCCCCCTCCCCTTCCTTCTCTCTCTAACCTACTCCAAATAGACCACGTGGTTTCCTCTTTGCAAACAAAAAAAAAAAAAAAAGAAAAAAAACGTGAATTGGACTCGGTTGGAGGGGCGGCGTCACCCATCTGCCGGCAGCAGGCGGATCGCTGAGAGAGGGAAGGGTAGAGATCTAGAGAGAGAGAGGAAAACATTTCTCCCGACCTGATCCCGCCATAGTTTTTCCCACTCTTCCACCATAGACCCATCATCAAATCCACCCAGTGCAACCCACCTCCTCCACAGTGCGATAGAAAGGCTGCTGCTTTATTCGCCTGCTGGGGCCGGCTGCAAGTCAAGGGATTTCATTTCTTCTCCTGCTCCACTTATTCATCTGGATTTACAGCTAGAGTCAACGTTACCATCTATTTTTACACTTTTGAAATCTCTTTTTTTATTTTAGTTTGCCGCCGAGAATTAACATTTGTTTCGTTTTGTATTCTTCTTTTAGATCTTGTTTCCTTTTTAGATATTCTTGCCTTCTAGCGTGATTTCCACTTTCAGTTAGTGTGGCAAGTGTGACAATATCTTGTTGCGCTATTAACAAATTCAGCAGAGAAACTTTTTTGCTGGCTTCGATTTCAGTTATTTTGAGCTTAGTTTTTTTTTCGTTTTTGGACTTGGAAAAACAATTTCCACCATGCACAAGCTATACATTGGGAATCTAGGCGAAAGCGTGACTGCCGAGGACTTAGGAAAAACCTTTGACGACCACAAGATCCCATACTCCGGACAGTTTCTAATGAAAACCGGCTATGCGTTTGTGGATTGTCCGGACGATCACTGGGCCATGAAGGCTATCGAGACGTTTTCTGGTGAGTTAAGGTGGACTACTGACCACCAAAGACCCTCTTCCACCTTTAGTTTCATTCATTCTGAAGAGAAGCCGTAGACACCGGTGTATAACCACGAGTGCATGCCCATATTCAGCGGTGTGCCCCAGTTTCACTCTCCGTCCACCTCCGAGGCTCTTAACATGAACATGCTGGATAAAAATAAATCCACACAATTATTTAACTGATGGCAACTGAATGAATCGTGGTGTGTGTGGAGAGCTACACGCCCAGGGGAGCCATTCAACTTTTGCAGGGGGAGGGACACACGTAGTGTAAACGTAAAGCTATACAGTAAAGGCTGAGCGAACGTAAAGCACTAGCTTACTCCACAATATTGCTATTAAACGAAGGAGGTGATTTACAATGCTGTGATAATTGTGGCTCGTCCATGTCAGCCCCAAATGTGCATGTGAGTGTGGTATTGATGTGTAGCACTCTCCTGTGATATAGAATGAAGCCTTGCTGGCTCCCCTCCCCCTTTAAGCCGGCAGTCCACTATGACAAAGATAGAAAATATCTTACCCTGTCTACTTACCGAAACAGGCCTCACACCAGCACCAATCCAAAATTATCGACAAGCTGCAACATTATTGTAAAAGCTTGATTCAGACGACGGCGTCAGTGATTTTTAGCCCATTTCTCTGTATTCTCATGATTTCCTACATATGTAACGTGAGGAGCCAAGGTCGCCATGCCAGTCAGCTCCCTCTGCCTTCTCTACATGAGACCTCACCAAACACCAAAACTCCCAAGACACAGTGCTGTTGTTCAGCATGTGGACTTTAAACCGTTTAAAAAGAAACACCGCCAGTCACAGAGTAAAATAATTATTCGTATGGTTGTCACACTGTATCTGTGAGGCTTTGAGGAACCCATTATAGAGCAGAAAGTAACATGCTTACACTGTTCACTTGTTCCACGACTTTTCAGCAGGCTAGTGTTTTTGAGTCCTCTGAACCTGTCCGCCTCTCATGTTCTTCTCAGCTTGGTTTCACCTCTTTCTTCATTCTTGAATAAGTCGCAGGCTTCAAAAGTTAGCTGTTAGGGGTCCTTCACTGTAGCAACGCACCCCGAATACAGGATATTCCCACCATAGGCCTGTAATAGCTATAGGCCTATAAACAGTTAGCATGTAGCCACAGTGTGTTCTGAACCTCCGCTCTTTTTATTTTTCAGGTAAAGTGGAACTTCAGGGGAAACGTATTGAGGTCGAGCACTCCGTCCCCAAGAAGCAAAGGTACTAAACAGCATTCAGCACTGTGCCACCCCTCCCCCTCCTCTCCAAGACCCCTTTTCATGTGTTGCATCACCTTGTTCAGGCCTTTCTTTAATGGAGTTATTACTGAATATAAACATTTAATTGATTAATTTGCAATAAGTGACATAGGCCTATTGAAATGTCTCCCTTTTGTTTCGAGCCACATGGAGGCTGTTTCCGGCGCTGTAGCAGCTACTTTGGTTGTGTTGGTGTGACTGTGTGGAGCTTCAACTTTGTCGGCCATTGCTGTGAAACTGAGCTGTCACAGCTTTAGCTGTAGCTGCCTGCCGTGCTGTGTGGTGTAGTTGGGTTGTTCTCCTTATTTGAAAATGCTGGCGTTTTTTGAGTGCTGTTGGTGAAGCCAGTTAGCATGTAGAGATAATATTCTTCGCTAAGTCATCACATTAGGCTATAAGCACGTCCTATAGCCTGGCAGGCTGCAGGGCCAGCCTGTCATGGAGCCCGCAGTTTTTATACTTTTAACAGGATTTACAATTACACAGGAAATTCTGCATTTGGGAAATGTATTTATTGGTTATTTCATGGTTACGTTTGTCAACTTTTAAAACTCTGTTTTTGGAGTGCATAGTTCATTAATAATATTTGCTTATACACATTGTTTCCATACATGTAGCTTTCGACAAAATTGGTGTAGTGTGTGTGCCTGTGAATGTTTAATTTAAATTAACCTCTGGCTGCAAATCATTTAAAAAAATGATACTATTCGTTATGACGGATTAACGTTCAATTGAGTCTAATAATTATTTATTGGATTTATTTCTGACTTGGTAAAATATTTCCAGCAAAAGTGTAGATGTTTCTGTGTATGTGATTTGAGTCCTAATAGTTTCAAAAATGTTAAATAAATGGAGCACACGTCTTCTGTGAAATCTCACTGTTTTTTCGTAAAAACACAGCAGTGTGTTTGGAGTTTTTATGGATGATAATTGTAATATTTTTATATTAGTTTGAGCTCTTTTGTTTTTGTATCCAGTTGTGAAATTAAAGCAGGATAGTGGCGTGAATATTTGCACATTTGGTCCATCGTGACACCAAAGCATTTCATGGAAAAAAGGAAACCTGTAGTTTAGATTTGTGTTTTTTATGGAATTTCCTGGGTCCACAGGATAAACTGAAGTCCACTGTAGATCAGCTGCTCTGTACTAGGAGCCAGACTTGACCTGCTTTAAACAGTATTATGGAATTCGCCTATAGACCATCATTCATGCCTGTAACCTTTGGCACAGATACGAGGTGAGCAGTCAGCACAGCTCTCCATGTTCCGCCATTTGGCCACATGTGTGCGTATGTGTGTATCCCATGATCAAAATGGCCAGTGAACGTAGATCTCATTCTTTTTATTCAGCTTTGGCTTGGAATAAATTCTCACATTTTTTGCTAATTTGTATTCTTGTGTTTTTGTGTGAATGTAGCTAAATATTTGAATTTGAGCTGGTTTTGTGCGCCCGCCCTGCGCCACGAGAACAAACTAGAAATGTTGCAACATGGTTGAGGAGCAAAAATACCCACAGAGTGATCTTTATGCAGATGAATGGCGTTAAGCAATGAGCCTGAATCACGTAGTAGTCAAACTAAAGAAACAGGTCACTTGCCATGCTCAGGGAACCAACATGGCAGCAGGCTGTAATTTCTTATAATCACCCAGTGGGTCGGTAAATTATTCTGATGGCTCTGTGTTTGTGCGAAGAGCGTCCCAGACCTTCTCTGTGATAACCTTGAAGAGCCATAATGATAAAGGTGATTTGTGAGAGGGGGCCACCGTGGGTGAGCTGAAGCCTTCCGTGGCTCCACAACACGTGGTGCGTCCACGCAAAGAGGAGTCACTCCACGTCAGGCAGTGAGGGCAAAATGGCGAGGCAGTGAATGAATCAGGAGCATAGTGGAGGCTGCTGGGGCTTCACTGTGTGTCGTTCCGGGTCTGCTGAGCGCCCGGCTCGCCCTGTGGAACATCCACTGGCCTAGTTCATATGTTTAAGTGTTTCTGTTTTAAAATCAAAGCAGCAGGAGAGAATTAATGTCACGGTAAAAAATATATATATTTGGAAGCCCAATCTTAAAATGGCCGTTCATACACTCAGCCAGCCAGAGGCAGACTATCCAAATTATGTGCCAAATTATTGTGCTTAAATATTGATGTCAAACATCTGCTCAGCTATACAGTGTCCGGACGCCTGTGAGATGTTTGAGTCAACACACATTTACTTAATTATTTTGTAAATGTTTAAAACATCCCAGTTGTAAAACTGTACAGCAGTGGCGTATTTATTAATGAGCGTCAATGTGAGCAAACAGACAGAGGGGGTTTTTTTTTTGCCAGAAAAAAACTGAATAAAGAATGAACTGTGACGGTGGTATAGTATTTTCAGAAATACGTATCAAGCTGTTCCTGTAATCCTTTCCTTTTTAATCTGTCTGTATTCTCGTCAAAGTCTGAGAGTATATTTGAGTTTTCAGGTCAGTTGTTGCTGCTTTGTGTGAGTGTTGGCTGCTGTATGACTTTCATTAAGTCGATCAGTTGTGGTGGATCCTTTGTGCACACCTACAATTTAAATATCTGTGTTAAAACGCCATGAAGTTGCTGTGATGCAGTTAATTCCTACATGGAACCAAACTGGAGGTGTGCGTGTGTGTGTACGTGTATGTGTGTGTGTGTGTGTGTGGGAGGGGCGTGTGTTTAGAGGGAACAAACCCTTTTTTTTTGAGGGGGGAGGGGGCCGCCTAGAAGTTCTAGAGTTCAATTCCTTCTTTCTATTCTGTTCAATGTGTCTTTGCTGAACCCCTGCAGGCTGCAGGGGGCGCCGGCCCTGACTGCTGCTGACCCCTGACCGTGTTGTGGACATGTACGCTGTGTGTGTGTGTGTGTGTGTGTGTGTATATATATATGTGTGTGTATGCGTGTGTGTGTGTGTGTATATATATAAAAGGGACATGCCAGTGAAATGACTGCAGGAAGATGGAGATGGAAGGGTTTTGCGTTTCAGAGATGGTAATAATATTCATCATGAAGTTGACTGAAATGTGTGTCAGGCTGCAGAGGTTTGTGGGAGGTCAGCTAGAGTGGTAGAGGAGGTGGAGGGTAGGGGAGTGGTAGAGGAGGTGGAGGGTGGGGAGCTGGGTTGTGTGTGAGGAGGGGTTCGGGGGGGTGGGTAATAGGGGGGGAAGAGGGGGGGGGGGGGTGTTCAGAGGGAACAAGCTAGTGGCCCTGGAAGGAAGATAACGTATAGAATGCTAGTATGAGTGAGTGTGAGTGTAAAGCAAACCTAAAACAGCAGCTACACCCACCAAAAATTAATTAAAGCTTCTACTTCTAAAACTGAGATAGACAGTGGAGGATAAACAAACAAATCTGCCTGCAAACCTTCCATTTAAAGACTATCCTCAATTTTTCATTTAGTAAAAAAAAAAAAAATGAAAATCTTATGGACCCAGTCTGCAAAAACACATTGTGTTGCAGCAACCAAACACACAAAAAAATAACATTTCTTTTCATTTATTCGAGGGTTGGTTAGAGTTGGTAGGCCAAAATAATTGCATCTGTTAATTTTAAATGCAACACAAGAAATGGTCACAGAAAATTATATTAATTAAAGAAATTTTTATATATAAAAAAACAAGTGTTTTAACACCCGTTTTACAACAGATTTAATCTAATTAAATTTCTTTTAAACAGATTTCATTAAATTTAGAAAGTTTTCATTAGAGTCTTTTGGATTTTCCCCTCTAATTAGATTTTGTTTATGTCTACAGTCATGACAACTGGACTATCAGAGCCTGACTTGTGTATTCATTTAAAAAAAAAAAAAAAAAAAAAAAATCCCCCTTTTGTAATATTTCCAGAGTTAGGAGTATGATTGTTTGCACTCAGTCTTTGGTTATAAAGGCAGAGGTGTGTGTGTGTGTGTGTGTATGAGTGTGTGTGTGTGTGTGTGTGTGTGTGTGTGTGTGTGTGTGCGTGGTAGTGTTATGCATACTGCTAAGTGTTCAGGAGTTGATTATGGCAAGTTCTGACCTTTGACATCAAATACAGTTGTTATCTTGAGCTGGCGGCATTCTACAAATAAAATCAAAATTGGTATGTTCTGTTGAGGAATACAGAAGGTGTGTGACTCCGCCCCCTAAATACTAGACTTGGATCTCCATAATATGTACACACTGAACTCCAGAAATGTTCACATTTGATTAACAATATAATGTTTTAATTATATGGGTCCAGGGTGTGTGTTTCCAGTTAACCTGCTGTTTATATTATTTCCAATAAATTTCCATAAATGATTTCCATGTGACTTTAAAAAGAAATCCATCCTGTGAGACTTTCATTCACAACACCCCAAGATGTAGTAATTGCAATTTTCTGTATGTGCTAAACCTCAGTGTCAGTTAGCTTTATATAACATGGGTTAACAGGAAGGGAGATGTTATCGTATGGCTCGGTTCATCATACCTAACTGAAGCATTAAAAACAATAGCAAAGAGCACCGGATTGGTAGCTGGACTGAGAAGCTTCCAGGTAGGTTAGCATGTACAGAAACTAGCAGCTACACACCAGCATACTCCATAACAAAATACATTTGTTATGTAATGATATGATTGACAGCAAGTTAATGAATTTGTCACTTTTTCTAAAGTTATGGATAGCTTTCTCAAACCAGCTGTTGTGCTCCCCCCGCCCCCCCCTTCCATCCTTACTGCTGGAGCACAGTAATCTTTCTGTGTCTCCTTGTTTGGTTTAGAGAATGAACAAACCCTTTTCTCTTATCATTTGCTGTAAACACCGTACCGGACATATTTTTAACCCGATTTATTAGTTATTTACTTGATAGACTTTATATACTTTTTTTTTTGCGCAGTCAGAGCTCATCTTGTCTTCAGTTTGGATTAATTCTCCGTCACTGCAACTCAATACCTTCTGCTGCAGACGGACATTTGCAGCCAGCTAGAGCATTTATACGGCTAGTAACTGCTACTTATTCTACCACTGACTTCATTCAAAAAACAAATCACATGCTGGGTTTTTTTTTTTGCTGTAGAGCTTGATAAGAAACTTGGAGAAACTGTTGTTTCTGTTAGTGCAACAAAAAAAAAAAAAGTTTCTCATCTTTAAAACAGAAAACAGAAAAAAAAAATCTGCATTGGTGTCTTTAGTGTCTAGCATCGTTAGTTGTCTTATGCAGCCGGTTCTCTTGTTTTAATCCTCGTGTGTTCTAGTTCTCACTTCCACATATGCTCACACAGAAAGACTTTATTTTGTTTTACTGAATCTAAAGTAAATGTAGGGTGCTTGAATATGCATTACCAAGCCGGCTGAATACCAGTACAGCAGTTTCCCTGTGTTTTTTTGTGGGTTGGCTGTGTACGACTCTGTCAGTGTGAATTCAAAAGAAGGAAGCAGATTCTGCACCTCTCATCCTGTTCTTGTTTTCTATATTCATCCTCATGATGTTTGGATGAAAAGTTTTTTTTTTTTTCTGTGAAGCCCCCCTCCCATGTCTCCATCCATCCATCCATCTATCCGTCCATCCGTCTGTCCGTCTGTACATCCATCCATCCAAGTTCATAACAAACCAAAGCAACGCCACTTGGTCATTCCTTCTGTCCTTCCTCTATCATTTCCAGCCCATTAGTCTGATTTGTACAAATGTATTTTTTTCAAAATACACAATTTTAGTCTTCTCAGTTGTGAATATAAGGAGATATTTCTGCTTTTTATATTTCAGCTTGTGTGGAATTAGTCAAACATTTTAGAATTACACGTACAGTAGCTCCACAACCCAGCCTGTGGTTGCTGCATGGTGCATGTGGAGCTTTAAAACGCCCGTCAACGCCTCGACCGCCATCACCTCACTGTCAGAACATCCTTCACCATATCTATTCTTCTGTGCTTCATAATGAGCCGTCTAACAGCTCATGTATGGTTCGAACAGCAAAAAGAAACGTGGAAAAAACAGACGAGGAGCCTGTCAGCGGATAAAGCCTCTATATTCAATCAAAGACTGTGACGTCACTTCCAAATGAGTTTATAGTGTTAAACAGCTGCCGGTATCCTCTATAATCCTCATCTCCTCAAAAAATCCCAGTTTAAAAATTCTAAATATTTTCTCACAATGTATCATGACGTTATATGATGTATCTGCTTTTTCCAGCAATACACCAAAGCCACTACATATATCTAACTTACTCCAAATTATTTTTTAACAGCTTCACCATTACAGCAAATAGCAAAAATTAGATACTTTGGGCGTCATCTTTATAGTCATTTCTCAGTAATTTAGTTTGATATATTTGTAACCTCTTAAAACTATAATATCTCCTCTATGATTTAAAAAAAAAAGAAAAAAGAAAAAAGAAGAAGTAGTGAAAGTTAGAGCAAATCTCAGCTGCATGCCGTGCTTCTGTAATGATGAAACCGTCATCGGGTTGCGTTATCTCAAGGTCATCAAGCTACCCTTTTTTCACAAGCTTTCAACCACATCTCAGTCTTCCTCAGCGCACAGAGAGAGCGTCAAACTACTGTTTCCACTGCATCTCAGCCCACTTCCACCATAAAACCAATATATGACACTCACAGATGCAGACAGTAGCTTTGTGGTATAGAATATTACTGCATATATGCATTAGAACTATGAATCTAACTGGCAGAACTGAATCAAGAAAAGCCCTTAAATTAAGTCACGTAAGGTCACATTAAACGCTGCAGGAAACAAGCTCTCCGTGTGCAACGCCGCCGTGGCAGATTTGCCTTTTTGTACGCATCCACAATCAGTGTTTCTGTGCTTCCTCTCACACGAACACGCTCACCTGCAGCCTTTAGTTTCCACTCTCTAATTGACGTAATTGTCAGTTATTCAATCATGCAAAAATGTGTTTAGTTTATGAATTTGATAGCTCCCTTAGAAAAGCGTCAGTAGTTACAGATGATGAGCTTAATTGTCTGTAAAAGCAACAAGTAAACGCACTAATAACATGCTGCGCCACCATGCTATTTAGTGAACCCGCTCATTTCGGTCCATGTGGGTGTCGTCCTGGCCGACCTCACTCAGCCCTCCTGTGTGGTTCGGAGCAGCGAGGTCACTGCTGGTAGTGATTCAATGTGTTGCTCAAGGACACTTTGGCAAGATGTGTGCTTGAACCCGGGGTTAGAAAGCGAAAGGAATATATCTTTCTACAGAATCTGATCAGTTGAAGCGTGTGAGTCAAGCAACAGAATGTCTATTATTCAGTGTTAAATGTGATAGCGCTGACATTGAAAATATAAAATACCACCCAGATGATTTTTTTTATGACATCATTGTGTTCAAAACGTTCTCCAACTGCGTTTTAATAAACTGTAAGATAGTGATCATCTGCTGCAAGTGCAAGCTGGGAGAACTTCTTCAAAATTCATCCTATAGCAATCGAAAAGGAAATTTTTTTTTGGTCTAATTTGAGTTCACATCATACACCAGTGAAACACACCGGTCAGCATTTCAGAAATACATATGTTGACATAGGCAAAGGTCTACACATGTAAAAGGAACTGGTCAGCAGTCATGTTGTAAGGAACACGTTTCTGGTTTTTTCATTCGTGCTACTGTTTCCTCTTTCCAGTTTCTCTCATCAGTAGATTTGACGTTCATCTGTTTGTTTTTCTCATGTTTGTAGCTTTAGAGATTTTTTTTTTGTTAACAAGGACTCGCAGAAATATTCAGATATTTCATAAAAAAGTAAATCTCTACCGCTGTCAGTAATCAACCCCGCTGATTAAAAACGATCTTTCTCTTCTATTCTGTTCTATTCCTTCATTCTTGCATCCTCAGTTCCATTTCTGTGCGTTATGTAAAGTGTGTTGCAACTTTAAGTACACTCAAAATGTATCATGCATGTGAGGAACTCTGTGTGTGTTTGTGTGTGTGTGTGTGTGTGTGTAGCTGGGGCTTTCACACAGCAGCACACACAGAGAGAGAGAGAGAGAGAGAGAGGCTCAGAGGAGAGGAGAGGCACGCCATGGTTTGTCTTCCTCTCCTCTCATGGCTGGCGAGGAGGAGGAGGAGGAGGGGATGGTGGGCGGAGGGAGCAAGGGGGTGCGACCAATCGTCTGGCAGGAGCACCTGCAAGCAGCGAGGGAGGCGGTCGCTCGTCGCCCAGACGAGAGGAGTTGATAGGCCCTGCCTCCCTGCCTGCTTTGCTCGCCCACACGCA
The DNA here is from genome assembly GCF_910596095.1 of Thunnus maccoyii. Lineage (NCBI taxonomy): Eukaryota > Metazoa > Chordata > Actinopteri > Scombriformes > Scombridae > Thunnus > Thunnus maccoyii. The sequence goes on along the minus strand of NC_056550.1, from coordinate 3,578,542 downwards.
TGCTCTGACTCTCTCTCTCTCCCTCTCTCTCTCTGTTCATACTTTCATTCTCTCGTTTTCTTCTCTCCCTCTCTCTGGTACAGTATGTTCATTTCTCCCTCTCTCTCGTCCCCCCCCCCCCCCCCCTCCCTCTCCCTCTCTCCCTCCCTCTCTCTCTCTCTCTCTCTCTCTTGGCGTGTTGCCATGTTCTCTGCACCATTCCTGCCTTTTCGCAAGAGTGCCAGGAACAAGTGATAGAAATAAAGGAAGACAGACAGATGAAGGGATCGGGGGGGGGGAGTGACTGAAAGATAGATGCATGTGTTTTAAATTTGACCGTCTGCGTGCATGAGGATGTCAGCTGAGCTGCATTTCTATAGAGTCTTGGACAAACAGTTTGCGAGATAGCAGAGTGTAATCTGATTAGACAGCCTGCTGCTGCTCTACTTGTTTGTCTAGCGGCGTATCTGTGGTCAGTGAATGTATGGTGTGGTTTGGTTTCATGTCCTCTATTTGCGTGAAACCATCAATTGTCTCAGAGCATAGAGCGAGACAGAGTGGCTTCAGTTCTGAGAATCAGTGAAAAGGACAGCTGTATTTTCCAGCTGTGATGTTCTGTAATGAAGATCTCTGAGCATTTTGTGTACCGAGAAGTGATGCAGGCGACTTAAAGAATAAGTGCAAGTGAAAGAGTTGTGTGTCATTGCTTCGTTGCATACACGCTGTGAAGTTCCTCAACTCAACTACCTAGAAAGAAAATGAGGAAAAAAACGTCCTCGTTCTGTGCAAAAGTGCAATCTGAAGCTGACATGAATCTGACCTCAGCGGTGGGAGATAGTCAGATCATGTGGGTGTCTTCGTCCTGGTAACAAACCTACCTACAGACTACCAGGAAGTATCCCTCCTCCGCTGGAAACACAGAGAGCGAACTTTATTCTAAAACACTGTAACTTTTTGAAGATACACACTAGATTTGTCTAACTGTCTGCTGAACAATGACAGAAGCTTTGAGCAGTGGTGGAAGGTCATGTTTTACTCTACTTACTTTTTTATTCTACTTGATACTTTTTTTCCACCATATTTCAGAGGGAAATATTGTACTATTTACTCCATGACGTTAATTTCACAGCTATAGGTACTCGTTACTTTACACATTACAATTATTTAAAATATGAAACATATCATCATGGTGTAAACTATGATGCCTTTCTGTAGATAGAATGTCCAACATTTTATAAAGCAGTTTAATTTTACTCCAGCTGAACCAGCTGTAGTACTAAATGCAATTTCCATGTTAATGCATCAATAACAGGCTAAGAATAATGCAATGATATAATATCTCTATAAATATCTCTCTGAAAGGGGTAATTTTATTACTCATACTTAGGTACTTTAACTCAAGTAAAAATGTAAATGCAGGGCTTGTAATGAGATATTTTAAAATTGTGAAATTTTATATGTAAGTAAAGGATTATAGTACTTTTTCCACCACTGGCTTTGACTGACCTTTAGAATGTATTTTTCCACAGAACGGGGACTGTGGATTTTGTCCTCTATTTCTTACAGTGTAGTCATGTAAGGATAGTATTGCTTCATGACAGCGACGCTGGAATGAGTTTTGAAGTGGAGGGACATCCACCTTTGGATGACGTAATAGGCTAGTGAACCTTTAATGTCAACTTCCTTTCAATCTCAGTCTTGCTTAATGTTTTTGTACAACTAAAATATGGTAAGAAATGCATTCCCTCTTGTTGTTAGGGTACTTTATTTTTTTTTAATGCAGTGGTCCACCAACAAGCGGCTTAAAAGGTTCAACTCAAGAGGAGTGTCCTGGCTCCTGTTAATACAGACCCTTATGTTTTTATTCTGAGAACTGTTACATTGTAATCAATCAACCAGCCAACCACTCTATGTGTTTTTAATAAGGTCCAAAAGAGAATCAAAATTCATGCCCTATTAACACAGAGTCTTTAAATCCAACATGCCTACTAACATACAAATAGAAGGCACTGCAGCAGAGCAAGGTCTGCTAGACTTATTTTTCATTGTACTGAGTGCTTCTATCACTCCCATAGCAAAAGCTATTTAACTCTTTGTTCAAATCATCAGGTCCAATATGTTAGAGTAGGCTTACCGTAATACCTGGCATAGATGTTACCACTTTATTATCATTACATCTGAAAATGGGGGGACAAAAAATCTTGTTGTCCCCCATTTGTATATTTCTGTGGCCCTGGAGGAGCTTTGTCAAGCATTGAGGAAATAACCCTGATGATGTCATAGTGATGTCATCAGGGTTCACTTGGGCAGAAAGCCTGCATTACAAACCGGGGCGTAGAGTTTGAAAGAAATGGATTTTTACCAGGGAGGGTGGGTCAGTTGAAAAAAACATATCAAGTTGCATCATGGGAAATGTAGGATCCAGTGTTTTTGGAGCTTGCCTCATACTAGGGATTAAAAGTCAAGATTTTTATTTTATTTATATATTTATTTTTCTACATGTACAACTTTACGGACGTGTAACACTAAAATACGGGAGTATCCCTTTATGGATGATGATTGGCAGTGAACATGCAGATTGGTTCAGTGTAAGCTGATAAAACTTTTCCATTTGCATTCTTGAAGAATAATCTGACAATGAAAAGCTGCTGGTTGGAGTAAGAAGAGTGCAGGGATAAAAGATGGAGACTAAATAGTAAAACCAAAGGAATCTTGCAGACTTTAAAAATGCTGCAGACGTTCTGCACAATTTAAAGTTGACAAGGCATGTTCGCACAGAAAGCAAAGAAATTCTGAAAAATCACACTTTGCATGCTGAGTGTGTTTTTAAATGTGATGACAAAAGCCTGTTATGCCAGAGCCAAAATAAGACGAAGAGAGGGTGAACAAACGCTCAGAGAAATGACAACACAGAGTGGAAAGTGAAGGCGAAGGGAAAGAGGAGAGGCCTTATGTAGGTGAAGGGGTAAATGAGTCCTGTCTCTTTAAGAAGAGCCCCCCCACCCCCACCTCCTCCTCCTCTGCCTCCTCCGCCCCATCTTTCTGATTGTTTCTTCTCTCTGGTTCAAACCATCTGTCCTCTCTCTCTCTCTCCATCTCTTACTCTCCCTCTGTGTCTCTTGCTCTTTTTTTCCCCTCCCTCATTCTGGCCGTCTCTCGCTCTTTTTACTAAAAATAAATTACACACACACACACACACACACACACATACACACACACACACACACACACATCTGGGTACACGCATGACACCGGCCCATACATGAGGACGGATGAACAGCGAGGGGGAAGAAGGAAAGATCAAGAAATGAAGAGAGAAAGAAAGAACAGAGGAGGAGGAGGGGGGTTGGGGCCCAGGGGTTGGGTCTGCATGGTGGATGGGGCCCCTCATGCATATGTGTGTGTGTGTGTGTGTGTGTGTGTGTTAAGAGAGAATGTGTGCATGTACATGAGAGAGCGCCTCCCTTCCAGCCCTGCCCCGGTCATCATCCACAGTCATGTCACCCAATGGGAAACACTCCGATCTAAGGCGTGTGTGTGTGTGTGTGTGTGTGTGTGTGTGTGTGTGTGTGTGTGTGTTTTGTGTGCAGTTCTGCTCTGACTTGTAAAATATATCTTATTTTTTTCGTACCTGTAAAAAGGATCCAGTCTTTAAAGCCTCTTGTTTCGTCAACCCTGGATTTTAGTGACTAAATCCTTTTATAAATCACAACATTTGTTGTAGATTTTGGTTTGAGCAGGAGTCAAATGATTCAGATACATACTCTTTAGTACTTTAGCTTCCTCATAAAAAAATCTGAAATCACAGTGTTTATGAAACCACTGAAACCTTTTAACTATAAAAACTGAAATCCTTGAAATGAGGAAGGAAAGATTTTTCTTTCAAAATAGATTTGAAGTGAAAACGGTCATTTCCTAACAAACATTACTTAAAAGTTAAGCACACCACACAAAGTTGTAATATTTTGTCAACCAAATACTGGGTGACTTTATCTTTCTTTTATAGTATTATATTATATGTGGATATTGTTATGTTCTTGTACAAATCTATCACCCAACAGTCATTAGTCAAATCAGTTAATATATGTTCTGAGAAGCATGAATACTTCTCCTGTTAAAACTTTACACCGTCAATAACATGACAGTGAGTCTTTTCTGTATTGTACTAATTATGTCAGAATGACTTATGTCATAATTTATGGCTGTAAGAGTTACTCCACCCACGTCCATATTAAGTGGTTGCCTGACCTCGCAAGAAATTCCCACTTAGTTGTACAAAAACATGTCATGGTTTTAGTCTGATAGAAATGAAAATAGAGTGGCCTGAGTGTGCTCTAACTGCATATTTTAATATCAAATGTAATAACTATAACCATCTTAAACCAAAACCATTTGTCCTTAAGTTTAGTTTCAATATTTTTTTAATCTCAAAAATATTAAAACAAAACTTAAGGAGATATGAGTTGGCAATTTTGTTATTTGGTGAAAAAGACATTTGTGCAGGTTTTATGAAAAATGTTCAAAACAGTTTGAATGCTGAGGTGAGGAGTGAACTTTAATCAGTTTTTGGCCATGAACGTTGAATAGTGAAACACTTTGTGTTCCTGTGTTTGGATGAAGAATCAATTTTAAAACATCCTTTTGTAAAGGAGGAAAATAAAATGAAATATTAAGGTTTTTCAGGCTGATTATAAATCTCTGTGGAAACCTTGACAGGAAAGGATACTGTCTAACTGACATTTGATATTTAATAACGCACCAGTACTGACAAAAATGCCAATTCTGCTCCAGTCCAAATTAATTTCACAATGGCATGAACTTCTCATGGTCATGCAGAAGCACTGAAGTGAGAACAATTTATACCTGAAGAGGTCTGATTCAAGGACCACAGCTAAGCTCTGTCTGACTCTTCTTCCAGGGACAGATTTGTAGAGAACACAAAAGAAGCAAATAGATTTCCTTGTAGCATTAAAAATCACAAAGAGACATTTTGCTTTTGATATAATTTCCTCTTTAAAAAGTGGCTGTTTTTAATACATATATTTCATTGTAACATTGCCTGAATAAACCAAACAAAAGGTTCGTATTGAAAGTATCTGAAAAAAGTTAATGTTTTTCATTTTTCTTTGATTTATAGTTATGTTGTGGTTGAGGTGAAGGACAGATTAGGGTTATGGTTATATATTAAACCTGTCAACACCAACTCCCAGTACGAGACTTGATGGTGACCAACATTTCAGTCAAATATTTTCTACGTCCATTCCCCCCACCTGACCTCATCGTTATACTGTACATGTGCTGAAATATACTCAACTGCAGAACAAAACTACAACCTTTTACGTGCCAGTGATGAACATACTGGAGGCTTATGCTATCACACTCTACATTACAAGTGTCGCAACCAATTATTAGTCCAGCAACAAGCATGTGATCCCTCACTGGCTTCCCACTCGCTAAATTGTTAGAATATAAAAACTTTTTCAATTCATTTTAACTGCAAATATCTGCACTTACACTTTTCATTCTTAATATTATATCCTGCTCTTGCACTAAATGGTTCCAATATATGTAAGTTGTTGCTGTGCATAATGTCATTTAGGAAGCAGGGTTGGGGTAAAAAAAAAAAGAGCACAGTTGACTCAAAAGTATAAAGTGACAGGATATCAGTCAGGGAGAGGAAGCTGTTTGGTTGGATGGGACAGCTGGAGGGGCGGGATTGTTGTAAAATGTGTGACTATTTCATTGGCTGGTGTTTCAAAATGTAGGTATTGTGTGTTTTTCAGGAAGGTGAAGAAAATCTTTTTTTTTTCATGGTGTTTTAGATTTAATTGAGTACATAATGGCTTAGAAAATGTTCTGACAAAATGAGAAAGTAGATGTTCATCTCATGGCTGCTGTCAGACACAGTTTCCAGTCATGGAGGAGTGCGGTTGCTCATTTCACTTGATCCTTCGTCTTTGTTGGAACATGTTTCAGCTAAAAATCAAGACCCTGAATCAGAGGCTTTTTCATCTTGTGGAATTCATTTACACAGAACATTTAGTAAAGGACTAACTTTTGTTCACTGTACCAGCAGCTACACTTACATAATTCAAGTCCTATTTAAGAACAGAATAAATTACACTGCCATACAAATTTAGTTAAGAACTCTGCAACCTAAAGCTAAGTGGAAAGCTGCAAACAAAAGGATACATTCTTTTTAATCTTAGCAGAATGTTGAGAGACAGAATGCAGACATGTTAGAGAACTAGGTTTTAGATGAGAGAAGAATATTTTCTGCAACTGTTTTTTAAAATACTAATAATTTTCAAGAGTCTTCAGGTCACAAAGCTCATTCAACACATCAGTGACAGCCACATGATTAATTCAAGTCAGAAAAAGGCAAAACAGGAGCGGCCTGGCAGGCGAATGGTTGCAGCGCATGCCACATAACTGCAACGTCTCTGGTTCGACTCTGGCTGGGGACCCTCGTTGCATGTCATGCCCCTCTCTCTCTCTCTCTCTCTCTCTCTCTCCCCTTGTTTCCTGTCTGCTTCTCCACTATCAGCTGTCCTTTAAATCTAAAATACCCACAAAACATATCTTTAAAAAAAAGAAAGAAAACAGCCAAACATAATTTTTTAAAATTATAACTACAGGAAAAAGTTTCATTCACAGCTGTTAATTGGCTAAAAATGATTTTCACATTTCAACTAAAGAAAAGCAGCATTACTGTCTAAATGAAAGCTCAAAATATAAACTTTCATAACATTTAACAACAAACACCACTGAAGACAGAATTATTGTAATGGTAGATGAAGTCAGTTTTGAATTGAAACTGTGGAAACAAATGCCTTTGCACTGACTTCATTCCTGCCTCAACATTTAGACTTTCTATTAATTTGTAGGACAAGGATCAGGAATGTGTGTCTCGTGGAAATCAGTAAAACAATAGAGCTTTCGAGAACATTAAGAGAGTGTCTACTCTTCTTTAAAAATGATCAACACAAATCATATGAAAGAGCTTAGTGAGTCCTTGCTTGACACCTCTCCTTTTTCCCTTTTTTTTTTTATTTAGGAATTAAAACATCTAAGTTTTTCTCCTCTGAATTAGAAATAGAGTTGGAAGTAGTTCCTATTTATTTACTTGACAGTCACAGTTTCATATACTTCCCTATAACTGAGCTGAACTGATTGCGGACATTTTCCTTTCGGCTCCTCCACTTCCGCTTCTGTTTTAGAGAACAACAGGCCTCTTGTATAAACTGTCAGACAAAGAGGACAGAGCTACACTTTAACACTTTTAATCCCACTCTGTAGACTAAAGGGGATTTTTTTTTCATACAGTAAACCGACAAAACAATGTAGAAACATATTATTTGCTTTTGGAAAAAAAAGCATGTTTTTAATAAGGTCTTTTTTTAAAGTTGTCTGTATGCTGGTTATGCATGGTGAATATGGAAGTGTTGAGGTGCCATTTAAAGGGATTATTACAAGAAAAATGTAGTCAATCAATCTTAAAATAAAAGTGATTTTCTTCATTGCTGAACATTTAGGAGATTTAGGAAAACTGCTCTCTAATCAGTTAAATTTCACTTTTGCTCATTTAAAAGGCTTTTCTAGCATTTGTGTGTGTACGTTTGTGTTCCTTCCTTTGCTTTTTGTCTCGGAGTGTAATTCGTTCGTTCTTTATTTCTTTTTTTCTAACCTTTCACCCTTTACCTCTCTCTACGCCAGACCACCACAACACTTCCCCCATGAGCCTACGGGGAGTAGGTGTGTGTGTGTGTGTGTGTGTGTGTGTGTATGTCTGGGAGAGGGCGGGGTGATGGCATTGCCCCTTGGACCTAAATTCTTGACATTTTTTCAGCCGTAATGAGAAAGAAACTGGAGATTAAGGAGCCTATAGGGCATCCATGCCTCTGATTGGCTAGGAGGCTTTGCACACTGAGCTCTGATTGGCTGGGAAAAGCTCTATAGTTGCTCCTTCGCATATAGAACTTCCTGTCCAGTCCTCTTCCTGGTTCCTCCGTGTGTGTGTGTGTGTGTGTGTGTGTGTGTGTGTGTGTGTGTGTGTGTGTGTGTGTGTGTGTGTGTGTGTGTGTGTGTGTGTCTGTGTGTGTGTGTGTGTGTAAACTGCCTCTGTAGCTTCCAGCGTTTAGTCTGTTTGACCCAGATTGTTTCGTGTCTGTTTATTTTTCCTCTTGTGGTCACCGTCTCGTTATTTTGTTTCCTTAGAATATTCAGTCAGCACAGACGACACCAACCTGATGGAGGAATATAAAAAAACAAAACAAAGAAAAAAAATCTTAAATTTTTTTTTTTTCTCTTATTGTTTACAGACTTTATGTGTGCTGGGAACACATTTTAAAGAATCTTGCAATATTTAAAAAGGAAAAAAAAGTCAAAGCATAGAGGAAGTCATTTATTTTCAGTTGAACAAGGTGCCTCTTTACACTCAAGGTTGGGAATATTGTAGTAAAAATGGCATGAAGGCTGCTCTGCTCTTCAATAGAGTCCCTCTTTTTTTTTTATATAGAATGAAGTCTTTTTTTTTTTTTTTAGCAGAAATAGTCACAAAAATTCCACTGACCTTCTGCCTTCTCATCTAGCATTAATTAGACCAATTAACAATGTGCCTGCAAATAAAAGAACAGCTACAACGACCTGCTAACTACGGATGTATTTTAGTCTGATTTCATGAAGACTGGAGAAGGTTTGTGTGGTTTTGTAAAAACAAATTACGTACAACGTGACCCTAATACATTTACACTGACAAAAATCACATTATAATTGGTCTTCGTACCTTCCATAAGTCAAACAAACTAATTAGAAATGTGGCTGAAATTACTGTAATATTTAAACACTTAATGTCAAAATGATATTTGGTTTATGTTAAAGAACTGAGTAATGCTGTATGTTCATGTCCACAAACCATAAGAATAAAATAAAAATAAATAAAACATGCTAAAACGTCAAGATTCAAATATAGTTTTACACACCAAAAGTCAATCCTTATCTCAGGAACAATGCTATCTCATCGATGGTCCATTGAAGGATCTTTGTATTTGATTAAGAAAATTATCATTTCTTACTGAAACAAAAAATAATATAAATTTAAAGGGGCGCTCCAGCGATTTAGATTTGCTTCCATTAAGTTGGGCTCACAAGAGATGGATAATTTAAAAAAAAAGGATGGTCAAATTCAAGGCAGCAGAGGCTGAGATATCCTGACTTTTAGTCTTGAGTGTGTGTTAAATGCCAAAAACACTGAATCCTACATTTCCCATAATGCAACTCAATAGTGTCTTTCCTTAGAGCCTCATTGCCTGGTAAACATCCACATTTTTCAAACTCTACAACACGGACTTTCTGTCTTAAACACATTCTGACATGATCACATCATCAGGGCTTCCTGTAGAGCTACAGGAGACATTATACAACTGTTTTCACAGGATGAGTAGTACTCTCGTAAGTGCCAACTACATTGACCTTGATGTGTAAAACTGGTGAGTGCTTCAGAGCTTCCAAACAACCAATCAGAGGACAGGGTGGCCTCTACTTTGTCTGAGAGGCGACACCCAGGGCAAAAAAAAATGTCTCGGCATTCTTCGCCACTGTTCAGGAGGATTAATATTTCTGTGAGTGTGTGGTAATAACAAACACAGTGATATAAAGTCACATGACCTTAATGTTACCAATATGCTAAAGAAAAAAGAGTCCAGAGAAACATCCAACCTATAGTCAACAGGCGTTTACATCTTGAACTGTCAGCATGCAAAATAAAGTATTTATGAAGCCTAAAAATCTACTTTGAATGATTACTGTGATTACAGAGCTCCTGCAGGACATGAAGACATCTATTTATTTTTATTGAAGATATGCAGTTTCTTATGTTCCCTTCCGTCTGTCCGTATCACATGTTGTGATATGGTCTCCTGCCTGGTGGCTAAAAACGACTCCAAATGACTGCTTTGTTCCCCATCTCCTTGCATGATTATGTGTTTAATATTACAATTAAGCAATAACTTTGACACGTTTTTAATATTTTACTGTGTTGAGAATATTATCTACAAACAAACAGCCTCAAAAACGAAGCAAAATGATTTGTTTACTGTATTTTTATATTAAAATAATGCAACATTTACTGCATGAAAAACATTTTTAGCGGTGACATCATTCAAATCTAACAAATTAGATATTATTATATATATATTTTTACATCCTGTTATATTAAATAAACCTTTCTACCTCCATAACCCAGAGCATAATCTTACTGATTAACACATTCTGACTTCCTGTGACAACAAGGGATCCGTCAAAGTACAGAATCAAAATGCCACTTCATTGTGACTTTGTTTGGACGCCGTATAAGGAAATACATTCCTATGAGAGACATCCACATGTTGTTTTTACTAAATAAAAAAAAAAATGTTTCTGTTGAGTTTAGATGGTGACTCCAGTCTGTGGTTGACAGGAGAGATTGGAACTATTTAACAGCAATGAAGTTTGGTTAATGAAGGTTTGACAATGCAGAGATTTAGTCATCCACTTCTGTAAAGTTGGGGGACTCACAGGAGGCAGATTTAAAAAAAAAAAAAATGGTGAAAATGGATGCAGCAGTGGTGGTAAGTCAGGTTGTCCATTAATTGTAGGGTTGGCGGTTGAATCACCGAATGACACTGAAGCGTGAATTGCTCCCGATGTGTGTACGTGAGCAAGAAGAAGAAAATGCTAGCCTTTAGACAGAAGTGTCTACCAAATGAATGTAATGTACCAGTAGGTAACTTGTGTCCCGGCTTAAAAAAATGCTTTGACAGACTGGTAGCTCTATATTTAGACACAAAATGATGGTGTTTTTTTTTTTTAAATTCCAAAATGGATGTGCAGCTTTGGTTTTGGGCTCCAGCGTGGAGGCCAGTGCTTTCAGATGACTCACAGACTGAGTCTGTCTGCTCCAACATGGTTTCACCATGACTGTCTGTCTGTCTGCAGCTCATTCCCACTGCAGAGAGTCTGCACGAGCACAAGGTCCATCTGCATTAGTTTTAGAAGCAGGAAGAGGAGAGCAAATCTGTCTGTTTATTTTGTTGTTTGAGTAAAGGCGGATTTTGTGGCATGGTTTATCTGTAAAGCAAGAAAAAGCTGGTGAACATGTGTAGTATCTGATTATCTTTATGCTGTACATAAGGACAGCATGCAGTATGTGTGCGTAGAGTTTAAAATCGATCATGTAAAAAACAAAAAAATTTTAAAACTCTTCAGCGCTGCTAAAGTCCAGGTGATTGAAATGTTGCAGCTCTGTTCAGGGCTTTTTCTTGAAACAAAGAACAATGGCTTCGTTCCAGAACCGCCATTTAAAAACAACATTCAACAAACAAAGAGGAAAGAGATCAGTTCTACACCCGCAGGTGCAGGAAGTAGACCAGAATGCAGTGCAGCCACCCATGTATAGTTTTTACTGTAGAAGTGGATGGGAACAGCTGAGTGAAAATGAAATGATTGTGTACGACGGAGACGTGTGGGGTTAAGAAATGGGAGCCGAAAAAAACGTTCCCACTCACAAATCATGTCTTCTTTGGGGCCAGGTTACGCCTGAAAAGAACTAGTTATGACACGCAAGTTGTGTTGTCTGGCTACGTTGGGAGGCAAAAGTGTTTATAGCTGATTTGATTGAGGTTCATGAATGTTACCTGTTGAGGTGAACACAGATGCTGTGTTCAGGCAGCCAAAAACTGCAGCCCCTTCATTCATCTGAATGAGGCCAGTCTGTTGATGCAGATCAGGTGAGATACAAGGGGGCTCCGGCAAGAAAGTTCAACTTTTGCCAGACCGCAACAAGACGTCATTAATGATAACACTTGGATTATGTCATCGCCAGGTGTACTGAAACTTTAAATAGCTGAGCACAGAGAGAATTATAGGTCTTCATAGCTCAGTTTTCCCCCCGCCCACTCTAAAACGAGAGACTGGCATTTTCATATTTAACCACTCTGGAAAGCATTTTCAAAAAGTTCGATTTCCCTATGTGTGAAAAAAACAAACAGATGAGTGTGGCTGGAGGGCCAAAATATGTGTTTTCCATTTTAGCTGGCTCAAGGTCTAAGTATGCTTTAAATGAATATGGTCTCCAAGAACTTAAAGTGTTGGTTGTACACACGGTAAATGACAGAAGTCATTGTGTGTGAAGAATGAAAATATAGAGCGCTGAGAGGTTGAAACCCCACCCTCTCTCACACCTTTGCACACCTGGCCAATAGCTGCATAATAAGTAGGCGTGATTGTTTCGGAAAGGTACTGAAATGATTGGACACAGCCACCTGATTCTGTTCTCAGAAGTTTCAAACACTGTAAGACGACCTTACAAACATTGTTTGAACCATACTGAAGCCTTTAATGTGCTGAAACAGGAAGTTTAAAGCTGGTTCTAGAAGGCCTATTTGAGCAGCCATTTATTTTTGATAATGTAAATAATTGTTTTAATATCGAATCACTTTTACCCATGATGGCCGGTAAAACAAAGTGTCCACCACTTAAAGGACGGGTTCACAATTTTTCAATTGTGTCTTAAAACAACAGTCAGGTGTCCATATGAACACTGATACATTTTCATTTTATAACGGCGTTTTAAAACGAAAACGATCTCCTTATATCACATGACGATTCACATACACTGGGCGTGTGCGTGCTGGTGTAAACAGGAAGCAGACTGTCTACTCTACGGTCGGTTACTTAGTTGCAAGAAACACTACAGAGGAAGAACAACAATGGCGGAAAAGTAAGACCAGAGATTTTTTTTTTTACTTGGACTGACGATAAGGTGGAACTGTTACTGAAAGTAACACCAGTATAAGGCGGTCATGGCAGCGGAAAACATAGATTGGGAGTCGTCACATGATAGGGGCATGACGAATCAGTGAAGGACATTTCATGACTGATAAGACCCAAACAGGAAGCGAACGTGGGTGTCTGTGTCATCGTTCCAGACTAAAATGCAATCCAAGAATTTTAAAAACTAAAACGGCGTTTTCAAAAGTCTCCATTTTAGGGGTTCGAGTAGTGTGGACGCTAGGTGTAAATGTAGCAATAGTTATGCGTTTGAAAACGAAAACGTATTAGTGTGAATGTAACCTGAAAGAGGGTTTCCACACTGTAATCATTCCTCCTGTTTATACTGGCTTTTAAAAGATCCCTTTCAAATGTTCTTTCAATGGAAGTGATGGAGGCCAAAATCCACAGTGTGTCCACATAATCATTTAAAAGTTGATGTGAAGCCTATATGAGGCTTCATCAGTCTGAGTTAGTCATATCAAGTGGATATCTGACACATTTACAGTCTTTTTAGCATCAAATTCCCTCTTTTTGTTTCCTCAGACAGTGTCTTCCTGTTGAGCTGTGGTGGAAGTAGAGTAACAAAAAGAGGGACGTTGAAAGATATCTACATGATTTGACTCATTTGGACGCTGAAGCTTCATATTAGCTTCAGATAAACTTTTAAATACATTTTTGCACAGACTGTGGATTTTGTCCTCCATCACTTCCATTGTAAGTGCATTATGAAGGGATCTTCTACTGGTCAGTATGAACAGCAGGAATGATTACAGCAAGAAAAACCTATTTAAATGTTTATTTGGACACCTGACTGTTGTTTAAGACAGAGTTGAAAAATTGTGAACCCGTCCTTTAAACCTTCAGCTTATTAATTCTTTTCTATCAACTTTCCTCCCATGATTCTCCTCCTCTTCTCCTTCTCCTCCTTCACTGGGATTCTCAAAGAGTTAAAATGGAGGCTATGCCTGCTGGTCACATGTCTGACACACAGGCATGTGCGGCGGCCACGCGCACACATACATGCACACACACTCGCGCGCACATGCGGACATATATGAGCTGCAGAGGGAAGAAGCAAGGGAAGAAGTCGTCCCCTCCCCCAGCGCTGTAGTGTGTTAAACCTCCCTCTTCCCTCCCACACCCACCGACCCACACACACATACACACACACACACACACACACACAGTCCCTCCGTCCTCCCCTCCCCCCCTCTCCAAAGTGGGTGTGTGCAGGCCGGGGGTGTGCCATATCACATCCACTGCACTCGCTCACGTGGTCTGGAGGTATGTGTGTATGTGGAGGGAGGTGTTGCAGTAGTTGTACATTGTGATGTCGGGTGGGAGCCTTCTAGAAAATACTGTGTGTGACAGTTTGAATGGCTTACTTAGACGAGATGAAAATGTAGGTTTTTTTGTTCCAACAGTAGAAATCATTATTTTGGGAAGCAAAGAAACAAACGCCTCCTACCCTTACAAGATGACTGACAGCTACCACTAATGTATTTTAGGCCACTAAGGAACTAAAGTCCATGTTTGATAAAATGACAACATATTAACAGACTCTGTATTTTAGCAGTTTTGAATACTAAAGTTGAAGAAATAGGCTTCATTTTCAGGATTTCCAAACGTGTGAGCAAGGTGAAAATCTTCAATGTGTTGGTATTGAGCTGGCAGGGAAACAGCCTGCGGACTGTGTTGTCTTGTGCAGAAAGTGAGCAGAGTATCAGTCGATATAATGCTCCAATTTTCTATAAGAAAAGTGAAAGCTGACCTTAGTTTAGATGCTGCTCCTCTCAGCGTCTCAGCCCCACTTGATGTTGAAATTAACATTTCCTGTCACAAGTTTTAAATGTCATTGATGAGGAAAAGTTGACTTTTTTTTGCATTTGTTTCTGTGTTCTTGTTTGAATTGAAAGTTTGCCTGATGATTTGTATTTGAAGTCGGCTTTAAATACCCTGAAATTTTTTTTTGAGCGTATACTGATGAGAGCTATGCAATTAGAAGCCACTAAACAAATTTCAAAAGGAAAGATTCTTCCCATTTTTCTTCTTATCTCTGATTCTTTTTTAAAATGAAACAATTAATGAATCAAAAAGGAGCACTGTTGGAACAGCTCATTTATTTTCTACATTACAATAACTGTAATTTTTCTACACATTTGAACATTCCAAGCCTGATTTAAAAAATTAACATTTTGAACTTTAACAATTTTTACACTGGTTTCTCATGTTGCTTTTTCAGGAAACCACACTTGTAAAGTGGTGTTTACTGTGTGTGTCGGTATAGTGAGCCTCTGAAGTCACAGCTACTGTGTGATTTACACTTTATACTTTCACAAATCTCTCACCATTAATAGCCTGTAGAACTAAGTGAAGAAAATCTGCCACACACACATTTGAACCTTTTAGTCATAATTAAATCAGTAAAGCAGATACAAAGGCATTAATAAAATATTATTAAATGTAGTTTAAACTTTTTGATTCATGAAAAAACTACAGCAAAAATGGCAGAAAAAGTGCAAATTGCAAACCTTGAATTTTCCAGATGACACATTCCTGCACAGAAAAAAAAAGATAAATGAGTAAAATTAACAATCTGTGTTTTTGTTAAAAGAAAACGACGCCATACATCAGATTTAACAGTTTATAAGATGTAAATAAATTCCAAACTACGCTACAAAAATCATCTAAAACATTGTTAGTAATTTTAGTGAGCGAACACCACCCGCTGCAGACAGACAGAGATGTAGTTCGAAGCTCTGGAAAAAGCTAGAAAGTGCACTTTGAGTTAAGATTTTTTTTTTCTTTTTTTGTCCAGCATGGAAATAATTTATAGTTCCCTCTTAGATTTAAGTGACTGGTGTGTGGTATGATCACACAGCATATTTACAGGGACACTGGGGAGCTGTAAGCTAGGGGCCCAAAAATGGTTTGGACTGACTCTGCCCAACATCAACACTGTGTGACGCAAAAACACAGACTTTATTCCAGTACAATATTTGCATTGCTGTTATTGTCACTGCACTCACAGCAGTAGTAGTTGTTGTAGAGGTATTTGGATGCATATTTTTTATGTATTGTAATGTTTTCCTAGTCTGTCCAGGTAAATGAACTGAAGAAGACTAAAACCAGCCGCTCCTCAGTACTATTGCAGGAACTTGGTGTGATGAAGTCAGAACAGTAGTGTAGAGCAGAGAGGATGACTCAGTTGGCCCTCTGCTGTTCAAAGCTGCAAACAAGGGAATGAAATCCAAGGAGGCGAGGTGTGTGTGTGTGTGTGTGTGTGTGTGTGTGTGTGTGTGTGTGTGTGTGTGTGTGGTTTAGAGACGGGCCCCTTTCCTTGCTGCTTTTCTATAGGCTGCTTTTGGTCCCGCCCTGTTCTTCGCTGATTCAAAACAAAGTCGAGGCTGACGTCACACACACACACACACACACACACACACACACACACACACACACACACACACACACACACACACACACACACACACACACACACAGGCTCTCATTTAGACAAAGCAGGAACTCCCTCCTTCCCTCCCGTCTTCCTCCTTCTCCCCCATTTTGTTTTTGAAGAGGGGAGCAGGGAGGCCCCTGTCCACTTTCCATTCTCTCATTTCAGGAAGTAAACTTTCCTCAGAAATCCCAAATAAATGCCAACCTTTTTCTAATTGTTTTTGGCACAAGCATCTCGTCTCATCTGTGAAGAAAGGACAGTGACTGTGCTGCCGTAGAGGAGTGTGTGTTTACATTTTGACGTCTGTTCAAAGTGAAAGATGAGAGGCGATAAATCTGACTCTCAATGATGGAATCTGATTTAAAAAAAAAAAAAAAATTTTGACCAACCGGAAATCCTTAAAGAATGTGCAAGAATATGAGTGAGTTTGTTAGAAAATGCTCGTAACTTACAAATTCACCACTTTAAATTTGTTAATTACAAATGAATTAATGAAGATTGGTTATTTGCCAGGATGTATATATTTTTCACTCTGTACAATTTGGTTTTAGAAGACAGCAGAATTTGGAGAATTATTAAAATGTTCTGACTTTATTAAATTTCTATTGTCTTGATCACAGAAACATCATTATAACAGTATTTCAGGTGAAAGACAGATAAGTAAACACCCTTAAATGACTCTCGGTGTTTCACCTTTAAACATTCAACATTAAAATGATGTGAAATTTCATCAAGTGTCACTGTATTGGCAAATATTTTTTCCTGCATATTGCCTGACATCCAAATGTACCAAAAACCTCCTCAATTTAGCACATGACTGTCTCAGCTGTGACCCTCCACAGGAGGTAAAACCAGCTGCTATGTTAAAAATAAATTCTGCATACAAGTTAGCTTTTTCCCACTTTTTCCTTACACATCAAAAAGGATAGACAGGTTTGAATTTCTGACACTCATTTGAGCTTCTTAACAGATAAGCTACCTTATGAGGTAAGAATAAAAATATTGGGAAAAATGATATGTATCCGTTAAAAACAGTCTGTTATGTTAATATATCAAAAACACATATGCTGACATCATTTCTAAAGTCTTCATTCTTACAGTAAAATGATTGATTTTCGTTTAGTTGCTCTTATATATTTGTCAGAGTTGGTGTCAGAATTCACTGAAACTTATTGTATGTTTTTCATGAATATTAATTTCATGAATAGTGAATATTAATGAGTGTTTGAGTTTTATTCTCAGCCCTACATGTAATTCATAAATGCACTAAATGTACTTTAAGGTCACTTGTGTGTTAGTTAAAACATAGAAATTATGGCAAACTTATCACT
The DNA here is from genome assembly GCF_910596095.1 of Thunnus maccoyii. Taxonomy (NCBI): domain Eukaryota; kingdom Metazoa; phylum Chordata; class Actinopteri; order Scombriformes; family Scombridae; genus Thunnus; species Thunnus maccoyii. The sequence goes on along the minus strand of NC_056550.1, from coordinate 3,560,965 downwards.
CACATTTGAATAATTTTAGATTTGGATTTTTTATATAAGTGTGTGTGTGTCTGTGTGTAATATATTTATATATCTATATTACTCACAACCTTTCAGACATGATATAATTTGTTGGATTCTTATATATATAATCATTTATGTATTGGCTATCTGGGGTTTCTAATAATTGTTTTGTGATGGTGATGTAGTCAAACCATCAGGATTTACTGAAAAATCTTTCATGACTTAAATTTGAAATAATTAGTGTCTTGACAGCTGTAAAGAGCATTCAGATATGTGTGATTCTGCACATTTACACTTCAGCTTTTAGCCTTTGGATGATAAGTTTTTAAAAATGTTTTTTTTATTCTACCTTTTCTGAGAGACATCTTCCAACTATTTAAGAAAGAATATATTTATCTTGTCATTCTTGTTTTTGGTTGAGCACTGGTTTCCTCTGTGTCAGTTGCTACTATTTTTCCCATTGTAAAAAAAGCCAGACAGACGTAATTATAAGATTGGAAATATTTGTAAAATACTGTTAAATCATTTTGCGAATCAGAATCACTGATAATTACCTCATGACTCTGACTTCATACCCGAAAGATAAAGCTCTTTCCTTTGTCTAAAACGTGTTCATCACATTCAGGATCTCATCTAGGAAATATTGATTAAAATCATTTAGATGTTAACATTTTTGTCAGGTGATGATTTTATAAGTCTTACCGCAGGGAGTGGCCTGTCGGAATTACTGCCTTTAAGGCCACACTGTTCACCTTGTTGCTTTAATTAACAAAAAGCTTTGATTTACGTCCAGGACGAACTGGTTTTGAAATTTTAGAAGAATCCTCCTTTACCTATCTTCAAATAATACATCCCTAAACGTTTCCTCTCATTAAAGACACCAAGTGATAAGCTATACTCGCTGACACTGTTATTCACTTTGTCTTAAGATGTAAAAACGTAATATGGCTCTGTCTAATCAGTTAAACCCAGTCTGCCTCAGCCGCCATGCTGCAGTAATGTTCTGCTTTAAGTTCATTCGGCTTTATGTTCTCTTTATCACAGCCGGGGTTAAGCAAAGTCTTTGGAATAATTCCTAAGACACAAAGACAGATAATTAGCCGTCAAATTTGTCTTGAGAACGTGGCACTACGTTGTAGCCTATTAATCTGTTTTTAACCGACACCCGTTTGAGTTTTCTGCCACATCACAGCTTTTGTCGGTTGAGCCTGCAAATTGGAAACAAATGTATTCCTAGAAACGCTGCGGGTTTAATTCGGTGGATCGTTGGTTTCAGTGTTAAGCAGTAGGAGTGGTCATATAGTAACCTAGTTTGTCCATATTCATTCCACAACCTTTCTTTACCTGCCCAGTATAGAAAGCGGCGGTGATTTTGCCCCCGTTGCTGAAAGCAAGGGAGAAAACCCGACACTTGTGTTCTGAAACCAGAGTATATCTAGTGTTTCTTCTCTTCTCGCTGACATACTACGACCAAACGCCCATGTTGTATTTCAGGCGTGAGCACTCATGGAGCATTCTATAGTATAACCCCCTCCTCCTCTTTCTCTCTCCTCGCGCAGCCCCTCCCTTCCCTCGCGCCGCTGTAGTAACTCCCGAGTAGTTTTTACGCACTTTATGAATGGAGAGACGCGCTCGTGCTCCTCTGCTCTAGCGCGCGGAGAGAGGGCGCAGGCAGAAGGTGCGTGCACGCGCGAGAACGAGCGAGCGAGCGAGCGAGGAGAAGGTGTGCATGTCCAGATAATTAAAGAGAATCGTATAAGTTGTAACACAAGCTGTGCTCGACTCTGTGTTTTATTCCATTTGACAGTTACTAGTTGTGGAGTAGTTTATATCAGCCTCTACCTGGACACTGAAAATGATACGTATGGCGCGCGTATCTGTGCGCGCACACGTAGGGAGGTGTGTCAGTTTTAACGGTCTGAATGTTATAACTTACTTTTTTCTATTACATTAACACGACAGACTACAGCTGGGACTTCAATATTACATCGAGCAACTGTGTAGCCCATAGGCGAATTACAATTATCTATCTATCTATCTATCTATCTATCTATCTATCTATCTATCTATCTATCTGTCTATCTGTCTGTCTGTCTGCCTGCCAAACAGTTATGGTGGCAGCTGTGAGGTAAAACAGATGGCTCGGATGAAGGCATTATTGTGCTGTTGCACTGACTGAAGCGACCCACAGCCCAACACACCGCCTGCATGGTCCCATGTTCATGTAATGGCGCATGTGGGCTGATCGCCCCCTCCTCCTATGTGCTGTATGTGCTCTGTTCTGGTGAAGTCTCCCCCGTCATGTGACTGCACACTCATTGTAGTAAATGGGCGTTGCCTGGTCAAGATGGCTGCTTACTGGCTCTCACATGTATGTAGGCTATTTATGTATGTAGCCTATGTGTGTGTGTGGGGGGAGAGAGAGAAAGAGAGAGAGAGAGAGAGAGAGAGAGAGAGAGAGAGAGAGAGAGAGAGAGAGAGAGAGAGAGAGAGAGAGAGAGAGAGAGAGAGAGATGGCATTTTATTGAACCAGAAAATCTGGCTTTTTTGCACATCTGTCTATGCGGGCAACAGCCTCCAACCGACACTGGCAACATGTCAGTTGGTGGTATACTAATAAATGTTCATGGGAGCATTATCTAGTGTGCGGACTCCATTTTTCAGTTTTCCACACGTTCTTCTGTCCAGCATCGAGTATTTATCGCTCGGATGTGCGTGCTTTTGTTAACTTTTGACATGTTAAACTGTATCTCTTCCTTCGCCGCGGCCGCATGGAGGTTTATCAGTTTATTACAGAAGAAAATAAGATTTGTAACCTTCAGATGAACAGACGGCCCTGGTTACTGCCTTGCTCTGAGCTGATTCAAATGCCTCGCCACTTACCAACAATGACCTACCCGCCATTAATTGTTTGCGTTTTGTAAGAATGTTGCAGGTGAGCGACTTTCCCTAGTTTTCTTCCTCTCATATCCTTTCTACTTTAACTGCAGTGACATACAATTTTAGGAACTGTAGCTATCGTTCTGTTTTAAGTTCACCCCGGCAGATGAACTGTGCGCAGTAGTGCCATAACTTGACTCTTTAGCCTATTTAAGGTTCGACAGCGAGGTGTACTCCCTTCATCCAGGCTATTTTAGAACAGCCAACAACATAAAGCATATGAGTTGTAAAGCTATACGGACATAACATTCAAGTCCGAGTTTTAAAATGTTCCGTTCACAAATGAGAACCACAGACTCATTACACTGCCTTCCTGCGGGCCTGCTGCTCCCCCCCGCCCAGCAGTAGTCCTTAACATGAAATGGCTATAGGCACCACAAAATGGCGAGTAGTGAGGGAGGGGAGGGGAGGAGGCGCTACACAGCGCAGGGAAGAGCTGGTGAAGGTGTGAGCACCTCACCAACTGCTCCTTTCAATTAACGGGCCGCAGTTGGCGGAGAATGCATAGAAAAGAATTTAGAAGTTATCCATAATTTCACATGTTTTGTTAACTGTAATTTAGTAAACTCCCTATCACCGAAGGTTCAATGTCAGCACAGGCCTATGAGCCGAATAAGACATAAATGGACAGATCTGGTCTTCTCCTAATTAATACCCGCTCGCACCTTTTCTCGTGGTGATAACGTCACTTAATTATCCGCGAGGTGGATTCTGTCTGTATTTCAATTTGTAAAAAAAAAAAAAAAAAAAAGAAAAAAGAAAAAAGTCGCTCCAATTACATAACGGCCGAGGCTGAGTCAGTTCCACCTACTCAAAATGGAGACCCTCGCCTCCTCAAAATGGAGGCCTGCCGCACGAGCTGCAGGCGGGGTCAGAGTGGAGAACAGAGCCTGAACTTTGACCCATACTGTTGTACCCCCCCTACCCTAAATGAATTCCACAACTGAGGCCTCCCTCTCTCCAACATGTCGCCCACCCTTTTGTTAAATTGTAACTTCTCTCACACCGTCCTTTCAGTTGTACAGCGGTAGACTAAACATATATGTTTCTTTTACTAAAAGCGCACAGAGACAAATCATGCGTGCGTATTTTTCTGTTCAATTCTTTTCCACCTATGTCCTCGTGTAGTTTAAAAATCTACAAACGTACAAACAGCATTCTTTTATATCATTATGTGCGTTTATTACAAACAGCACATTTCTCCTTAAAGCCGCAAGACTCGCACTTATTGTCTTGATGTGTCCATCAACAATCGTAATAAGAATCATTATTATGACATATTATAAAATAATATTTACAGATTTTTTTTAACTCTTTTTCTGTTACCGTCTTCTTTTTTCCTCTTTTCTAATACCATGCCATAATACACAAAGGATCATAAAAGGAAGGTAAAATAAGCGGGAGTCGCTTACAGAAAACATAAGGGATGGGTATTCGTGATTTTTACACACACACACACACACACACACACACACACACACACACACACACACACACACACACACACACGCATATAAATATTGTATACTTGAGTGCCTTTGCAGATAGCATCTGAGCTGTCAGCTTACTCACCAATGCTCATGGTGGCATCAGTAAGTTTTGATTGGACAATAAAATTACCTTTAAGTAGGGTTTAGTGGGCCAATGGGATTGCAGCGAGCGAGTGAGATGACCTTTCCCCTATAAATCTTGGCCAATCGAGGAGTGATGACAGTCATGATAGGGCAACACTCTCTCTCTCTATGTTTCTGTCCCTCTCTCTATGTATTGTTTTCCAATATTGCCGAGTGGTTAAAAAGGCAGGAACATTTTTTCACATTAAATATGATTACTGTAAATGTGATGTGGTACTGTGTAGCTTATATGAGCTTATGTGAGTGAATGGTCACTGTTTAAGAGAGGAGGATGCAGGTTCAGGAGCTGAATTAGTAATGCTGCCATTCTCTGTAGAAATGGCCGTCAAAGCGCCCTTGGGCAAGGCATTTAGCAGAGCTCTGATTGGCTGAGGTCATATGGGGCAGCTCCCAGGTGGGATGGTATGGAGCTTTAAATCCAGAAAAATGGTAGTTGGTGCACAGCGAGGCAATATCCCAGAATGGAAGCTTGAAGATGTACAAACTGACTGAAATGAATTAAAGGTACATTATTATTTAAAACTATTTTATTAGTTTAAAATCACACTAGGAAATGGTATGCATATGAAAAAATCTGCAGATGGCAGACGTTGTTAACAAAGGGAGTGGCACTGCCTGTAAGGCAAAAACTCTCCGACCAGCCTACTGTGGCGTCTCTCATGTGAGATGTAGTGACTACTTTTGACTTTGACATGTAATGGCTGTGACATCAGCTGTCAGAACACTAACCCAGAGAAAGCAGTGCACCATTTCTCTGCCCTTTAGTGATTTAGTTTGGATTTCCCCCCTTTTAAAAACACATTTGCTCTTGTCCATCACTGTTCTTTTTCACACTCTCACACTGAATTTACACATATTTACAGCTGGCGGCAGCCCAGTACACTGTCACGTCCACTGACTGAGCTGCTCCGCTCAAGGTGGCCAGCATGGAATCTCTCCTCTAGCGTTTGTCCCTCTCACTTCCCTTTTTCGCTCTCTGTCTCTTCCACCTCCTCACCCCCGACCTCACCATCTCCTCCTACTCGTTTTCCTCTTTCCATCCACCTCCTGCCCCTGCTGTCTATTTAAAGCTCTCATACAGTGTTACATCCACTGCGAGGAAAAACTCTAGGAGAGGGTGTGGAGGGAGGGACGGGGATGGAAGAAAGTGTGTAAGAGATAGAAAGAGGTAGGAAGACAGAAGATAGATGGGACACTGCTGGACACGCTCTGTACATGAGGGAAAAAAGATTCAGTACATTTGCTCAAGAAAAAGAGAATACAAATGAATTTGTGTTTCCTTTAACTATTGTGAGTATTCAGCAGGGGGCGCAATAAGATCACCTATAAAAAGAGTGCTAACAACCCTCCTGTGCCTCTTGGTTCATTGTGGCGTATTGTTGCTCTTCATAGAGAAAATAAGTATTTGCATCCAACTTTTCTAATAAACAGGTGGATGAAAACTGACGAAATCACTTTTTGATACTTAGGTTGGACCTGTATCACCTGTAGTAGAATCAAACAGCAGCTCTTGCATCTTCCATCTGACCCTTTCTTTACCTGACCTTAACTCTCTTCTCCCTGCACCAATATCCATTCATGCAGTATCTAATTTACCTCATTTATCTGATCCTGCTGAAACGTCCACCTCAGCAGTTCAGACACCACAGCGGTGACAGTGGTGTTAGCTGGAAGTGTCAGTAGGTGGAGCTAGGAAGGTATTAAGCTGAACGGAAGACAGGTAGTCGGGGTTAGATGAGAGGAATTTGGCTTTTAACGACGTTAGTATGAATGTTGGATGATGGTGTTTGGTTGCCTCGACCTGCTCGCTCCTCACCATTAGCAATAAAAAATTCATCTGTGATTTTATGCTGGCTTGATAGCTCTTATAAAATATTAACCCCCTGCACTTCTGTGCTCTTCTAGCCTGCTGCTAGTGTTTGCTTGGTGCTAGGGGGCATTTGAGAGCAGGTTGCGTAGCGGGTAATGGCTACACTGGGCGCCACCGTCTCTAAATGTGTTTCAAGTGCTTTACTAAACTATTATTACAGATGAGACCTGAGCAGTAAAACAATCAAATCTCGTTTAAAGGGAAACTTCTCTTGTGTGGCGTTTTTATATGAGATGTCTGTCAATAAGCGATCGTGTCACCATTTTTAACTCTTTGTGGTTCGGCGCTGCTTCACTTCAGTCTTAAGTTTAATGGCTCAAACTTTTACATCCATCGCAATCAAAAACTAGGACTGCACATGCACTGTTTATTAGGTTAATAGCTAATCAGCCACTTATTTGCGACAGTTATCGCATGATTGTTTTCTTAGATTACACAGCACAATACATCACGGCCGTGCTGACAACAGCACTTTCAGTCATAAGTGAGGGGAGCTCCCCTGCTAAAAGCTACTGACTGTCAGTGATGCTGATGATTTAACACAATCAGGTCAGCTTGATGATTTGCTGTCAAAGATTCATTCACACATACACTGAACACTCTAATTCTAATGTGTAATGACAAATAAGCATTCTGTGACCAGCTCTTTGCTCACACTTGATCATCCGTAGGGGAACAGTGGCTGCTGATAAAACACATATGCATTCGGGCTCAACCCCTCAAGAGAAGAGACTTGTGGTGGCCATTTAACACCACATCTCCAATACAGACCTCAAAACAGCGTCAGAGTTGTTTGGCAACAGTGTGTTCGGAAAGTTTCTTGCGGCAGAGGCATCCTACGGAGCCTGACCTACGGTACGGTCAGAGACGCATTACTCAACGCAAGTAGTCACACGTGTCACTGACCACCTCCAAATGTGGTCTAAGTGATCACATTTGTTTCGACTGGTATTGGTGTAAACATTCTCCTATTGATCCAGACTACATACCGATTATGTCATGCACGGAAGATAAACATGCCTTAACTTTTAGCTGTGACTGACAGGAAAACAGAAGGTCGCCTCGAAATCGGGCAGAGCCGAGCTCAAACCACGCAGCTCTCTTTCGCTTTGTTTATTGAGTCTGTTATGCTGATTTGTTTAGTCTGGTGCTGAGGTGCCGCGGTTTATCACGTTGTTTGTTGGTGAGGTCACTTGAGACCCTTGCAGACGGCTGCTAATGCTGGACGCAGTGAAACTGTGGATAAAAGGCTTTGCAATGTATCGATGAGCACTTGTGAAGCAGTCAGCTGGAAGAGTTTGTATGCACTTTGTTTTCCTTTTACCGGGAGTGTTTCTCAGAGAGTCAGGCCCGTCCAGTTGCATCATCTTGACGTCTGTTTGACTGAATGTGAAGCCTGTTATCTGAACACTTGAAGTATACTGAGCGTGGGTCCCTGTAGCCCTGCTTCCATGCGTTTGATTTGATGCAGCAGATTATTCAACACAAATGAATTAAGTCATTCTCAAAGTGAAAATAAAGAAAAGATAAACTGTAAAAATTCTCTCCTATTGTAGCTCAACCTCTCTTTCTTTCCTCGCACACTAAAAACCTTCCAAATATCTGTCTCATCAATATTAATGAATATTTACCTGATTTAGCAAGTGAAGATATTAGTCAACACCTTCCATCTGGGTTGCATACGCTCTGCTGTTAAAGATGTCAGTCAAACCCGTCAAACTTGCCTTTTTTTGGCTTTGAAAATTCCCACTGGGAGTAGTAAAACTGCCAAGAAACACACACGCGCACACAAACAGCCACACATTATCCCCCATTTCCATAATCTTATTTGATCTAAAACTTTGGACTGTGTGGCTGTGAATGGCATCATGCCCACGTTGATGTGTGTGTTATTATATGAATGTGTGTACCGCTTTACTAGACTGCTGGGAACAGTTTTCATTGACTTTTCAGCTCATAATCTGTCTCTGTCTGACTCTCTCAGATTTAATCAGCTTAAAAGAAGCACTACTGCTAACCATACTGTAACACACACACACATACACAGTTTCCCAGAAACTTTCATGGTAGCGTTGTACTCATTAAGCTACACAACACCAAGTGGATGGATGTAGATGTTTATAGGAAAGCCAGTAAACCACAACGAGCAGTGGCCAGTGCTGTACTGTGCATTCATTGTTGGCAACATGATCAATAAGTCACCAGAGGTCCATTCATGGCCCACAGTGCTGTGCGAACAGAAATACATTGGTTCATCGGTTATCACAGTGGAAGAATATAACTTGCATCTTGAGCAACAGAAGGCCTTTAAGCTCTCTATAACTCATGATGAATCCTAAGATGCTGAAAAAAGGCATATCACATGTGAAATATTATACTTGTATACATGTGAATTCATTGTATATGAAATGCTGTTTCAAATGTGACAATCCACACGTGCATTAAAGTAAGTAAATAAGTAAATGTATTACATGTGAAATTGTTGTTTTCCTGAAAATTACATGCCGGTATCATGAATTTCATGAAAAGCTTGTATGCTTGTATTTGCTATTTGTGTTGCCACGCGACATCAAATTCACATGTGCCAAAAGTCAGAAAAAATCACCAGGTGTTTGCATTTGTGTGGTCATTGGCCACTAATAAACTGAACCAATGAAAAGCCACCACACTGTGCATATACCAGATGACAGGAATAAACTGCATTGCTCATTGCTATTAGCAGCTTGAATATGCTGTTCATCATTTCATGTAGGCTGTTCACCACTGAATTGTAAATATATACACAAACTAGGTTGGCCAACATATCATTCAACCACATTCAAGCCAAAGAGGAGAAAGGCCTGTCATCATAGCCTCCACCCGGGTGCATCTCACTACCTCCCTGTTATCTCTTAAGAATTTTTTGTCTTGTTTGAATCTTTGTAGTCTCAAAGCGGTGAATCATACAAATGGGGATAACTTACACTTTCAGCAACAGTCTCCTCTCAAGGGCATTCTCCACAGACTCCACACACCTGGCCAATCGCTGCGTAATGTGGGTGGGATTGTTAGATTGTCTGTTTGGTAAGGTTACAATAATTGTCAGACCCCACCACCGCAATTCCGACGTTGGTAAGATGTGTTGTGAAGGGGTTTGAGATGCTGCACAACCACCTGACAAACACTTTGGTTGAAGCATACTGGCGCCTTAAGACTTTACTAACTGAATACAGCACATGTTAAGACTCAGCAAAAGAACAACAGCATCACCCGCAGCATGAGTGCCCTGTTAATAACTGACAGCAGTTCTCAACTAATCAAATGGGGTCCGTCTTGTTGGTTGGTCGACACTGGGCAACAATCTGGAGCAATTAGTCTTGCAGTGGCACCTTGTCTGGAAGTGTGATAAGCAATTAGCTCTATGTCTCTATGTCACAGTCGTAATGAGCGTGTATCACTCTGCAGATCATTAGGTAGAAGACTGACTCTTTGAAAAGGTGTTGGAACCTGGTGATGTGGGCGCTCAGCGCTGCACCTGATTAGAGTTAGGGGCAGTAGGATGCATGCTGATTGTTGATTTCCTTTTTAAAAGATCATATTGATAGAGATGACATATTTAGCCCACGTCTTTTGCCAACTCTCACTAATTTAGACAAACCATCACAATCAATATTTAGTCACATTTATTTTTTTGGTCAAAGGTCTGACCATACAGGTGTATTGGTCCACATCATTTTGTCATTTCTCCTATTTTTGCCTTCTTCTTTCTCTTCTTGCTTTCCTCATCCATGGTTTCTTCTTACATGCTCTACTCAGTGTGTTCTCCTCTAGCTGATAGTCATTTAGGGTCATGTTGCATTCTCTTGAATATGAAAATGTAGGGCACACACACAGACATGCTTTGCTGTGGTCCCAGGGCCCCCTCTGTCTGGTCTTAAGAGCTCTGACCCTTGGCCTTTGACCCTCCTAGAAGCGAAGCCTTTCCTCCTGCTCCTCTCCTGCACCTCCTCCTCAAGGACCTCACTCTTTCCATTCTCTTGCTTCTTTTCTTCCTTCTCCTCTTTCTCTCCACTCCTTTGTTCTGCTGAAGGCTGGAGCTGAGCATGGATTTAATGCCTTCACAGCTGAGGGAACCTCAACAACTCCAGTTTTTACATTGGACTTCACACATTTTCAGGCTTCATTGACAGTGTGTTTCCATCATTGCATATCAACAATGAACCAGGGATGAGGATTTGAGACCAGATTTTGTTTTTGTTTCACTCGTGGAAATTTATTTAAATGGGACATTTTGACCATTATGTTATTCACTTATAATTCTAGTGAACTACTGTCTTTTGTCATTTTGTACAAACAAAAACAAGAAAACAATTAATTTCATTTGAATTAAATCATATTATTTAGAAGTCACTCTTTCAAGGAGGCATCAATGTACCTGATACTAATGATAAGTACATGTATGGTCAGTATGTCATCATTGTGATTTAGTGTTAATTTAGCAAAGAGCTCAGGTTGACAGAGGGTGAGAGAGCAAACGGGCTAGACCACCCCAATAAAGGTAGAAGGCAGATGTGTAAAAACATTTTTTAAAAAGACAACAGATGAGTGAACAAGCGGGTAAGCAAATGCGAAGCATGTTGTTTTGTTGTCCATCCACCCGCCCATCCATCTTCTTTGCCCGCCCATTCCTAACCTGTTGCCATGGTTTCAGCCAATGGTGTAGGCCATGGGTTAGCAGGCGGCGACAGTAGGGGTCAAACAAGTTCAGTGATGGTGGCTTGATGGGGGTGGGGATGTGTGTGTGTGTGTGGTTGGGGGGTGGACTGGAGTGATGGTATGGAATGGCGCTGGAGAGGATAATGGGGAGTTCATGTGTTGATAAGGTGGAACCTTGCATACGTGTGTGTGTGGGGGTCATGAAGGTTTTGGTGTGAACGGTGGAAGTTACACATATGGAGGTGTAGAGAAGGGGTCAGATTTCTGTGTGTTTGGAGGGGATGGGGGGTGGAGTTGGTGATATAGCTGACGGTCCGAGCATTGATCGAGGATCAAAGGGCTTTTACATTTTTTTTGGTTGGGGGATGTCAGGTATTTTGGATGCACAAAAGACTATTCATCTGTGCTGGAGCCTCCTGGGGGTTTGGGTGGAGCTTAGTATGGGAGGTGGAGATGGGGGGTTGGTTGTTGTTGGGGTTTAGGGTCATTGATGCTCAGTTGGATGGGGTGCAGGATTAGATAAGGAGTGGTAAAGATGGAATCACCAAAGTGATTACCAGTGAGGTCAGCAAAGTAGATTACAGCTCTTCATTACAAGCAGCTCCAGTGAGGAGGCCAAGACTGGACGGTGTATCACACATGCAACAGATGGAAAAATAGGCCTGTGTAGGGATGGAAATCAAGAACCATTACAAATGGCCTGATTCTTGAGTATCAATTAGCTACAACTCTGTTCCAAACAGTGATTTAACACCATGATACACCTTCCTGGGGTTTGATGTCATGGTGGGACTTGAACTAGATACAAAGAGTACTCGCACACTGAATCAGAGCTCCCTTTAATTTATTTGTGACGTTTGGACCAACTGCAGGTCTTCCTCAGGCAAATGGTGGGACCTGAGCCATGACACAAAGGAAAAGGAAATTGGTGTGGTTTACTACATATGCACTACTTTCAGTAAGACAGCTCTGTAGCTCTGAGCTACAGAGATTAAGCAACTTAAATCAATGCTATAAAATCTGTATGTACTTTTATTTTATTACTTTATGTAAAGGGGAGCAATTAAAAAAAATGCTATAAAAACAATAAAACCCTAACCCTAACCTTAAATCATTTTGCACTTTTCTTGTGATGGAACAGTCCCAGAGTTCCCAAGAAAACACAAGAACTGAACCCCAAGAAGGTCACAAGAAAACGAAGGACGCTTTGTGTTACTAATGTATTGAATGCAGAAGGGGGGAGGAGGGACATCCATATGCAATAGAGAAGTGGTTAAAGATGAGATGCAGCCAAGAAAACATACTCACAAGGCATGGTTACAGTGATAATAGCAAATGTGCAAAACCACACCTGCTCACAACCTGATACAAACACGTTAGCTGGAAGAAATACAGGATTAAGATGCACTTGCACACACATACGACTGCCACCCCTTCTAATCAGCAATCCACCCTTCCCCCACTGTGTGTGGGCGGTTGAACAGGACGCTGTCCCACTGCTTTGCTGTTGATTCAGTGGTTTTCTCCAACAACTGGAGCTCAAGCCCTGTAATGGCGGACTATAGCAGCTGGACTGTGATGTCAGATGAGGTGCAATGGGGAAGTAGACAACCCTCCACCCCCCATCTGCAGAGATGTTTTGATGGTCAGACTCAGAACCCTTATAGCAGCCAGGAACAAAACGTTTCTAGCAGTTTCTCTGCTCAGAGATAGTGGTACAGATGGTGCAGGGATATCAGGACCTCATGGGCAACGCGTCGGGATGATACAAGACTATCTCCATGAGAAAGACACAGAGTGCCCACCCGACTTGCTCATGCACAACTGCTCCATCTGTGAGTGGTTGAAATTGCAAAAAAGGTTTGTTTCTAAAGAAGCATTTGGGCCTAACGTTGAGTTTCCCAAGTTGAGAAATCCCGAGCGAGAATTGAGTCATCAATGTAGGTGAACAAGCCAACAGTGTTGGCTCTTCCTGAATGGATTTCCAAAGCCTGGCTTTTACTCTGGGTACCAGTATTGTTGAGTTGTAGATGTAAATATGAGATCTCTTGTTGCCGAAGTTGTCTTCTTTTGGCAAGAATTGTGTGTGTTCAAACATGCCAAAAAGGAGTGTCTACTTACAGTTGAAAAGGCTTGAAGTAGAACACATGCTGTCTGCATTGCATCATTTGATGTGTGACAGTCGACACCTGTTCACTTCAATTCAAGAATACTTTATTTATCTGTCAAGGGGCAATTTGAGGCGCGCAAGTTTGCAGACAAAGTACACATAAACAGTTCATTCACACACACTGGACGCATCGTATGAAATAGTTATGTTATTGTACAGTTTGTGATATGTGAGATACATGACCATGGATATAATTGGGGTGTCTTAGAAGTTTCCATGATGTGTGATTGGTAAAGCTTAGGTTGGGCAGAGAATTCAGACTTCATTAGAGATTCCTAACCCCTTTCAGACTGTTACAACAAGCCCGGTACAGTACAACCAGGGTGTCTTGTCAGTGTAAAGGAGCAGACACACCCATCCAGTGTTAGGGTTAGCAACCCCAAAAAGATGCTGATTGGAGCATTGGATGGGAGTTTTTAGCTTTTTATTAAGGTGAACGACAAAGAAATGTTTCACCAAAAATAAAAACAACATTTCAGTGAGCACTTTTAATGACATCAAAACACAAAAAAACATGTTTGACACATAAACTTTTTAGCACAATGTGGTTAAGCAGTGATGTGTATGAAGTATGGCGACCAGGTCAGTGGTAGTGATAGTTGAACCAGTCAGAGCTGATGGATGGAGTGTTAGTACACCGTTTTGATTTAGTGTTCGCACCAGAGGAAGTGACTTCAAACAGACTCTCTTCCTCTCTCCACTTGTTTGTCTCTCAAGACACGTTCTGACTTCATTCAGTGCCCTCGTCTTCCTTTCACTCTCTCATCCGGTAAAGTGTTACACCTGTCAGCAGTGTCCACTTCCAACACACACACACACATACACACATACACACACACACACACACACACACACACACACACACACACACACACACACACACACACACACACAGTATTTGACCGCTGAGACACTTGTCTTTCTGTTTGCAGGTTTTTTTTTTTTTAACTTCCTAACATCCTCTCCTTCTTTTTCTCTCCACAGGACCAGGAAGCTGCAGATCAGAAACATTCCACCTCACCTGCAGTGGGAGGTTAGTCCCTTATTCCTCTTTTATTTTTCTTGCTGGGATCATTTACAACCACATGACATTCCTGCCATCCACAACATCTTCACAACGTATTTTAAAATCTGTTGTTTGTCTTGTGCGGGCAAAGGCTCTCTGTAAAAAACAAAACAAAACCATTGGCCAGTTAGCTAGTCAGTAAAGTCTTTGTTGTTTTGTTGATATTTGCTAAAATATATGATATTTCACTGCTGCTCTAATGACCCATACTGTTGTTAGTGTCCTTTTGGAGTCTCTAAATGGCGTTTTTGGGTGTTCAGCTTGACAAAATTGTTATCATTACGTCATTTGGGTCCAGCCTTGTAGCTGTGGTTACATTGTGTTTCCTATTTCACACATACACTCCTTTACTTTAATCTGATGGCAATTTAACAAGTCAGCCTCATGTCTCAGTAAGCACCCTGGTCACTTTTATTAAAGTCACGGTGGCAATCTTGCGAGGTCGGACCTGAAACATTTCAGTGTGACTTTCATTAGACACAAGTCTGAATTAAAGACTGCAGCACAAGGAAAAACATGCAGAGAGAGAAATGTGTGCGTCTTGTTTCACCTTTCTAATATCACTATAATAAATTTAATATCTCATCATCTCTTGTGCACAAAATCGGTTTAATTAATTTGGGAACACTGTGAAAAAGCCAGGTGTTGAGGAGATGGATCTTCTCATATCAGATGAGTCTATAAAAATGATTTTCCCCTTGTGATATGACTGGAGCAGAGGAGGTTAAAAAACCCTCACACGCCCTCTCTGTTTTTTTCAATTTGCATCGATGCCAACAGTTGAATAAATGAATATCTAGTGAAATGCTTTAGATACATGCAGCATGTGAGTAAATAGGAATCAAACAAAAGTTCCAACTAAACATCCTGTCATTCAGTGCTTGTACATGTCAGACGTTGTAAAACAAGCAGCGGAATTTGCTTTCTAATAATGTTAAATTATGAAACTGATGTGAAAATGTGTCAGTGGATTCACTGTGAGGAATGATGGACTGTCACTTGTGTTCACAATGGTCATTAATTAAGGCTTCAACTGCAAAATACATTTAAAATCCATCAGTGATTCAGCCTGTGAACGAACAAAAAGTCTCTTTTTGTGCTGTCATAACATTTTTAACTTGCTCTACTCTCTCTCTGCTCCGTCTCACGCACCAGGTTCCAAATATTGCATAAGCATTGTCTCTTTCAGTAAATATCCCATCACGCCTGAATAAAGCCGTAGGGTTAAAGACACTCCTGTCTGAATGACAAAAAGCCACCACTTTAACAGATAGATGATGAGACCAGGATCATGACCATAGTAAAATAGGTTCAAGAACATTCACATTATATTTTGTGATTTTTTTTGGACCTGTGTGTAAATTAGGGAGTGCTAAGGTGGTGCATTGTAAACTACAGGAACCTTTTGAAATGGTATTACTTGTGATAAAATAACTTTCACATTCTTCCAGAAGCCAAACATTTTCTGCTGGAGTGAACAGACCTGAGCAGCTTGAATCTGCAACCGTTTTTTGGTTCAAAGAGTCTCAATTAGTCTTAGAATATACAACAACTTCAAAACAGCTTTGTGCAGCTGATGAAGTGAAGTCTGACTGTCACTTCTAAGTCATAGCCAAATTCTGTCTTTGTGAAGTGGATGGAGGGGAATGAAAGAAGCAGATTGAAAGTTTGCAGCCTTATAAAGTCCGACTGACAGCATGAAATAAAGGTGGAGTCCCAGCAGCAGGTGATAACTCTGGCAGCCATGTACACCTGCACTGAGCAAAGTTTCTCTGCTCATAGATGAAGACAGAATCCTCCACTCTGAGATTCTGTTTGGATAATACCATCCAGGCTGACCTCACTGCAAATATTTGCAGCACTTGAGGCATGTGTTTGTGTGTGTGTTTGGGGTGTTTATGGGTCATATTTGGTGACTATGAATCATGTGGCCGGGAACCACAAATCTACCAAGCACTCGCAGCTTTGTGTGGAAACGATGACTTTCATTTGACGCTGTAGCGCTGCAGGATGCTGTGCAGCTGAAAGATGATTCTTAATGAGAGCCTAGTGATTAGAATCGGACGTTAACTAATAGTCATGTATTGATCAACATATGGGCTGACTGCTGTAAGCCCTAACCTATTGATTGTGCTGATTGTTGCAGTTATGTCGCCACTTCAGCTGAATGTCAAGCACCAACTACAGTAACATTTAACGACCGCAAGAACCTGATTGGGTAGCCGCAGTGAGCGCCAGGCCCCCTGTGAGCTTGATGATTGTCAACATGTGTACGCATTAACCACTGTGCAACACAACAGTTCAAGCTGCGGGTAGAATTATATACAAATTCAGTCTGAAGTGCTACAAAGTACACGATAATAAAATATTAAAACAAAAGGGTTACTGAGATTTTAAAGTTCATTTGTGGCCTTGAAAACCGGAGCTTTCGACAGCATCACAACATGTTCCTTAGCAGATTTAGTTTGCACAATTGTAAATGTTGCACTCGAAGGACTTCTCCTGCTCATGCTGGCTTAAAGGTTGTTGGCTTGAGGTGAGATTGTTTTGCCTGCTGCTGCTCCCAAGGTCAAGAATACATCTCAGCTTTAAAGCCAACATTGACGAGAAGCCTTGAAAATGCTCAGAAAAATGAACATTTAAACATCTATAATTCCATGACAACCGGGCAGACTACATCTGCTGCATAATGTTTTTAAAGGGGGAATTCAAAGGCCCAATCTTCTTCTTTTAAAAATTCATATGAACACATGATTAGTCTTATTAACACGAATGATGAAAAATCTGAATTTTGTGTGTTTGCCAGCTGTTACAGCTGTTTTCTTGCTCTAATTATTGATGAAAACAAACCTTTAACAACATCAAAAAATGTATGGTTGAAAAATAATCTTACTGAAGGTCCAATGTCCAATAAACTATTGATAAGCCAATTTGAAGCAGTAAAATATGAGCTTTTTTGTATATACATTATATATTTTTTTTCTTTCAATTTAAAAAGGTATTTTTTAACAACAAAAATTAAATAAATTCCCAGTTGGTCCAGATAGCTTATGAGCCTACATTGCAGGCACATTAAACAACAATAAAACTATTGTAATATTAAAGGAATATTATAGAATATGATTTATTTGGCTTCTCTACAGGGCTGGAGGATCAGATACAAAACAGAAAAAACACCATGAACATTTTGCAATACTATTTCCTATCACCTCTGGTTCATATTTCAAGTAGCATATTTCACTTTTAAACTTATGAAATATACAAAATATATGACCTTCTTTGGTCCAACCGCCAACCCCGCAACATTTCTCTGAATATATCATCATTTCTGAAAACTGTAAAACTGTAAGTGCTTTAAATATGATTGAAAAAAAGGCTGAGATATTTTAAAATAAAACTTTTTCTATACTGCAAGACCACAAGACACCCAGAGCAGCAAATGTGTGAATCTGTTTTTCTCTTCGCACTGGCTCCTCCTGCTGAATCTATTCACTTCTCTTTAATCTGTTGATTCATCAAACGAGACCGAAAGCAGGAGATGGGAATGCAGGAAGATCAATAGGCACCATGCATGTGGTGTGTGTTTGTGTGTGAAAATGTACCGTTATTGTTTCTGTGAGGGTGTGGCACACCGCCTGCCTCCTCTGGCAAGCAAGTGCCTGTGGGAGTGGCTCTGTGTGCGTGTGTGTGTGTGTGCGTGTGTGAGTGTGAGTGTGAGTGTGTCATTCGATTCTCTCCCTCTCTTTCTCCGTATCTCCGCTGGCCCGATGCTGCCATCTGTGTCCACACGGGGGCGACGTCTCTCCGCAAAACTGAATGAAATGTGTCATTTAAATGCTTGTGAACCTCTATTAACATGAGGGGTTCAGGGTCAGAGGTCACAGCATCCAGAGGACAAATGAATAATCATTGAAGAGAGAGGTGCTGACACTTCGCCTAAAAATGAAGCTGAGTTGAGTAGAGCAGTAGATCAGGAATCAAATTTTAAAAAATGTATATGTAGATGTTAAAATGAATCATCAGGTACAACACATGTTACAACACAAGCTCTTTAGTATATGTTTATTTCATTGCATATATTTGCAATTTTAGAGGCAAATTTCTAGAAGAGAAACAAACACAGGATCACATCTTTAATCTACATCAGTATTTCGTTCGGTGCTTTAATGTGAGACATCAGCCTTCAGTTATTTGTATATCTGAGGGTGTGTTGTGAGTCTCTGAGAGGCTTCACTATTGTTTTAGACACAAAAATTAGTCTGTCAAACTATTCACTCAGCCAACAATAATACTTTACTAACAACACTATGAGGCAACATTTTACAGAGTGTCTTTAGGATCCTCCCATGTTGAGACACATAGTAGTTAGTTCCACTTCCCCTCTCTCTGCAACACCCCTGTTGGATCTCCATCCAGCACTTATCATCTGACCTGTAGCACCAGCACTCAGAAACAGCAACAAGAAGCTACCTGTTAAATGCCAAGTTGTCTTTTGGTGTTATTATCATCATCACTGTTTTCTTCAGTTCCCCGTCTGTGCATATGTCAAATCAATTCCCTCACACTCTGTAGTCACCATGAGTTAACTGTATCTGCATTTATTTCTTCATATGGACATGATTTTAGACCACTTCATTGCTGTTTTTGTTTGATCTCTGCTCTCTGTAGTTAAGATGTTGATAAAAACCACAACTTCTTGAGTCTTTTCCAGTGTCTCTTTAGGCTCAGGTGCATTTTCTCTCTTCACTATTAATTACCGTAGTGTACTCTACATTTCCTTTGCATTTCCCTCATGGACTGACAGTGTTCTTTGCTCTCTCTGTGTATCAGGTGCTGGATGGTCTGTTGGCCCAGTGTGGAACCGTAGAGAACTGTGAACAAGGTAAGACCTCTGAGCTTTACCCTCAAGGAACTCTCTCTGGTTTGTGTACACTAGTGGCACCACACCATAGTTTTGAAAATGACCTAGCAAGAGAAGAGAAAGTAGAAGCAAGTTAAAAGCTCCAAAGTGTTTTCCTCTGTGCATTGTTGTGGCTACATGCAGTGCTTTGCTGGCCCCAAGTGGTAGCAGGGTGATGTGTGCTGTGTTCATTCTCAAAGTTAGTTTTTACCTAATACACAAAAATCATGCAGTGGTGTCACTGGGCCAACTGTCTTCAATATATAATTCTTTCAGATCAACATGTCTACTATATGCAGTGTGGTTTATCCCAAATAGTACATGCCAAGCTCACTTCAGAGGAAGAAGAAAGTCTTTAGCAGACACATTGGTGCAGCATCTGCAGTAGTTGTATGTGGGTGTTGCTCCAGACTGTCAGGGTAGTGATTGACCCCTAAACATGTAGTCATCAGTCATACTCGTTGCCATGAGCAACTTCACCATTAATGATGAAATACAAAAGTAGAAACAAAAATACAATGGCTCTAAATTATTATTGCAATGTCACTAGTTTGGTTTGCTGATGGTGTTTACAGACAACTCTACTACAACCAAAGTTGGTCAAGTTGGATCTCATCTCTGAGTTTACTTAAGGAAAATGAGGCAAATCAGTCAAAGAATGAGCATGCAGCCAGCTTTGTACAACAGCACACTTTGTGATTTAGCTTGATACAACTGGAGCAACTACTGCAACTTTCATAAAGTTCTTGAGCTACCACAGCTGTAGATACCGCACAACAATCCACATCTTTACTGACACATGAACAAACCTAGGTATGCTGTATTTAAGAGTCTGTCTCTCTTGCAAACTTGTCTTGTCTCTCTCTCAGTGAATACAGACAGCGAGACTGCCGTGGTTAATGTTACATATGCATCCCGGGAGCATGCCAGGCAGTAAGTTCCTTCATCGCTCTTTAATATCTTGTTGAAACTCTTTGTCTTTTTCATTTCATTCTTCCCTTTTGTCACTGTTTTTCTCCTTGGTTTAAAAACGACTTCCCTCTTTCATATTTTACAGAATACTTTAGTGTGTTAGAGCTGGATTTGTGTATTCATGCCTTTTACTGTAAATCACTGCTTTATGTTAGTGTTTCAAATAACTAAAGTTACATTATAGTTATATAGATTTCTATAATTGTTATTGATTTTCCCAATAGAGCCGCAGGGAGAACAGGTTGCATGTTCTACACTGTACGGGTGCCATCTAGTGGTCATTTAAAAAAACTACAACTTCAAACTTAAGCTTTGCTCGTGGGTCTTATCTCATGTCTTAACAGCGGTAGAAGCATTGTGATCTTTTACTGAAGTAAAATTAGCATTAGCACTGTAGAAATATTCTGTAACAAGCAAAAACCATGCATGAATAATTTTACTCACGTAGAAGTACAAAGGTATGAACAGAAAAATATGTTTAAGTACCAAAAGTCAAGCGCAATAGGCTACAGAATGTTATATTCTATTGTTTTCATGTTTTGAAATTGGTTGGTCATTCATGGTTGTGGTGGACCTAATTTGAACAACTTGATATACTGTTGAGTAGTTAAACACGTCATATTTTATCAGCTGATTAGATGTTTTATATTAAAAATATAGCTTTTCAACATAACCATTAATTATACTGTAGCTGTAAATAAATGTAGTGGATTAAAAAATACTTTCCTCTGAAATGTGGTGCAAAGTAGCATAAAAGCAAAGTACAAGTACCTCAAAATAAGTACAGTACTTGAGTAAATGTACCCAGTTTACATTCCACCACTGTGTAATAATAAGGAACACACTGTTTGAGTTTCTTCATTTTCTTATGAAAAATAGCAATGTACAGATATATAAAGATGCTATTTTGGATATTATAATGATTAAAGTCCAGCAGTGTCCCTCACTTATGTACATCCATGATCTCACCTCTATTAATGTGTTCACAGAGTTATTACTAAGTTATTGCTACTATCAGTTTGATAATATTCATCATCATAATATGTAATCATTACTGTTATTATAACTGACATACACAGCAATAAAAGTAGACAGAAACATAATTCCTCAGTAATGGCTGTGGCCTTTTATGAAAATATTAAAATAAATATTAAAAGTATTCAAAAGGTTTATATTAAATGCACAGGGATGCCACTTTTTTAATTATATGTGTTTCTCTGTCCCTCACAGAGCCATCCAGAAGCTGAATGGATACCAGTTTGAGAACAACGCTCTGCGTGTCTCCTACATCCCTGATGAAACCTCAGAGCTGGAGGGAGGCCAGCGGGGGCCTGATAATGGCCGGCGCCCTGGTTACGGGCCCCGTGGCGGGCCTCGCGGCGGGTCCCCGAGCTCTGGGATGCCCTGCAAACCTCAGCATGCCGACATCCCTCTGAGACTGCTGGTACCCACACAGTATGTGGGAGCCATCATCGGCAAGGAGGGAGCTACTATCCGCAACATCACCAAGCAGACACAGAGCAAGTGAGTGCTGATCTGATCTATGTGTGAATGTGTGTTTAACAGTAATGCACAGAGTCCACAGTTTATCCTTGTTGTCCTATTAGAGCTGCATATTTGCAAAAATAGATACTGTTACTTTTTCCAAAATGAAAACAAGAATGGTGAGTTTTTAATTTTGGAAAAAGGCTGTTTAGGAGGCAATAAAACCACTAATCACTTCCACAAACACACATGGCACTACTTTAAAATAAATACGCCCAAAATATTCTGTTTTTTATATCCCATATGGACTCTTAAGTCACACTATTTGTAACTTAAAAAACCTCCTAATAAATATATATATGTTTATCTGTCTGTACTACCTCCTGCCTTTGTCTCAGAAGCAAAAAATCACATTAAAAATACATATAAACAAATAAAATGTACAAACTAAACAGTGGGTTATGAAAACAATTTGTATATTTATATCACCATATAATTGTTTGATTGCTCAGTCTACACCATTTGCCCCTTTGCTAAAATCCAAATTTTTTCCTGACCACTGTTCATCTGTTTACCCATTCATGCATTCATCTTCAACCTATTTTGTATTTACTCTCCACCTTGTGTACAATATTGTCAAAATTCAACAGGACACCACATATCTCTTGACAGGTCAGGTCAGTGTAGGACTGCACCACTTTGGGGAGGGGCCGTTAATTTACTCTCTTACTGTAGATTTGGTTGTTATCTGATCTGTATGTATATTTTTTAATGTATTCGTCTGTCAGTTCAGCTCCAGCAAAGCTCAATAGACTCTTATTAGCCTGCAACACCGGCCCAGAACAGTACCACCAATGTTTCACATCACGTTATAGCACATTTAAGTTTGATTTGCTTCTGTGGTTCATTTGTAGAATTGATTTGCAGATTCATGTGTATACTGTAGTGAAATGTGGTGAAGTCAAAAGTAAAAGTAACTCCTCAGTAATTACTGAACCTGGTGAATAGAGTGACTTAACCCTTTCAGCCTGAGGAACTAGAGTGTCCCATCAACATGGTTCTTATATCCCTGAAACCTCCATGGAATTTCCTGTATCCATTCATATATTTGTGCTGTGTTGAAAACTTTTGCACACAAAGACAAAAAACTATGAAATTTCAATGTACATTTTTAGTTCCCCCTGCCATTTAAGTCTCCTATAACATGTATAACAGTATTCACATGCAGAATGATGGAATTTCTGAATAGCCTTACTTGTCCTAAAAAATAAGAACAAACAATACATGGCATGCTATTAAAAATGAGCAGAAACACTCCAGGGTTCAAAGAGTGAATAAAGTCTTTCTGATCTTTTTCCTTCGCTGCAGGATTGACGTGCACCGCAAGGAGAATGCAGGTGCTGCTGAGAAGCCGATCAGCATCCACTCCACCCCTGAGGGTTGCTCCGCCGCGTGCCGCATGATCCTGGACATCATGCACCAGGAGGCTAAAGACACCAAGACGTAAGTTTAAAAGAGCAATCCATGTAAACAATGTTAAAATAACATGATCCTCAACGGTTACCCTAATGAAGCTCTACTTTGGTTTGTGTTTGCAGTGCTGATGAGGTTCCTCTGAAGATTCTGGCTCACAACAACTTTGTAGGACGCCTGATTGGAAAGGAGGGACGAAATCTGAAAAAAGTCGAGCAGGACACAGACACCAAGATCACCATCTCCCCGTAAGACACACACACACTCACTCTCTCTCTCTCTCTGGAATATTTAAATAACAATCTCTCTATGCAACAATCGCTCTATGTATCAGTAATAAACCTCCTGTGATGGTTGCAGTCTTCAGGACCTGACACTGTACAATCCAGAGAGAACCATCACACTCAAAGGCTCTATTGAAGCCTGCTGTCTGGCCGAGGTGGAGGTCATGAAGAAGATCAGAGAGGCCTATGAGAACGACATTGCTGCTATGAATGTGAGTCTACATGCACACACACCAATATCACCACTACACCAATACACAGCTTGAAAAATCACTAAAATTCTTTCAATTGCAGTGACAAGTTTAAATATGGACACATCAAAAGTTTGATGTCTGTGAAGATTCTCAGTCATCCAGGTCATGGTTATCCAAGGAGGGTTGAATCAAGGGCAATTGGACTTCTTGGTTGTAGATACTTGGAAGACGTTTCACCTCTCATCCAAGGGGCTTCTTCAGTTCTAACTGACTGTTGTTAGAGTTGTCACATGTGAATGGTTGTTAGGTCTCCTGGGAACCTCCAGTGACTCTAACGACTACTGTTACAATAGCCAGGAGCACTAACAAACCAAGTCGTATCAATGACCTTGATAATGACCCCACAGAGGTTAAATACCTGGGACTGCCCACCAGTCAGTTAGAAGTGAGGAAGCCCCTTGGATGAGAGGCGAAATGTCCTCAAGTATCTTCAATCAAGTCCAGTTGCGCTCGATTCAACCCTCCTTGTGTTTGTGTTAAATCATGACTCCGTAGACCTCCACAATCAATGCATCGATAAACCGCTAGTTTCAGTTTTAGTCTACAAAGCATGATGTGTAATGAGAATATAACGTTTTCCATGTAAGCCACTTTTTTGTAAAGTACCTAAGTACAGCAGTCATATACATTCAGTATAGTAAAAATTCTGAGTGTCAAACATGCACTGAGGAGACTATAATAGTGATTTTGTATGTTTTTGATTATTGAATCATGTTTACATCACTGATGACCATTTCCCAATACTGTTTTTGATCTAATTCCTATAGCCCCAAAGTGTTCAGTACTGAATAAATAAAAAAGACATCATGACATAAACAAGAACATGAATAAATGTTGTAAAATATAGAAATGAACCAATAAACTGTGAAATAATTTCAGAATTTGTTAAAACTCATTATTATAAAACTACTTACTTAATTCCTCTTATTTTCAAAAATAAGATTGTTATTGTAGTTCATTTGTATCTGATCATAGACATCTTAATTTCTTATACTGGTATTTTTCCCAACTATTATTTCATGTCATATTTCATGACAGAGGAGTTGTCACCTGTCAGTGCTCCAATCACATGCTTTCAACCAGCTGCTGTTGTAAAAAAACACAGTATAAAGAAACGCTAACCAGTCTCTCCTTTCATTTGGCTCAACAAGGCTGCACAGGCTATCTATTGTACTTAGCCAGCTCACTAGCAAGGCTGGGTTGTTAGCTTGGATCATTACATGCATCAAAGTGATACCCAAAGTGATTATTTCATAATTGCTTTTTATGTATAGAATAATATATATTGATTCATTTTAACATTGGCATGAGAACCAAGACATCAGATTTCTCCCCATGCACACACAAGTAAACCTCCAGATGATCTCTAACCTGCTGTCTCCACAGCAACAGACCCACCTGATCCCTGGACTGAACCTGGGTGCTCTGGGCCTCTTCCCTTCTTCCTCCAACATGCCCCCCCCACCGCCTGGAAACGCTGTCTCTGGTGCCCCTTACGGTTGCTTCGGGGTAAGGAAACCTGCTCTTTAGATGACCAAACACCACCAGAAGGTGGTCACAAAGACTCCCCCTCTTCTAACACATTGCTTTTTTTTGAAACCTCATAACTCCATTTTTTCTGATTTATTTTTTTTTTATTTGAAGGTATCATTGTTTTTTTCTGAAATGTTCAAATTGAGGTGACAGAGCTGTTCCTTGATACCAGACACTAAAACTGCTATCCCCTCTTTCTCTAAATTGGTACATATCACTTTATCATGTTTTTATTTTTCATGAATTTGAACCAGGCTATCCATCACTGCATCTCTGAATAGCAAAGTTCAGTGATGATGTCATCTGGAGATAAATGGAATAGAGGGAATATTAGTGGATAAACCACAAAAAGTGTCACCTGATGAGTCCTCATAATCAGTCCTCAGTTGTCTGTTTTTGTATATGTTGACTGTTCTCTCTGTACATTCTCTCTGTTCGCTCTGTACATTTGTTTTTAGGTTGACTTTTTATTTCTAGTCTTAAAGCACACTACAAATGAGGATATTCACCAGCTGTAGTCTTTCCTTTTTTATGAGGTGCTGGCTGGTATTTTCTTAAATACTATGAAGCTGAGGAAACAACATCTTATTCTCAAATAAATATTCAGTTTATGTAATGAAGTCTGTGCTTTATGTGTTCTCAGGCTCCAGAGCAGGAGACAGTCCACGTGTACATCCCAGCGCAAGCAGTGGGAGCCATCATTGGAAAGAAGGGACAGCACATCAAACAGCTGAGCCGCTTCGCTGGGGCCTCCATTAAGGTCTGTACTTTACAAGTTTACCAGACATGCAACATGTTGAGTAGGAACAGCTGAAAAATGTAAGAAATAAAACTATCACACAGTCTGTTTACATTTAAAGTATTTGGGTCCCAACTCATTTTAGGGCCTTTTTCATTGAAAGCTTATGTATGTCTGTAAATTACTGAAAATATGATTAATTCACAAATGTTTTATGGTTTACAGACATACATGAGATACTGTGTGAAAGCCCCACATCAGCTCTTTCAACTGGTTTTCTCAGCTTGTCTCTACATGATGTATATAAATAGTTATGTTATTATAAAGAAAACATACTCTG
This sequence comes from Thunnus maccoyii, assembly GCF_910596095.1. NCBI lineage: Eukaryota > Metazoa > Chordata > Actinopteri > Scombriformes > Scombridae > Thunnus > Thunnus maccoyii. The sequence continues at coordinate 3,534,607 of NC_056550.1, read as the reverse complement.
TGTATTTACTGATGAAAAGACTGACTTTACATGTCAGTCTTAAATAGAGGTAGTGTGTTAATTATACATACCATTTGGAATTCCTTTGTTAAAATACCATTATTATGAGAAATACTATAGTACTTTTTGGTAGGAGAATCCATAACTTTGTGTCCCCCTGCTTCTGAAACCAAACCTACACCCTTAAAGACCAACGATGCATTTCTTTATTAATCTCCTCTCCAGATCGCCCCAGCTGAATCTCCAGACTCTAAAATGAGGATGGTGATTGTGACAGGACCCCCTGAGGCTCAGTTTAAGGTAAAAACCATAGACTGTATAAAAATATGACTCGCTTTTGGAGCCAGCCTCAAGTGGCCATTAAAGGGACTGCAGTTTTTGGCACTTCTGCATTGGCAACAAGATGTTGCCATCTTAATACATGATCACATCACTGTTGATGTATATGATTATTTAATTATCTCCCTCCTATAGGCTCAGGGCAGAATCTACGGCAAACTGAAAGAGGAGAACTTTTTTGGTCCAAAGGAGGAGGTCAAACTGGAGACTCACATCAAGATGGCTGCCGCCGCTGCAGGAAGGGTCATTGGCAAGGGAGGCAAGACGGTAAGCCACCTGCACCTTACACTCTGTTCCCTCCACCTTTTAGTTGCCTCCCTTGCTATTCAAGCCTACAACCTTTAGCCATAAGGTTGTTTCTGCCTCCTCACATAACTAAATTCTGTGTTTCCAGGTGAATGAGCTTCAGAACCTGACAGCAGCAGAGGTGGTGGTCCCCAGAGAACAGACGCCTGATGAAAACGACCAAGTCATTGTCAAGATCAATGGACATTTCTACGCCAGCCAGGTAGGCTACTCCTCCTACTGTGTTGCCTCATCAAGCTTTAACATATAATTTAGTCAGTGTAAGAGCATGTAACTAAAGTGCCACAAATAATTCCATCAACAAAAGAACAAATAATACATAATGTATGTTACAGCTGCAACATTATTTCTAGTATGTACAATCCTCAAATTTTAGTAACAAACCTATGACTTTAATATTATTGATATACATTGAATTGCTACCATATCTTTATTTACTTGAGGTCACAAAGTCCACATCTTATATGCACATAGTGATGAATGTATGCTATTTATTTACATGAAATGTCTGAATTTGTTTTGAGGTCAAGTGGCTAGAGTATGCCTTGTTTTAGTTGTATATACTGTTACTGGCATATGCCACTGCTGACTGTATGTCACTTGTCCTCCACTGACAGATATCACTCCCAACCCACATTTACACCTTACATCTTACTAGCATTAAAATGCCCTTTAAACATTCGACATAATGGCCATTGGCATCTAACTAGCGTTTGTGGTCAATCAGTGACATGTTACGGTGACATTTAACACTGCAGCTACTTCATGTAACATACCAAATACAATTTTATAAAAGTAATGAATGTAAATTTTTTTATGCTTTTATCATTAAAACTTTTTCCAGCAGGCTATGCTATCCATATAGGGCTAATATGTAGTTATGGCTAGCCCTGGAAGCGTAACTACCAGTAATGCCAATGCGATAGGGTTTTCTCTGTGGGACTTGGTAGCGTCATTTCTTCGTCTGTATTACTTCCTTATGGTGTACCTCAAGGCTCAATTCTGGGCCCTATTCTTTTCTCTATTTACATGCTTGGTCACATAATTAGTAAACATGAAATATCTTTTAATTTTTATGCAGATGATACTCAGTTATATCTACCTTACTCATACTTGTAAATTTCTCCAGCTTAAACTTGTTTTAATTGATATTTTTGGCCACTTGAGGGCAGTGGGAAAAACTGTAAACACAACATTGACATATCGTCACCTTATAAAGCTTATATGATTAATGTGTCCAGTATACACTCTTCTTTTAGCTTTTGTGTGCTCTTCACCATCTTCTCAGAGAAATTTCTTTCTCTTCAGCTGCTAAATGCTCAACTGTGTTTACTTGCTAGTCACTAACTTTCTCTGTCTGCAGTGTGGTGTTGGCATAGGTAGCAAGTATATTTACTCCTGAATCTTGTGATTTGTGCAAATTTCATTTCATTCATCTCCTCTTTGTCCTCCAGCTGGCTCAGAGGAAGATCCGGGACATCCTGACCCAGGTCAAACAGCCACAGAAAGGCGGGACGGGCTCCTGTCCTCAACCCCAGGGCTTCACAGAGATGGGCAGCCCTACACAGGGACTGAGTCAGGACCACCAGCCGCGCAGGAAGTGAGGGCCCCCGCACCATACTCACACACTGTGGGGCGCCCCCCCGCCTGACGGACAGACAGACAGACACATGCACGGACGGATAGACAGACGGACGGACGGATACAGGAGAGCGACACACGGACCCAGCGATAGACAGGGAGAGATATAAAGAGGGAGGGAGTACGCCCGATAGCCAGAGAGATAGATTGGCGTTTAAAGAGAAAGAGAAGATGAATCAAATCAAAAGTTGAAATGAATAAAAAAGAGGATTAAGATAAAAAGAGACATGAGAACAGAGACCAGATGCCAGGCCAGAAGAGAGACTGAGTGAGGATGGAGGGATGAAGGAAAAGAGGGATGGAGAGAGGGAGGGGCAGTGTCCTCCTAGTGTGCCTTAGAGGGGCTACAGCCAGCTCCTCATCTGCTGCAACTTTAGCAGATGAGATGGGTTTAAACAACAGGGCTGACATTACTCTCCATGTAAGGATGGAGCCTTACTGCTGTTGTTTACACCTGTCCACATATGTTCACATTTGTTGCAGAGGGGAGAGGCTGGCTGGAGAAATCTGAGACACACTAGCAGGGGCCCATTTGTCCCTCAGTCGCCCCCCTACAGACCTCTCCAACCATCTGCAGTCAGTCCTATATTTTAAGGGTGGTTTTTTTAAACATAGAGATATATGTATAGAAATGTTTTATTCAGAGCTATTATTGATAGAATGCAGTGAGGCGGAGCCGGGAGAGGGAGCATGGAAACTGCTGCAGCGGCACAGGGGGATAGGTCAAGGGTCATTCAACCCACCCCTAATCCCCTTAGCCAATGAGAGTCTAGAAGAGGGGCCGCAGATGTTAACACTGCTCTTTAAAGACCTCTTCGAATAGCGGAGAGATTGGACGAAAAAAAAGAAAAAAAGAAGAAAATATGAGGTTGTAAATATATAATCTTCATGTAAATGTTAAGAAATGCTGCGTCTGGCCGCCTTGCCTTTTTTTAAAAGGGGTCTTTTGTATATTTCCCAGTCCCTCGTCTATGATACGTAGCATAATGTAGCCTACAACAAGGCCAGGGGCAGGGGAGGTACTGAGCACCCCCTTCCACGTTTAGCCGTGTGGCGGAAGGCGCAGCAAGAGACAGTAAGGGGAGCAGAGGTCGCAGCTGGTCCTGCAGTTCTATTGCAGCGGCTTAGCTCACGCATGTGAAACCAGTATAAAATAAACCAACAACTTTAAAAAAACAAAACAGCCAGCAGCTATGCTAGCTGGCTAGCGGCCCGCACCTTAAACGGCATATTTTATATATATTATATATATATGATATGTGAGTTAGCCCGGCCCCTCGGGTGAATGTATTGAAGGCAGCGAGTCAGGTGTGAGATTTTGCTACACCTGTATGAATAAGTCCTGCAATGACAGACAGACAAGGTGTGTCTGAGACTTTCTGCTCATTGCCTTCCTCCAGCGCTGGATATTCAAGGCCAGTCTTGGACCAGATGGCTTTTTCCTCAGAGGAGCTGAGGTCTTTAAGACCATCCCTGCACTGAAGTCATGTTTGTTCTTTTGGACAAAGATGGCCTCTAATGCTTGTAGTAATAAAGGAAGTCTGGGGCTGGCCTTGGCTGAGCGCAGGAACCAAAAGGCAAAGTCTTCCAAAGCTCCTTGCCTTGAGTTCAGAGAAGGTAAAATCAGACAGAAGGGAAGCGGCTTCCTTGTTCTCTCTCCCGATCTGCTGAAGGCCTGTGGGCGGAGCCTCCAGACCCTGCCTGCGTATGATAATGAGGGGCGGGGTCTATGCCTGGACGCTCTCGCCAAGATTAGAACAGATTAGAGAAGAAATGAAAAAGAAAAAACCTACCTCAGGGTAAAGTTACCTCAGTATTCCTAACTTTTCTTTGCTTGCTGGTGTTTTATATAAGAAGAAAAAAAAGAAAAGAAGAGCTGATAGTCCTGAATATTTTTTATTTTTTTAAGGAAAAAAAGTATTTTTTTTTAGGTATTGTCTTGTTGCTTTGGTTATTTTTTTCTGTTTTTTGGGTGTGATGATGATCGAATGAGCTCAGGATGACGAGGAGGCTGTTTTTCGTTTTTTCAGCAGAGAGAGTTAAAATGCTGGTCTAGAGAGGAAATAGGTCGAGTGCCATTTTGCCTTTTTTTTTTTTAGGTGAGGGAACATGCTCTCCGTCTTCCTGAAGTGTGATTGGAGCCGTTGTCTGAAACAGAATTTGGCCAATGGGGAGTGGTGTTAACTCGAGAGGGGGTCCTAAAGTGCACACGGTGACCAAACACGCTGCGTCATCAGAAGGGGTGATACCAGTAATACTTACTAACGTGTATTTGACTGCTTCAGAGGACCAACAACCTCCTCCTCAGGTCGCATTATATCACTGCGACTCCCCATTTTTCGTGGCTACTGGCCTGCCCTGTGCCCTGAAGGACCCTCCTCTCCTGCCTTATTGTGATGACATCATCATCAAGCACCAAACATTATGAGAGGGCTTAAGTGTTCAAAATAACTTCAAGAGGTGATGTTTCTCACCCACAAAGAGGACACATGAATGTGAGCTTTTTAAGCCACGTTCACCCTGTCCTCCTCAACCTGTCTCATCTGGAGGTTGGGAACTTGTCAGATCAGAGTTGTGTTGAATGCATCAGCATAGTAGTCCATCTACAGTGTAACTGTGCATGGAGACTGAAGGGGCATTCTACCTACACACACACCCACACCTGAACTAGCTCTGACTTCTCTGAATGTGAATATTTATTACCTGTGCACTGACCACGACACCTCAGAAGCTCCCTGTTGGCTACATGTGCGTGAGTGTGTGTGAAAGCGATTGCAGGTGTGGGTGTGTTCGCTGGTTTTAAATGTTCATTTTTGTCAGGGGGTGTGGTTGGGTGAAACTTTGGAGAAAAAAAAAGCAGAAAAAAGTAGGACGAGAACCTATGGCCCTCCATCTGTGACCAAGGAGGGAGAAATCCAAAACCTTTAGAAAAAATGGGAGCAAGAGAAAAAGAGCAAGAGAGTTTAAAAACAACATTAACACAGCTGAGTAATAGATTAAAACCTGTACATAAGATGTTAAAAGGTGATCACGATACTTTTTGTATTTTTGGAGAAAAAAGCATAAAAAATCAAAATGGGAATAGCCGTAGAGAGAGTAAAGATTGCGCCAAGCCAAGTCACTGAAGGACACTGCCAGATAACTCACAGTCTTTTTAATGTCTTGCCTGTGCTTGGTGACACCGCCAGTCTTCATCGGCTCCCCCACCAGCTCACCATCAAACAGGGAAAAGTCTATTCTACCGTGTCTATGCTTCCATTTTTGTCCAGAGGTGGTAACTTCACAGCTCAACATGAAGTTGTCCTGTGTTAAGTTTCCACCTCTTTCCAAACCATAGAGCTCTGTTCACAACCACCAAGACACACTATTCAGGATTCATTATTCAGCCTGCAGCCATTTGGATTGGTTAGGATTCATTTCTTTTATTTTTTTTATTTTTTTGGTTTTATTTAGTTTTGACGATACAGCAAGCTTTATTTGGACGTGACATCTGGGGACGTTCTGTTGCACTAATTGATGAAATATGTCGACAACGTCAAACTATCGAAAACGACTGAGAATCTCCTGTAACACCCGAAACTCGACGCAGATCTTTAAAGAAAAAATGTGGAGAGTGAAGGGAAGAGGAGAAGGAAGGATGGAAGGAGTGGAGGAAGGATGGGAGGTGGTAGAGAGAAGCCTCTGTATCACTTACACAAAAACCTCTACCATCTCCTTTCTTATTTTACCACCCCTCTCTGTCCTTCCACAAAACACTCTCCTCGTTTGTTTTTGCCCTTCTGTACTCCAGGAGAAGAGTGAGATGTTTTATTTCCTTTTTATTTAAAAAAAAAGAAAAAAAAAAAAGAATCATTTCATTTTTGGAGCGGGCGGGAACGTCAGGGTCCCTCGCCCTCTCTTGCGCTGGTCTCCATCGTGTTCGTTTTGCTCACTTCTGTTCAAGACCTTTTCGATTTCTTACTTTAACCACCAACTTTTTTTTTTTTTTTTACTATCGATGTTCTGACTTTTTTTTTTTTTGAAAATGAAAATAGTTGAATTTGATCATGTTTTGTTCTTTTGTTTTTGAATGCACAAATCTATTAACAAAACAGCTACTAAACACGATGAACTACTAACATGTAGCTCAGTGCATGACAGTAACTGTGCCAAACACACAGGAAGGGTCTCAGTCCAAAATGCAGTAGAGCCATTTTGAGCAGATAACCTGTAATACTGAACTCATAGAAAGGGTCTTAAGATAACTTCAGTAGCATTTTGGAGTGAAGGTTACTTCATTCAAATGGTGATCTCATCTTGGAGCTGAACTCTTCTCATCTTGTTTTTCTATGTACAGTAGAGACAGTAGCGACAGTACACTTTAGGCTTGTTGTGTCTCCACACACAAAACACAAGACAGAGCACTGAGACACACACCGTGCTACCTTTAGCTCCTGCTCTGTGGCAGTAAGAACGGCTCACACAAAAAGCAGAACCGCCTCAATTCTAAGCCCTGCATCCCGACAGGGACAGCCGCAAGGAAATCAGATCTGGATCATTTCCGTTTGACTCTGGGCCTAAAAGTGCAAGTTGAGGGATATATTGAAGAGTTGTATCAGCTAGTGGACAGAGTTGCCACACATAAATTTAAGTATCAAACTTAGAAGATTTTGTTGGATTAAGCTTATTCCAAGACTGTTTAAAGGACCATACCAGTGTTTCTGTCATGTTTTATCCCATTTACTATAAATTGCTACTTAATATTACTGATGGCCATTTTCTAAAACATATTTACCACATAACAAAACATACCACATTTAGTATTCATTTGTTTACATTAATTTCACTATGATACAATCAACAACACATAAAACATGAAACTGGGTACCCCCCTCGAGGACCCACCTTAGTTGATATTGTACCTTGATGATGCAAATAATCAAATGTCACATTAAATGTACACTGTGGAGTTTTCTCCTAAACAGCCAGAGCTAAGTGTTATGCACCAAAAGATCTAACAAACATTTTGAATTAATTTCCTTCCTCATAAAACATCTACCAAGCAGATTTTTCTTTCTGAAAAATTTGAATCATGGATTGTTTACATCCATGTTTGCCAGCTCAGTCTTCTCTTCCCTGGATTTTGCTGGGGCATTGCAAAATTTCTTTACAAAACCACCCAGGTGATGTAATAAACCTGTCAATCTGTGGCATAGTGTCTATTAGCATAAGTGTTTATTACATCATCCAGGTGGTTGTGTTCAAACCCACTCATCAAAACAGTGCTCCTTCTGGGGCAGCTTGAGGTTTGCCCAGCTTTACCTGATCCAGCCTCCCCAGTGAACATCATGTCTGCTTTTACTATCATCAAAATTATTATTTCCTGGTACTGCAGTGAAGATCAGTCTGTGATAACATGAACGTGAACATAATGTTCACTGTGGTGGATTGCCTAATTCAAGCAACTTTAAACACCTGCAATGACCGATTTTTTTTTTGGCTACATGATGGCAGCAGAATCAGTGTTCACCAGCTAATTTCTAACTTATGTCTGTCTGTTGTTTGGTGTACAGTGGGTTTAGAGCTTCTTTTTGCTGAAAACAGCTGCCTTCTGTGGCCAAAAATGATGTCATGAGAGCGCTGACACTAAACCAAAACTGTAAAGTTGTGGGTGATAAAACCAAAATGATAAGCTGAAAATGCTGTGGAGAGTTGAGGGGAACTAAAGTTGGGTGATAATTCTCTGTAGTGAGATGCATGTAAAGTAATTGAAAGGCACATACATCTAAAACACTACAACATGCTTTAGAAAATGGTCAGCACTGATGTTAAGTATATACATGGGCTTAAAAACTCACTGTTATTGTCCTTTGTAGATTCCTGGCAACACTGCTGTCAGTCAAAAGGCAGTTTCACTCAAAGATATATGAATAAGCTTGGAAATTCAGACTTCAGGGTTAACTGCCCGGCTTCTTGTTTGTGGCTTAATAGGCCTTACAGTATGTAGCTTGGCCCTGACAGATGGTAAAAAACAGACAGACTACAAGCTCTTGAGAGGACAGTTTGCCATAAAACGATGCAAGCTCCTCCATATCGTGTACCCCCCGTACCTCAGCAGAAACGGGCTCCAGTCATTTTGAAACAAAACGGAGACCCGGCAGAGGGACACCCTACGGAGACGAAACAAACAAACCTCTTGACACATAACTAGGAACGCTACCTCAAAACAGACGCAAACTCAGCTAGAAGATTGTTTCTTTTATTTTCTTTTATTACAAACAGACAAGAGCAAATAGTCAGTCAGACAGACAGAAAGGACGGACAGTCTATGTTATAGTCACAATTTTTTTTTTTTCACTCTTCGACTTTAATTTATTTTTCGGTTTTTGAAATTTTACCTCTCCAGCTTAGAGATGGGACTGTAAAAATAAATGAGTAAATAAAAAATGACAAAAAAGACAAAAAAACCCAATATGGACACATTGTGGTGCAGGGTGGCGTGGGGCGAGGGCAGCTGGGATGAGGATTTCCCTCACGGGGTCGGGCAGAATTTTCAGTAACCTGATTGGCCCAGGTGTGGCCCAATCATAAAGAGGTGTTAACTTGCATTTGCTGCTCTGGGAACAGTTTTTTATTTTACTGTTCAATGTCAATTCCAGCCAGCAACCTCACTTTTTTTAAAGGAATGAATACTGCTTTGAATCAGAACTGAACACCGCAGGTTTTTCATTTAGCTGCCTCACACCGCTAAAATTACCCACAATCCTCCTTCAGCTCCGCCCTGCTGCTCCACTTCCCTTCCCTGTGATTTCACCTCCTGAATCAAGGGGCACGACTCCTGTAACCATGTAATTGTTTTGTTGATCTACCTCTTAGGAAAAAATAGGTAAATGGTAAATTTTTTTTTGAAAAAGGACACAAAAATAACTAAAAAAAAAGTTGCTTGAAAGAAATATAGGTAAATGAATAACTGGGTAGCGGCATCTCCATATACTGTAGTGGATAGTCTATTAAAGGAAAAAAACTTTTACTTCTTCCAAAGATGATTTTGTTTTCTTTCTCCATTCTTAGTTGTTTTTGTAAGGATTATGAAATGGAATAATTAACTGAAAGGGGGAGACAAAAACTTACTGCCTGTTTTTAATTTCTTCTTTAAAAAACCCAACATAAATGAGATTTCTTTATCCAATTTGCATTTCTTTTGTTCATTTCATTAAACTTACACTTTTTTTAACTTCAAATCTTTCTTCCTGTTTTATTTTGGTTGACTTCTAATTTTTTTTTCTCTCTCTTTTTTTTATGACAGCAGATTGTATCTCTTGTGTTTGGGTGCATTTAGCATTTTCTTTCTCTCTGTGAAAAGCCTACATGAGTTAGAGCGCCCTGCGAGGACCTTCTACACTGATTGATGATCTATTTTCACTTCTAATGAGTCATTTGAAAAAGCAAAAGGACCTGTTGTTTTAGCTGACTGTGTAGCTGCAGGTGGAAGGAGGGGGGCCACTCAGGACGGCCCTGAATCATTTCTGTACGTGGGCCCTTCTCATGCTGCCCTGAGCTGGATTCAACTAGACTAATCTGATCTGGGCTCAGCAAACTGAAAATGAAGATGATCGTCTCCATGTTCTCTGATCGTGCAGCCATGACAAGGCTCTTTGCTAAAGTCCCAGCTGCTGAGATGCAGCATGAGAAGGGTTAAGTCTCCCTCCTTCCACCAGATGGCGCCTTTGGTCTTTACAGTATATGGACTTTCACCCTCTGCCTGCCTGATTCCTTTAGTCCTCATCAACACTTGTTTTAAACTCCTTGTAAACAAAACAGAGCATAGATATGAATGTGTTATTAAAAGATGAGAAAACGGATCCTCTCGCCTCCTCGTGCTCTTTGTGTGTGGTTTATATAAAGTTTACAATAATCAATTTTAATCTGTATCTTAACCCTTTAACAACGACAAAAAACCTCCAAAACAAAACAATGGAATTTTTAATTTATTTTTATTAGTTCCTTTGGAGACCTCATAAAACATTTTACTTTTATCATTAACATGAATTATTTTTAAAATTGAATGTAAAATTAAAATAAAATTTCCCCCTAGATGCATTTTAAGACATATAAAAAGACCCTGCTTTGAATAATCGTGTCTTATAAGGTTTTTCTACAAAAAAGTTCAGTTAACTGGTTAAAAATTCATCTACTCCTTCCTCAAATTTCCAGAATCTATGAATGTGCAAATATTGTTCATCACACAAATTGCATATCGGATCATGATTGGCTGTTGTGATGTCACAAATCCTGCTCATACATACACACCTTAAACTCAGATTTAAGGTGAGCGCAGAGAAACTGGTGTGTGTGAAAACAGCTCTCTGCACATACATCATTCTGCACAGTGAAGCTCAAATATCCAAATAAGGAACTATTAGCAAAACACATGAGGTTGAGTTGAAGGGGGCTTTAACTAATGGTCACATTAAAAAAGTCATGTATTCTGCAGTTCAGTCTTTGTAGAACCTGATCAGAGTTATCCGTGTTTTGGTGCAACAGCACAACAGTTCTTTGAGCAATGGCTCCTCAGTTATGTCTGTTGACTTTCATTCAAACACAAGAAAATTAAGAATTTCCTGTGCACTCCAAACTGGATACACACTGTTTAGACAGAAGTGTGACTGCTGTGATCAGAGTGAGGTTCATCAATGTCCACAACCGTTGTGATTATCCCAGTTATAAGTCTGCTTATTAGGGATATGATATGGAACATAAACCTGGTTCCTCATGTCCCTTGTACAGGTTATTGTTTGTCTGTGCCGGAGTGTCTTTGACCTGTCAACAGACGACAGTCTCTATCCTTCCTGTACAGACCTGCAGGTATTATTAGTTCACAAATGTCAGACAGCTGACATTTGTGAATGTCCTGACCATATTTTATCATCCAATATTTATTTGGTACTAAGCAGTACACACTTAGCCTATATAGGTTTGCATTAAAATTAATGAACACACAAACACACACACACACTCCACATTAAGAACTACAACTTGCCTTTGATGGGTTCCTATCATATAGGCTTGGTATTTTGTATAGCATCCATAGAGGATGTCAGATGTGTCGTGGTAAGAAGGTGTGGACAAGATACAGACAGACCTTCTTCAACATCAGCATGAACAACACATTGAAGTTTTCAACCAACAACAGGATTGTGTGGTTCACCAGCAAATTCTCATTGAAGCTGATATAACGCTCCAGAGTTCACTCATTTACAGTGCTGTTCACTCAGTGTCTTACAGAACACAAGTAGGCATTTTTGACAGCTGCCATTCCAGGAACAAGCATCTAGTTTTATAACCGACTATTTTGATGAGAAGAGTTTGAACTGTCCCTTAACTTCAAGCCTGTGAATCGGTTTTGTTTTTAGTTTCACATTAATTTTAGGGTGTAGATCATTACAATTTGTATCACTGTATGTTTTATTCAACTGATCAACTACTAATTGAGGGAGGACCTGTGCGCATACTGTACATGCACAATATCCCAGTTATGACTCTTATCCCGGTTTTGATCTTATTCAGAATATGGTGTTTGCATGAAACAAACAGTAAGTAGCCTTGTCTGGTTATTCACGTCTCTGGTTTTTATACACAGGTGTGAACAAATAAGCTGCATGGATCACAAAATAAGCAACAGCCATCAGTTTTAATTAATGATGTGACAGCCAGTGTCCATCCTCCAGTAGTCTTCTCATATAGAGTCAGACTGCAGAATCCTCTTGAAATCAGGTGTATATTGCCGTGCGACCATTGGGTTTATTAAACAATGAAATGCACACATGTGGGACGTGTCAGACTTTTAAAAGTTGACTGAATGTCTGAAACTGGTAACTAGAAGAGTGCACCCAGGCGAGTGCAGATCTCTGCCAGGTGTGTACAGTCAAGATGGCAGTGAAGACAACAAAAACTGGGATTTATTTATCTTGTATCGTGCCTAACTTTAGTGGATCATAACATATCGGTTATGGAATTAATCTGCAGATGCTGCAGTTCAAGATGAGACCAAACTTTTGTTTTTGAGCCATGACAAAGGCCAAAATCTGGCCTGCAACAGGTTAGGTAAGCCTTGCTGTCAGTCTAGCCCATTGCTGGGAATGTGTTTTGCTATGTCCTAATGCATATTGTAAAATGGCGAGGACTGCTGAAAAGACAAAAGTCTAAGCCTTACAATAGGCACATTATTTGACTATTGTATTTGCCCATTTATTTTAATTCACAACACAACATGCTTTCAAGATACCTAAATTTGGCCCCAATGGATCAAACGTGGCAATATGGCATGATTGGTTGTCCCTAACGGAAACAAGATTCCAAACTGAAGCAGTTGTTGATCACTTGCAGTGCCTACCGGCCGGTTAAAGAGGGTAAGGTTTCAGCAATGGTGGTATAAAAAAGGTTTTTCAACAATTGTGAATCACCAACAGCAACCACGAGATGTCCTTGAGCATACAGTCATAAATGTGCACAAAAAATATTAGGCTGATGGGTCCAGTAGTATGATGAGATTAGCTGTGGACAGATACACACACAGACACACACACACGACCAAATGCATGATCCCCTCCAAGCCTACACCTGATGGAGATAACAAATAAAAATGTCTCCTTCTTCCTCCAGCTGGTGGCGTCCTAGATGACCATGGCTTGCCCATGCCTAAAAACATCCCTTAGCAGTATCAGCAGTGTCATACACTGGATTTATTTATCACTGTATTTACAGAAGATCATAGTGATACAAAAACAATAAATATTTATATATAAACAAATATAAAATGTGATAACATCAGATTTAATGTACTGACAATTCCTAAATATAAGGGACTATAGACCCTGCACTCAAAAACTAGGTTTAAGGTTCTTGAGTTACTGGAAATGTTCCCGTGGGCTAAACTGGCTATAGGTCAACCAGAAGCTGGATTTGTCAAGTCTGTGGGACACCGATGCATCTAGACAGTCCATCAGCAGCTGATAATGAGTGACTGTATGGGTCAATACAGACAAAGGTCTTTAAGAGGCTTAGAATAGTTAGGTGCAACCACACTTGATTTAAACTCATTACAACAAAGAATGATTCTTGCTATTTCTATATATAAAGTGCAACATTCTTTGCTTGCAAACCAAAATGGAAACTTTGCCACACAAAGCAGGAGGTCATGCTAACACTGCTTAGGTTTGATGAGAGGGGTTTCTCTCAGTGGTTCTTCCTTCAGTCCACCAGATGGCACAGTAGCATATAAAATGTTTACATATTCACTATGTGCATGTGTGATTTCCTGTGGTTCTAACTGGCACTTGTATTACAGTAAACTCGTTGTAAGCCACACATTTAGATAAATGAGACGCTCTGATTTTACAATAAAGCAGACATGAGAGAGGGGACATACAGGAAGGGGTGGAAGTCATCTTTGGAGAGAGACAGAGGCTGTCTATGCTGCTAAATTAAACTCACTTCAAATTTGCTTAATTTGCATAAGTGTTTGAATACACATTATACAATATTACAATATTGCCACTCTATACTGTGATGCAGTAGAGTCAATCTGATCATGTGACACTGGCACATATAACAGTGTATCAATGTCACATGTTTAAATGTTTTCATGAGACAGTGTAAAGAAAAAAAAATAGAAAATGGAAAATGACTGAAAACAAAAGAGTAGAATATATTAGAGTTTGGAATGTGCCATATATGTATATTTACAGTATTTACAGTAGATATATTGTGTTAATATTAGTGATTTGAATAATGCAAAACTGGTTTAACAGCTATAAACGTATATTATTTTCATTTCAAAGTATGACAACCAGCTCTACAAAGTCATAGAGTCGATAAAAAGAGTTTGATTCATTTCAGGATGAAATGTGGGCAGGAAATGTTGTTTTTCTCTCACTACCCCCCAACCTATCTTCTTTTCTTTTTTCTCAGCACATTATAACCACAAATTACACAGCAAAGTTTGAATTGTGTCGCAGTGGCCGGATGTCACCACGCTAAGAGTTCACTGACTGTAGATTACTTTAAGTTTGAGTCTTCTAATGCATATAAAGTTTCTTTTTGCAACACCAAACCACAACTTCCTTCTTATACACTCTTCAAACTTTCTTAACTTTGGAAATATCTTTAGAAGCTGTCAACAAGTTCAGATAATAATACAGAATGAGGCCCAGAGAATATCTCTACAGGTTCAGATGAATTTGATGCATCACACATTGTTCTTACAATAAGTTGAAATCTTTATTGCTAATGTAAGAAAAAATATGGTGAGGAGTATTATAGTATGTATGGAAGCAAATAATAGCCATAAATCTAGAAAATGATTAGCAACTTAATACCTATTGTAAAATTTAACAATACTGAAAATGGAAAAACAACTGTATTTATAACATTAAAATATTTAACTTTCAAATCCATTCATCTGAATTCATATGGTTGGAATTAACCTCTTTGACATTTTAAAGACTTGATTTTAAGTATTTAAATGAAAAAAATGAAAACAACATTATTGACACAAATAAAAAAACAAATTAAAACAAATTCAGATTCAAAAGTCCCATATTCAAAACATTCAAGTTTCTCAAATTGAGTCAGTTAAATTCTGATCTTAAAATTGAAATCAAATCAAATGCAAACTTGAACTAACAAGGAATCAATCAGTCTAAATGGAAGCAAAGAGAGGCCACAATAATTTGAATCTATAAGCAATTGAATATCACATTGTGAAATGGGACCACTACTGATTGATTACCTTTACCCAGCTACTGCACTGGATTGATAGTGTTTACATACTTTGCTTTGAATACCATTTGTCAGAATTAATGTGGTTTGAATTTCATCTCTTGAATTTTTTTGGAAAATTTTAAAGGTCAGAAATCTCCAGTTTCTTAGTTTGTCATTATCATGACTGACAAGTTTTTGAAATTGCTCAACTTCCATAACGTGAGAGGCAAAGACAAGGCCAGTCTTAAAAAAAAATCACATGACATATATGGTTTGCTGGAAGGCAAATGGTAGACTCTGACGTCAGCTGGAGGAAGACTCTGTGGTCTGATGATCAGTGTCAAAAAGCCACATTCAGTCTACTTTGATCCAATGTTGTAAGACAATGAAACATGTAAACTTCTAAGGGGGGTTAATACCGTTTTTAGGCACTGTATTCAGGGTGTGATATGTCTGTTTATTGCGTAAAGTTGTAAAATGCATTTTCCCAATTTTGTCTTGTTTTAACTTTGTGTGGCCTGTTTTGCTAATATGGAAACAAAACCGGTATCACTGCACTTCCCTTATGGCTTGTTCAGGAAGTTAGGGTGCTGGGGTTTTTATTGTCAAGCCTCCGCAGAGTTGAAGAAAGAAACTCAAAGAAACTAACAAAGTAAGTCTCATGTGAAATCTTATATATTTACTTCTATATTTCAATATATTTTGTATTTTTTATTTGACTTTGCTTCTTTTTAAAGGAAATTATTTTCTTTGCTTACTGTTAATAATTAATGAAGTGCTAGTTGCCTGTGTTTTGCTATGGATGATGATTTTATTTATCTCTGTAGAGCTATCTCTGTTGCTGTAACTGTGATTGAAAAAAATTGGTCTTGGCTTGAAAAATTAGTGGACTATGTGGCTGTTTAGGTTGAGGTTTAGGTTATTATTAATGTTAATTTGGTTTAGGTTGTCACTGTGCTGCCATTCTCACTCTGTAATGTAATTTAAAAGCGATTCAAATCCCTTCACCTCTATGCAGTTCACCTTTCAGAGTTAAGTTCACTGTAGTTGACACAGTTGACAGTGAAGTTGTGTGAAGAGTATGTCAGGAGCCTCAAGCCAAATATACAACACTCAACAATAAGCAGTGTCTGCACTCTTTCACTCTTACCACAACAGATTTGTAAGTGGCCATAAAGCCTGAATGAAGACAGTCAGGGCTGAAAACAACAACAAAAAACAATTTAATTCTAAGAGAGGAGAACCAAAAAATATTTTGTTTTCTGAGAGAAAACAATGAAAAATGAAAAATAGGATTCTTTAAAATAATTTATAAAATGTGAATGTATTGACTCATGAGTGTCATTGAATGAATCAGTAGCTTTTAGCTTCAAAGCTCCTCTCTGAAAGCACCATTGTTATACAGTATGGCACTTCCTGGTTAAAAAAAACAACCATGATACATGAGCTCAGTTGCAGATTGCTGGTTTCTGATAAACCATGCTTAAAGGTTCTTTAACAGTTCCAACAAGCAATTCAATTCAATTCAATTCAATTCAATTCAATTCAATTCAATTCAATTCAATTCAATTCAATTCAATTCAATTCAATTCAATTCAATTCAATTTTATTTTATTTATATAGTGCCAAATCACAGCAAAAGTCATCTCAGGGCACTTTTCACATGGAGCAGGTCTAGACCACACTCTTTAATTTACAGAGAGAGAGACCCAACAATTCCCCCATGAGCAAGCACTTGGTGACAGCAGTAAGGAAAAACTCCCCTTTAATGAGAAGAAACCTCAAGCAGAACCAGGCTCTAGGTAGGCAGACTGAACATTGTTAGATTCGGACAGTCAGAAGCACCTTAACCTCACAGTGTTATGAAAAGTTACAGATGTGGCGACTAAAGAGAGTTTAATGCTTGTTTTAAAAAACAAAAGAAATACACAGTCAGTAACTATGAATTTTCATAAATTCAACTAAACTGAAGAAAAAGACTTGAATCAGAAAGTTATTTGTAACTTCCACATTTATCCTGAATAATAATTTTAAGAATCAATCTATAATTCTATGCAACTCTATTCTGTGCAAACCAGTTACCAGCTGCTGTTAACTGGAGTCAGGAATGAATCAGTTATGGTTAAGGTTATGGTCTGTTTCCAGGAAAATCACTGGACTCAATGCATTTTCTTTATAATGATGCTGAATCAATGTTTGCATGATGACATCAGGAGACGTACTACATCATACTGCCACCAGGGGATTATTATTATTATTATATATTATAATACATGCAACCTATTACCTTTTCAGAAGCTGAAATGCTCGACTAACCTCGGTTTGGATACTGTCTGAATTTATCTAGTTTTATACATCTCAGCCATAGTTCAGCCAGACTAGCTGGAAAATAACCTAAAGACATTTCTAGATATAAAGCCTTCACTTTTTGTTGCCCAGCCCACCTTCCCCTCCTTAACCATAAGACCAATATCACAAAGAAAGGTTGTGATATTGTAATCAGTATATAGAGTGCCGCTTGAAAGTTTGTGAACCCTTTAGAATTTTCTCTATTTCTACATAAATATGACCTAAAATGTGATCACACATTCTAATAACCCATGTACATTCTTTTTTAAAGAGTTATGCAGAAAGAGTGTTGACAGAGTGTCATTTCACTGTACTGTAATGAGTAATGTATGCTGTGTTTTTCATTTTACTGACAGGAATGATTACTACAACCTTGTTGCAATGAAGTGGGCGAGTGTGTTGTTGTAAAAAGTGTTTGCTCTACGATGGATCTGTGTGCGGAAAGAAGGGATGAGATCCCATCGTTTCAATTATCTCTGTCTGAGGAACATGATAGCCACACTAAAGTTGAGATGTGAGATGAGAAATTTTTAACTTTTTACCCCTGCCCCCCATCTCAAAGCAGAGAATTCTATACTTCTAACACCTCATCATTGCTCAGAGTAACAAAGTCTGTCTCTGTTAAAGCTCATTCCAGCAGGAGAAACCAGACTCCCCTAGACCCAGCTGTGTGTCAATTAAGGACAACCACTCCATTGCTGAACCCTTAGCCTTTGGAGATAGAGATCTCTCTACAGAGCAGAGGTGAAGATGTATTAAATGCATGATTAAAAAACCTTCATAGAAACACAATCAAAAAAAATTAAATGATGATTCTTTCTGTATTTCTGGTTCAGTCTCCTTCAGCAGGAGAAGCAAGACTCCCCTGAACCTAGCTGTGTGTCAATGAAGGACAACCACTCCATTGCGGAACCCTTAACCTTTGGAGATAGAGATCTCTCTACAGAACAGAGGTGAAGATGTACTAAATATATGACTAAAAAAACCTTCATAGAAACACAATCAAAAAAAATTAAACGATGATTCTTTCTGTATTTCTGGTTCAGTCTCCTTCAGCAGGAGAAACAAGACTCCCCTGAACCTAGCTGTGTGTCAATGAAGTACAACCACTCCATTGCTGAACCCTTAACCTTTGGAGATAGAGATCTCTCTACAGAACAGAGGTGAAGATGTACTAAATATATGACTAAAAAAACCTTGATAGAAACACAATCAAAAAAAATTAAATGATGATTCTTTCTGTATTTCTGGTTCAGTCTCCTTCAGCAGGAGCAACCAGACTCCTCTGTACCCTGCTGTGTGTCTATTAAAAGTACTCACTCTATAAAGCCACCTCTTTCCTTCAATCATGGGCACCTCTCTACTGGACAAAGGCGATACAGTAGTTTTTTTCCCTTTTACACAGCATCAAATTCAACTCTTGTCAGTCTCTCCATTGATGTTCACCTCATTTACAGTATGTGTGTGTGCCACATTTGAGGACAAATACTGGACTTTAATCTGGTTGTTTGGAAAAGCTTGTCAGTTTGATTTTATGCCAAGTGCACTCAGCTTAATAATAAGTGTGTACTGATATTTGTGGATCAATATCTATGTCATGTTTTCTCCACAGAGGCCACCAAGTGGGGCCAGAGGTTGCCACTGATCAATCTGACAAGGAGCATGATGAAGCAGATCTGGCCTCCATATTTATGGTGTGTAAATCGTCCAAATTATTGATAAACAATAATTTATAATTTCATAATTTCCTCCATGCTACACTCTACATAAATGAGTTTTCATTTCATGAAAAACAGGCTTTATCACTTCTCTGCTCTGAGGATGCCAACTGTAAGTCAAATCCCTTGCAAACTCAGAACACTCTGGGGTAATTCGTAATTGACTTGGGTTTTTATGTGCAGATTCTGGTACCACATGGTTTTAATGCACAGTCCTATAGCACATGACACTGCTGTGTTACACTCATGAGAACCAATTGAGGGCACTGCCACCCTTGCTAATTTCTCAGGTTTTAAGTGACTACCAGATGCCATGCCTGAGGCTTTTCTGTTTGGGTCCTGAATGGGACAGGCTGGTGAACTGGGGTTGATCCCCATTAATGATGCAGACTATTCAAGGTCTATGGGATTAGTACACCATCATTTTTTATTAAGAAAAATGGACATACTATAAGAAGTGGTGTGAGGAGGAGTAGCATTGTAGAGTGGTCCTGTCCTTTTCAATAAGTTCAGTGTTGTCTTTCATTTAGTTGCACAGGGGCCTGTCATGTTCTACCATTAGGTGTGGCAGCTTCAGTAGCTTTATTGATTGGAAAAGTGGTTCAAGACATGCACAGAAGCAACTAGGTCTTTATCCCAACCCCTCTTTAAATGTTTCTTGTTACACAATATCTCTGTGTGGCACAGCAGACCTTCGGTAGGTATTCTGAGCTGCTGTGCAACTTCCTTTTTTCAATATGCTGAAGGTAAATAGTCTGGTTTGGTGGATTATCGATCTGACCGGGACACATTATTATTAAGATGTCTTGATGTGTTGTATTGGTGGTTCAGGGGATGTCAGGCTTCACCACCCTCAGCTTATATTATTAGATGGTGAAATCTGTGTGCAATAGAAATCTACACATTGCAACTATAGTTCAAATGTAGTGCTCTGCAGTGGTCAAACCTACAAAGCCCACTGGAGGGCTTCCTTGTGCTTACAGAACTATAGTTTGGTTAAAGGAGAACTCTACTGATTTTACATATCAGTATGTTGGGGTGTTGGGGAGTACTACTGCATATGTGAAAAAAGTTGTACAAAGCCTTTCATGGCCCCAGAGGGAGCTGCACAAACTGATAAATTGCCTTAAGGGATGTCACTTGAGTCAGTGTTGGTTGGCGTTGACAACTAGTAGTTTGAAAATGATGTGGTTGTGAGGGATTGTGCATTCAATGCACAGAACTACCTCTGTCACAGGCCTTAACTTTTCTATGTCCCATTAATTCCACCTGAATTTTTCATTTTGCTTATTATTCCAGGTGTTAGAGGAGAACATCATCACTTTTGTGAAGGCTGAGCTGAAGAAATTCCAGAGAATTCTCAGTCCAGACTACACAAAATCTTTAGAGGGGCAGAAAAAGAATGAGGATGTGGTGAATGGTGCAGAGGAAGAACAGAGGAAAAGCAGCAAAGAGGCCCTTCTGAAGATCACATTGCACATTTTGAGGGGAATGAAGCAGGGAGAACTGGCTGACTGCCTGCAGAGCAGTAAGTTACAAGTATAGTTCTGAATGGTGGAGCACAGTGGTTTGCATTAGAAGTAAAGAAAAAAAGTCATAACTATTGCCCCAGCACTCAGTTGCATTTACATCTACATATGCCCACCTCAGGTCAGATGAGTTATAGCATGCTGCATTAATTCACCCTAAAATTACTATATTGCTCATGTATTTTTATTTTTTGTATTTCTGTGTAGGAACTGCTGAAGTGTGCCAAAATAAGCTCAAAAGTAATCTAAAAAAGAGGTTCCAATGTTTGTTCGAAGGAACTGCTAAAGCAGGAAACCCCACACCTCTGAATGAGATTTACACAGAACTATACATCACAGAGGGAGGAAGTGGAGATGTCAATGATGAACATGAGATCAGACAAATTGAAACAGCATCCAGGACATCATCAAGACCAGAAACTATAATCAAATGTGAAGATATCTTCCAACCCTTACCTGGTAGAGATCATCAACCAATCAGAACGGTGATGACAAAGGGAGTGGCTGGCATTGGGAAAACAGTCTTAACACATAAGTTCACTCTGGACTGGGCTGAAGACAAAGCCAACCACAACATACAGTTCACATTTCCATTCAGTTTCAGAGAGCTGAATCTGCTGAGCGGAAAAAAGTACAGCTTGGTGGAACTTCTTCATGTCTTTTTTACCAACACTAAAGATGCAGAAATCTGCAGCTTTGACAAGTTCAAGGTTGTGTTTATTTTTGACGGTCTGGATGAGTGTCGACTTCCTCTGGACTTCCACAACAATGAGATCCTGACTGATGTTACAGAGTCCACCTCAGTGGATGTGCTGCTGACAAACCTCATCACTGGGAAACTTCTTCCTTCTGCTCACCTCTGGATAACTACACGACCTGCAGCAGCCAATCAGATCCCTCCTGAGTGTGTTGACATGGTGACAGAAGTGAGAGGGTTCACAGATGCCCAAAAGAAAGAGTACTTCAGGAAGAGATTCACTGACGAGGAACAGGCCAGCAGAATCATCTCTCACATCAAGGCATCACAAAGCCTCCACATCATGTGCCACATGCCGGTCTTCTGCTGGATCACCGCTTCAGTTCTGGAGGATATAATGGGATCACAAACCATTAAAGGGTTGCCAAAGACCCTGACTGAGATGTACATCCACTTCCTGGTGGTTCAGTCCAAAGTAGGGAATGTCAAGTATCGAGGAGGAGCAGGGACAGATCCACTGTGGAACACAGAGACCTGCAAGATCATCATGTCTCTGGGAAAACTGGCTTTTGAACAGCTTCAGAAAGGCAACTTGATCTTCTATGAATCAGATCTTCTAGATTGCGGCATTGATATCAGAGCAGCCTCAGTGTACTCAGGAGTGTTCACACAGATCTTTAAAGAGGAGTGTGGGTTGAACCAGGGCAAGGTGTTCTGTTTTGTCCATTTGACCTTTCAGGAGTTTCTGGCTGCTCTTTATGTTGTTCTGACTTTCATCAACACTGGTATCGATCTACTGTCAGAACCAGAGTCAACATCCTGCTGGTCTTCACTGTTAAGGGACAAATCTAAAGTAAATCCCCTCTTCCAAAGTGCTGTGGACAAGGCCTTACAGAGTCCAAATGGACACCTGGATTTATTTCTCCGCTTCCTCCTGGGTCTCTCACTGAAGACCAATCAAACCCTTTTACAAGGCCTGCTAAAACCACCAGGAGGCAGCTCAGAGAACTATCAGGAAACAGTCAAATACATCAAGAAGAAGATCAGGAAAAATCCCTCTCCAGAAAGATGCATCAACCTCTTTCACTGTCTGAATGAGCTGAATGATCATTCTCTAGTGGAGGAGATCCAACAGTACTTGAGTTCAGGAAGTCTCTGCACAGACAAACTATCTCTTGCTCAGTGGTCAGCTCTGGCCTTCATCCTACTGTCATCAGAAAATGACCTGAATGTGTTTGACTTGAGGAAGTACTCTGCTTCAGAGGAAGGTCTCCTGAGGCTGCTGCCAGTGGTCAAAGCCTCAAGAATATCTCGGTAGGTACACTGATAAAAGGGCAGACTTACTATATTAAGTATAGTTTTTACTTGTGATAAAGTATACGTATTTTTAATTTTAGGCTGAGTGACTGCAAGCTGTCAGAGAGAAGCTGTAAAGCTCTGGCCTCTGTTCTTATGTCTAAGTCAACTCGTCTGAGAGAGCTGGACCTCAGTAACAATGACCTGCAAGATTGTGGAGTAAAGCTGCTCTCTTTTGGACTGAGGAGTCCACAGTGTAGACTGGAAACTCTAAGGTTAGTAGAAATGAATAAATTCAATGCCTTTTCACAGTTGTGTTTGATGCAGCCCAGTATAACTAGGAATTACGTTCATATTGGACAATTCTGCAGGTCACAGTTTACAACCAGTGCCAACGTTCAGTATTAATGCAGAAAGTAGTGGGATAGTAAGGGAGTGGATTTCATAGTGGTGGACTTTGGACTGCATTTGTATTTATGGATTGAATTTATGCAACACTTTAATCCAAAGTGCTTTACAATTTGCCTCATATGCACACTCACACACCATTAACAGCAAGCTACCATGCAAAGCACTGGCTTAAATATCTGGACCATTTGGGGTTCATTCAAGAGGGACAGTTCACAAATGGTGAAGTAGTTATCTGGATAACAGACAACAATATGTAAAATTTGCTGGTTATAAATCTGAATGTATAAAGGTTAAATGTGAAGTCTTCCAAGGGTTGGTATTCGGCCCTAAATTTTTGATTTTTATATATTAACAATATTTGGGAAGTATCAAAAATATTGCAGTTTGTTTTGTTTGCTGTAGTAAATAGATAGAAAGAAAATAATTTGTAATAATAATTAAGTGTTGACATGGAATGTTAAAAAAACATCACTGAACAAAATGTTTTTTGCAGAACTGCCCAATTCTTGTTAGTTAACTTGACCTCATGAACACAATTCATTTTAGAGAAAATTTATTTGTTTCCAGTAGTTCAAGCCTCCAGTAAATATTTGAAAATGCATATGTAACTGGACAAATTAATTAAAACAAATATTGCTTCTACAAAAGAAATGAAAGAAGCATTGTGTACTTCCCATTTCTGGTTTCTATTTTTCATGCCTCTTCAGGTTATGTGGCTGTAACTTGTCAGAGACAAGCTGTGAAGCTCTGGCCTCAGTTCTCAGCTCCCAGTCCTCTAGTCTGAGAGAGCTGGATCTAAGTGACAACGACCTGCAGGACTCAGGAGTGAAGCTGCTCTCTACAGGACTAGAGAGTCCTCACTGTAGACTGGAAAATCTCAGGTTACATTTCTTTCTAGAATTTCTGTTAACTTGACACGCAAGAAAACCATTTCAGTTAAAAGTGTTGTGATTTCAAAACACTTATATTCCTCTATCTTAATCAAAATGGCCGTGAAGCTTGATAGTTCAGAGATGGCTGTTCATGCTTTGATAAATTCATTTTGGGTGTAACATATTTGAAAGCAACGCAACACTATTGCAACATAAGGGAATAACAATATATTTTTTCATTCATTTCATAGTATGTAATGTAATGTAATGACAGGTGTATGTAGTATGTAGTTAGCTTTCCAGTACTTAGCCTCAAATCAGTTGAAAGATGGCTCTGAAATTGTAGGTTGTTTTCACCCATTAAACATGTACATTACATCAGAATGTTTTCAATATTACCTCTTACTAGTGCACTGCCTGTTCAAAACATGCCTATTGTCATTCCTATTTTCTGTGCCTTCGGTTCAGATTTGAGTGGGTATGTGTGTTCCAAAGATTTGCGCTGTCTGTAGTGGTGCTTCACAATTGGTCTCTGAGCATATGAGTCAAACTGGTTTTGAACTGCCCATTGAAGTATTTCTGTCATTTTACATTTTAAGTACAGTCATTGTGTATTGGGCTCTGAGTGATTCCAAAATGTGGGTGACCTATGCTCAACAATGTACCTGAACGCCTCCTGTGTAGTCACTTGCTGCTGATCTGCTAAATGTGCTGCTAAACATGATGCTAACACTACGCTACACTAGACACTAGGTAAGACTGTCCATTCTTGATTAAAAGCTCTGTTTTTGCTATCTACTTTTCTCTTTTTTGAGCACTTTTCTCTGACTTGTGTCATGCCTCATCTTTGGTCTCTCCCTGACATGCTGGAGTCAGTCAGCAGAGCCCTGAAGCTCCACCCTGCCCCTGTACAGAGCGGAGCAGCTTGCTGATTGCTGGTTTATTCAAAGTTTATTAATATTAAACATATTGCATGTCCAAATTGCACCAATTTCGACACTACACTCCCTTGGGTACCCAGCCATACACCCACCAGGTGTGGAGTCGATTGGATTAATGGTTCTCAAGATATGTGAGGAACATACATGCAGACAGGTGACAAATGAAAGGAAAAACCAACGTAAAGTGTCTTAGTAAGGTGTTGAATTCTGTCCATCAATCCATCCATTTTCCGCAGCTTATCCGAGATCAGGTTGTGATGGTGGCAGAATGAGTAAGGTAACCCAGACATCTCTATCTCCAGCAACATTGCATTGTGGGTCTGCCCTGGGGTCTCTATACCAGTTGGACGTGCCCGGAACACCTCCAAAGGGATGCATCCAAGAGGCATCCTAACCAGATGCCCAAACCATCTTCAACCAGCTGGCTTCTTTCAATGCAAAGGAGCAGTGGCTCTACAGCAAGCTCCCTCTGGACATCTGAGCTCCTCATGCTATCTCTAAAGCTGAGACCAGACACCCTCTGGAGGAAACTCATTTCAGCTGGTTGTAGCCACGATCTTACTCTTTCTGTCACTACCCAAATCTCGTGACCATAGGTGAGGGTTGGAACATAGACCGACTGGTAAATTGAGAGTTTTGCCTTCTAGCTCAGCTTCTTCTTCACCACAACGGTCTGGTACAGCACCTGCATAACTGCAGATGCTGCACTGATCCGCCCATCGACCTCGCATTCCATCTACCCTTACTCATGAATAAGACCCCAAGACACTTGAACTCCTTCACTTGGGGCAGCAACTCAATTCCAACCAAGAGGGAGCAGTCCACAGTTTTCTAGCAGAGAACCCTGGTCTCTATCTGTGGTATATCTGTGGTATCTCTATCTGTGGTGTGGTATTTCCACTAGAGCTATAGGAGGTCATACTACAAATTTAGCTCTTATATTTTTACTTCTCATTTTCCTAAATTTATATTACCTATCTATCTATATACTATCTATATAGCTATCTCTCTACATGTATATCTATATATACTGCATATATACAGTATATACATGCATAGCATAGCACTACTGCAACACAAGAAGGATATATTGAAGTGATTGGGCCATATATTATGTAAGATATATATTATATATTATGGATGATATATTATAGTCAACCAGAACTGGTTCTTACAACATGTCGTCCTACCATGTCGGAAATCAAATGTGTTTAGGCGTTCAGAATAGCTACACTCAAAGCCGAGTGAAAAGCTGACTGTCAGAAAGAGGGAGGGATACGGGGGGTGGTGATATTGTTTAAATATGGGGACAATGGTGCATATTTTGAAACTGTCTCTCCTGGAAGACATTCATAGTGTTGCATTTAGTTCCTTTCTCTCTCTCTGCACAGCTGGCCAATCACTGTGTGAAGTGGATGTGAATGTTAGCCCTTTATTTCGTCCACATTAACTGTGTTTACATTCTTTTACTTTTTGATGTAGAGCACTATTGGAAAGGTCTAGCCTTGTTTCATTACTGAATATAAGACTATTCTGTGCAATCACTGTATTTAAGTTCTTTCATTCACTGTGTTAGAGAGCAGGGCTCATAGTGAGCATGTTTGCGGCTGAGATGGCTTGGCTTTGGTCTCCACATGGTTTCTGTGTAGCTGTCACCCCATCATGTAGGCTAGTTCCATTATTGAGGAGGTGCACATCAGCTACTATGTACTGTGCTATGGTGTATGCCGGCTACATGCGTAAACTCTGTAGCTATACGTCATAACCCCTTAACACTGATCTATACTGTAAATCCACCTTTAGGTCACATTTTACATCTACCCCTACTAGTGATGAAGTAATTAGAAATAGCAACATTGTCACTGAATTTTTCATTCAATTATGCATTGATTTTGTTTTCTGGTGTGTCATGAACATTATGGCCTCAAGGGACTGCTAGCATGGTACTGGTCTTGTTAATAATTTCCTTTATTTACTTAAGCAAGAAATATCAGAAAGGATGTATAAAATTCTGTGACAAATTAAGAAGAGAATTTAAAATACAAATCTGATTACTAAGTCAATTGTTTGTGTTGGAGCAAATTTGGTGTGTTAAGGTAGGCCTACTGTATTGTCACAACTAATTGAAGATATAGACTACTGGTTAGAAAATCTGTCATGCAATACATACATGTACATGAATGTAATACATACTGTATATGTATAGGTTGGCAGGCTGTCAGGTCTCAGAGGAAGGTTGTGCTTCTCTGGACTCAGCTCTGAGCTCCAATCCCTCCCATCTGAGAGAGCTGGACCTGAGCTACAATTATCCAGGATATTTCGGAGTGATGCTGCTCTCTGCTAGACTTGATGATCCACAGTGGAGACTGGACACGCTCTGGTAGGTCATGTTGTGTACACTGTACAGTTACAGCTTATTCAGTGTGTGGTTTGTCTATTTGTATTTTGCCTCATTATTTCTTGTGTCACTTCTGCCACAGTGTTGACCATGGTGGAAAGCATCGCTTGAAACCCTTCATGTGTAAGTTGAGCTTTTCTGATGCATCCCAAAAGTCATTATCAATGCCTCTATGAAGATAATTATTACAGATAATAATTAGAAAGCCTAAAGTTATACAAGAGCCTAGCCCCAAGTAATAAAGGTTTATATCAAATGGACCATGCCTACTAGAATTAGGTAACCGATTATGCAAATACAGTAACAAATTTGATGAAGTTGGATGACATTTGCTGAGAAGTGATATTTAAAAAATTAAAATCAAAATCCGGGAAAATCTGTTTTTCCTCTATTCCCCACAGTGAAAGGGTAGATTTGGGGTTTCACTAGAATGTGTCCCTCTGCTGCAGCTCAGCAAGTCAATTAAATCCAGGGGGAAGGGAAAAAAACACAAGAATTTTGTACGAAATAGACTGTGCCTTTGTAAGATGCAGACTAGATTTAGATAACTCAGAGTGCTGAAGCCTCATATTAGCTTCAGCCAAACTTTGAAATGCAGTAGCTTCAAGACCAGTATGGAGAGTAGGAACTGTTGTAGCTATATCCATGTACATGTTGGCACATCAGTGTTGTATTAAGACAGACTAAAAAAAACTCAAACCTATACTTTAAAGGATATGGCTGGCAATTTTCTATATTTTTCTTATTTTCGACAAATCCAACAATGAATGGAACAAGTATTGTGTGTGTATCCAAAGCCTGATATATCTTATTCCTCTGTGCTGTAGACCTCTGTTGTTATGCTACTATTAAAAACACATTAATGAGCCACATTATTGCACTGGGTGACATGTTCCTTCATTACACAGAGTATGTGCACTGTAGTTTGTTCAGGAACAACTTTACAGACTAATAATAGTAATCACAATTTAGTCTCTGGAGAGTTGTTCGGTGTAAGGCAGAAGCTACTTCACATGCACAGTTCACTAACAAAGACCACGCCATTTGAACGGTATAAAAAGTAGATTTATTTGGATAGTCGAGAGGGTTCAGGATTGGATGAGGATAGTGTATGGTGGGCTGGATGGGGGTCGAAGAGATGGATGAAGGGGGTTGATTGCTGGGGGATGAATGGGAGCTGAAGGTTGGTTCGGGTCATGTACAGTGGGATGATGGGGTCGAGGAGAGGGTTGATGACATGGCGATGACCGGGGATCAAATGGAATCACAAAGAGGCTGGAGCGTCGAGGAACCTGGGGGTCGAGACTCAGGGTGGGGGACATGTCTTGATGAGCTTTCTGCTTTGTCATCCCCCAAAGTTAACTTCTTTGGACTAAGTGAGAATGGGCTCTTTGAATGTCGCTGAGGTAGGTATGGAATCTTGGGAAGACTAGTGGTTGAGAATTTTATTTATTTAATTTTAACAGGTGGTACAGAACAGGAGGAAATGAAGTGGGTCCAGTAGAGGGAGCACCATGGCTCAGTGCGACTGTGGCTGAGGTAACAGCAGGACCAGTAGTGGCTATGGGAAGAGAGAGAAGAAAAGACCTGTGGGGGCAGGTGGAGCCGAAAGCGCTGAGGTAGCTGCAGCTGAAGGAAGGGAAGAGGAAAGGATGCTGGGATGAGGGGATGTATATGCAGGAGTTGATTGTGCAATAAAAAACGGAGGGGGTTAGAAAGGAGGGAGCTCTGTGGCTTCCTTATGTATCAACTAATGATGAGGAAAACCAGGCTCCCTGAGGCAATGAATCGATATTAAGCGATTGCAATGAAAATTGTTGGCGAAGCAGTTGATACAGTCAGTCAATGTCACTGAAAATGAGGGCATGCCCTCAATGATACCTCAAGATGTAAATAAAGGTTGAATAAATGAAAAAAAGCAGGCAAGTCGAGGGAGCAATAGTAGCTGTGGCAGGAGGAAGCGAAAAGGGGTGCTGTAAACAAATAATATCGACGGAGGAGAGCCAGGATGATTCATAAAGGACGGATTGAGGGAAGGATGAAGGGATGAGGGATGAGGGTTGAGGGTCGAAGGGATACAGAGATGAGGGTGGAGGGGTGAGGGATGAAGGGATGAGGGTGGAGGGGATGAGGGTCGAGGGTGGGGGATGAAGGGATGAGGGTCAAAGGGTGACGGATGAAGGGATGAGGGTCAAGGGATGAGGGGATGAGGGTCGAGGGATGAAGGGATGAAGGTTGAGGGGCGAAGGATGAAGGGATGAAGGGTTGAAGGTTGAAGGGATGAAAGGATGAGGGGTGAGGGATGAAGGGATACATGTGAAGTGGTGAGATGTGCGGCTCATAGACGCAGAGATTAAACAAAAACACGAGGCAATTAAGACATAGGGAGCAGGCACGTGGGGAAATACAACCTGGCCCTAGCTAGGGCTGAAGCAGTCTGTTGCCGCATTGTAGTGGCAGCAGGATGGAATCATCGGTGTGCCAGTGCAGGGGGCGCTAAGTAGGGAACCCACAAGCAAGTGGTCGGCTGGAGCAATGGTGGAACTGGAGGCTGTGCAGAACTGGAAAGCCTGGCTTTGTAGGCTGCAGATGGGCGGAGTGGCGGAGGCCAGAGTGAAAGTGCTCGCAGGCACAGTGTTAACGATGGCTGGAGCGAGGGGATCGGTGACGGGGGGTGCTGAAGACACAAAAAATATTTGGGTTTTTGAGTGGGTCCATCAGAGGGAGCACCGTGGCTCGGTGCGACTGTTGCTGTGGTAATGGCAGGACTGGAAGTGGCTGAAGGAAGAAACATAAAAGAAGAAGCTGCTGGAGCGGGTGGAGCCGAAAGCATAGAGGTAGCTGCAGCTGAAGGAAGGGAAGAGGAAAGGGATGTATGTGCAGGGGTTGATTGTGCAGCCTGCGGACCATAGACTGGAATATGGACGTAGTTACCGTGACGTCACCCATTGGTTTCTCAAGAGCGGTTTTGAATCTCAAAGTGAGCTGCTCCGGCCGTCGCCATCTTGGCAGTACGTGACTCTGCCTCACTCCCAACCAATCAAAAATGGGCAAAGAGGCGGGCCGAATGGCTGAAACAAGCTACCTAGCGGTTGGCGAACCTGTCACTCAAAGCAGCCATGTCCTTCATTATGCATAACTTTACGGCTTAACAAAATTTAAACGGGTGAGTTATAAAAAAAATTCACCCCCATACTGATGCCATGAAAGGGGAAATTAGCTATAGAGACCAAAACCATTTTTTGTACCAGGCTGTAAACATGTTTATTTCTGCTGTAAAGTTGGGCATTTTAACATGGGGGTCTATGGGGATTGACTCGCTTTTGGAGCCAGCCTCAAGTGGCCATTCAAGGAACTGCAGTTTTTGGCACTTCGTGTTGGCTTCATTTTTTAACCCCGGAGGTTGCCGCTTGCTGCGGACACGGGGATGAGAGAAAAGACAAAAAACACGAGACAGATCAGACAGGGAGGGAGCAGGCACACGGAAAAATACAATCTGGCCCTGCGAGAGGGCTGAACCAGTTGGCTGCGTCGTGACGTCATCGACATGGGCGGGGAACCCGGAAATGAGTGGCCGTCCAGAGCGGTGGTGGAGGTGGAGGCAGAGAGGAGCAGGAAGAACCTGGCTTTGTTGTTGGTTCGGCGAAACAGGATTTGTATCTGGAGTTCTTCAGCCGGGGCTGAAGAAGTCTGGGCTCTGTTACAGTAGGCAGCGTTGTGACGTCATCGGTGTGCAGCGGCCCGGCGGCGGACAATGAACCGGAAGAGCGGGAGGATTTGAGCTGCTAACAAGAGAGTTGATGGAAGTAGAGTCTGCATAGAGTTGGAAAGTTTGTCTTTATCATCTTTTCGTCGGACGACCGTCTCCTTGAGAGCTCGCCGGAGGTGAGCAAACATCCGGTTGAAGATGTTAATCGCTTGGAAAAGAACCGTGTCCGAGTGGGCCATTGCGTGGATGCGTGTGGAGCGTCTGGATCCCAGCTGATCAGAAGTGCGGCGTCTGGAGGAGAAAGGTTCCATGTGGATGTGGTGGTGAAGGAGATATTTCGTTGGCACTGCTAGGTACATGGATCATGGAGCACGGGCGGGCATTGCTTTTGCAATGCAAGCGTGTCGTAGGTCGTGTGAGAACTGAGACGAACGGGAGAGAAAGGGGTTAGACACGCTTATATAGGTATGCACGGATGATTGAATTAGTGAGGCACAGGTGATTGAATTTAGTGAGAGAGAGAGGGCCGTGGTCTTGTTCCTGAACCTTTGTTATAATAATAACTCCATTCCATTCATATTCATTTATATTTTTCCATGTCTCTTCAATGTGTGTGAAGTTAGCATTAGATAATGACATTCTCTGTACCTGGTTATGGAAATGCTTGGATCACATGATGATATACTCAACAGAAATTCCACTTTTTCCCTTTGGGTCTTGTGTTATCCTGTCAATGGTTGGAACCCTAAATTTACATCAGTGCTTATGACCAAGACCAAGGTAACATTAGTGTGGGCTGTTGCCGTTAGTCTCTCCCTCTCAGCACCTCCATGTTGTATTTTCTCTTCTGAATACTCTGGCTCATACTCATTATATTGATCAGACTCTGACCCAGACATTGTCAGTTTCTCAAAGAACCTTAGCACAAAGTCAAGAGGTTGTAATATTTAAAATAAAAACCTAGTGAAGCTGTAAACAGAACCACATTCCTGTGCATGTGCAGTGGCGTCTGCCTCACTCAGAACTTCTCTCCTCAGACTAAAAATATGATCGCTGTTATTAGTCTTTGGAGCTTTTTCTAAACAAACTACCCAACTGCCCACACTGTAGGAACATGTCACCCAGTGTGGCTCACTGTTGTGTTTTTAATAGTTTTTGGACAACAATAGAGGTCTATAGCATAGAAGAATAAGATATGTCAGGCTTTGGATACACACACAATTTTAAGTAGGGATCAATTCATTATTGGTTTAGCTCTGCACATGAGATTTGTTGACAATAAGAAAAATATAGAAAATTGCCAGTTATATCCTTTAATGAGCTATAAATCTGAACATTATAAAAGGCCATATGGCACTGTTCACTCTGGATAAGCACCAAAAGCTAATCATGGCTCAACGTCCCACCAGATTTTAATAAAAATCAAGTAGTGCATTTGTGAGATTTTCAACTAACAAATTGCAATAATCACAACCCCTTTGGCAGAGCTGACTATCTTCTAATTAATCAACAAATTATTCAGAACATGTCAAATTAAATTCTGCACCTGTTGTGTCTTATTCCCCATCAGTTGCCTGTGAACTCACTCTGGACCCAAACACAGCACACAGTCAGCTCTCTCTGTCAGAGGACAACAGAAAGGTGACAGAGGTGACAGAGGTGCAACCTTACCTTGATCATCCAGACAGATTTCACCACTGGAAGCAGGTTCTGTGTAGAGAAGGTCTGAGCAGCAGCTGTTACTGGGAGGTGAAGTGGAAAGGATGGGTGAATATAGGAGTGACAAACAGAGGAATCAAAAGGAAAGGAGAGTTTGACGAATGTTGTCTTGGTGAGAACAACAAGTCCTGGGGTCTCTTCTGTTCTGCTCATGGTTACTCTGCCTGTCACAATAAGAGAACAGTGAACATACAGGCTGTCACCTCCTCATCTGACTCTGGCAGAGTAGCAGTGTATCTGGACTGGTCTGTTGGCACTCTGTCCTTCTACAAAGTCTCCTCTGACACACTGATCCACCTCCACACCTTCTACTGCGCATTCACTGAACCCCTCTATCCTGCGTTCCGATTTAAGTTAAACTCTGCATGTGAGTCCTCGGTGTCTCTGTGTCAGTTTGAGGAGGGAGAATCATCTCCAGTGTAAAGAAAGACCCACACTGTTGCTTGGTGACAGCTGCTGAAACAGCAGCACTTAATATACAGTAGGGACATACACACAGAAACACATACACTGTGGAAAAGCAGTCCCAGCCATGGCCTGAATTAGAATGAGTTTCTGTTACATAGCCAAATATTAGGCTACAGGACTGCAGAAAATTTTAAAGTACCTATGTTCCACCTAATGTGCCCACAACCTGAGAGCCTTACCCTGCGTGTTGCAACTTTGATGTGAGGATGTTTTTGTTTGTCCCTCATGAATATGTTCTGTTTCCCTGACCTGGGGAGAAAAGATTTGACTCATCCGTAGCGGCAATGTCACCCATGTGAAGGTAGCTGTAGGCTGAAAGGCCTCTTCTGCTATTGACAATACTTTGACAATACTTTGTCAATAGCAGAATGATGTTAAAGTTCCTAAATTGCTACACAGTTCAAAACAACAGATCAAACCATTTAACCCCTTTGGGATTGCCTCAGTGTGGCACAGCTCAACATCTCCACCTTTGCTCTCCTGGCATTTCCCAGGTGTGTCGCATCAGTGGTCAATTCCAAGTCAGATCCATCCGCCAGGAGACCTTTCTCACAAGAAAAACGACAGCCTTAGTTGTTTCCTCAAATACCTAAAACAACCTATGTTAACTTCAGTGTTGGGCAGTAATGCATTACATACAATAATGTGATAACTTTCCTCAGTACCAAGTATTGTGAAAGTTTACAATTTGAAATCTCTGGCGTTCAGTTGACAGACTGTCCAATATGTGTTACCACTAAAAGAGGTAAACTCCAAAGTTGTCTTATTTACATATTATATCATCTTAGCTGACTTACTAACATTGACCACTGGTAACGCTATGTTCAGGAATCAGCTGGTTTAGTGCAGAGTTGGAAAGTTTGAGAATAATGCAGATTCACTGAGAGGGAAGCATTTTGTAAGTGCTGCCATGCATAGTCTTCCAAACTGTGGGCTGGCTGCTTGTTAAACTACAATGTCTCGTTTTCTATTTCTAAAAGCATTTACTTTGACACTTGAAAAAAAACTTGACCATTGTTCTTTTACCTTAACCTAGTATTTTTAGTCACATAGGTCATTTTCTTTTTTGTCTATGTGATATCAGCTCTGACCCTCTGATCTATTCCTAAACATCACATAACCATATCAACACAGTTAATATATAATGTACATAATAAGTCAGAGTTCAAAAAAATGATATAGTTTGGTTGTCTGGTATAGTCATAAATAAAATAAGATTTAGATAGACTTAACTACACTTCTTAACTACATTAGAGCAAAGTCTGGACTGAGCTCCTGTACAGATGTTAACAGGCAGTACATTCATATAAACACAAAAATATATTGAAATGGGGAATATGTTGTCTTTATATGGTTTCACCAATTAGTTAAGCTCTATTTACTTTGTGTGAATGTAACTCAATTTGACTGTAATCCCAAAAATATATATAATCAAGCAAACCAAGTAATAGTTGTGTTGTTTTGTGGATATAATTATTATGATATTGTTTTCTATAATTAAAATTAAAATGTACATAGTTTAATTCTTTTCTCTTCACATCAAATTTTCTTCATTATATTTTCCCTAAAATTAAACTGTATATCATTAATGTACAGATATATATAAAAATATATATAAAATATATAAATATATAAAAATGATGCAGCATTATTTGATGCAAGGTTTCAAGAAAACACATATTATTCTTCATTTTAAAAGACAAGAATACTAAACATAGTTTAATTTTTAATTTTACCTACTATTTACATGAGATGAATTTTGTCATGGGATTCCATTCTTGTTGATTTTGGGAGTTAAAATCATTAAATTTAGGAATTTTTTATACTGCTGGATTATAGTTAGATATCCATTCTTTCACACTTCTTGTTGGTACTTAAAAACATTTCAAATTGTTGTGCTGTAGAATTGTCTAGTTTGGGAAAAGTAAGACTATGAAGTGTGGAAAGAGCCAAACTAAGGATTACTTGAAGAAGGATAAGCCAGACCTGCAAGAGACGATGTCATGTTCACGCCCATATATATCCCCTATTCTGTTACTCTCCACCGCCTGTGCTACTATTGTCGGAGCCACTCCAAGTTATACAAGTGGTAGCCTAATAAACCAACAATTTTTATAAAAATACTGTCAAGGGTAAAGGACGGTACATAAATGATGCCAGACATCCACGGGTGCCTCTAAGGGCTTTGATCTTTTCATGGAAATAACTTCATGATATTTTAGTTACATTAAACTTCATTCAGTTCCACGCATTTCTGCTCTGTGTCATATCATTAAAAACATTCTTCTGATCGAATGCAGACATGACTTTGACTCATCAACTTCCCAGACTGTCATGGTACAGATAGCCTATTAAAGGTATCAGACTTTCACCTGCTGATGTTCTGACTCAGTTTTCTCTCAATGTGATATTTCTTTAAAATATGTTAAAAGCATGCATTTACATTGCCTATATATGAGAGTTGAATGATAAAACCTTTGTCAACACTTTCTTTTGATGCTTTCCTATAATATTCCGGATAGTTTCCCACAGTTTTTTGTTTAATATCTGTAAATGACCCTCATATAATGTCTGTTTATCAAATTAACTGTCAGTTAAGTTGATGACATATCACAGATTACACAGGTGACTTATGTTGCACACCCTGTTTCTAACTTTGATGTTGCATGACAGTCTCTTGCGATATGTTATCTGTGGCACTATCCACACCTCATATTTGAAATTGATTTTCCTATGCAAAGCAAAGTGAGAGCTTTAATTTTCTGATTTCTGAGTGATGTTTTTCATCTTGTAGAACTTCTTGTAAAAACTTAATTCTGGAATGTTGACTTTAATATATAATGAATTCAAAGTAAACCAGTATATATTGGGTGGCGGAGGCTCTGTAGTGTTTATCAAAGTACATATAATGTGTAATTTTGCCTTTGAGCACTAGAGAGCATCATTTTATCAAACAATATCAAATGTTTTAAAAGGGAGCTTGAACAGATTTTTATATGGAGTGAGGGCCCCCTCTTGTGGTTTGAATTGACCACAGCAACTCTGTGCAGATGAGGTGATTTATTATTACATTAAACTGTTGATGAAGATTCTCTGATCTGTATGAATCCTTTTGCAGTGCTGATAGCTGTGATACTTGGCATAGATATAGGTCTATAATGTAACTGCAAGAACAAATCATTAATTATTAAAATCACACATATATTTTAGTTCATCAAACAATTTATTTACAAAAAACAATCTATAAAACACACCCCAAATTCTGCAGCATTAAGATAGCAATCTGAGATGAGCACAGCAACAGTGGGAGCTGTTTAGCATGGGAGAAGAACAGATTTAGAACATGTTACATCAGTTTTACCCAGAATCAAAACTGAAAGCGGTATCACTAGAAGTCAGTGCAGTCATGTGCAGTTTCTCTATTGATTTGCTGTTGAGAATAATCCCAGATGCTGTAAAAGAGATCAGACATTTATCTATAAAACAAGCTTTTAAACTCAACTTTCTGTAAGTCAAAATACAAATTGATTTTCTCACATCTCCACATAAATCAAAGCTGTGTCTCATCAGTCCTCAGATCCAAAACTCAGACATAAAACACCACAGTGAAAGGAATGCATGAATGTGTTTTGACTAAGTTAACTTTCACAGAAAAACTAGACTACAGTGTTTGAATGAACAGTTTAGTAGAAACTGTTAAAGGTGAGATTTCCGTGTGGAGTGATGCCCCCCTCTACTGGTTTTTACTGTCAACAATGTGTGCAGGTAGGCTGCATTTTATTCCAGGCATGTATTCAAGTTTAGAGGGTGTTTACATATATAGATACTACTGCTGAGATGTTGATTTCAGCCAAATTACATAGATACAAGTCATTTGTCGTAAAACACTAATTGATATAAAGATCAACTGCTCCCCCAGCTGGACTAATAAAGCTCCTCCTAAGCGTATACTAAGAGTTTTCCTAAGTATGAGTTAAACTGCATTTTTTGCAAGATGTTCAAGGCCCTTCAAGACCTGAAAACTTACACGCTTTGGTATCCCAGCTAACTTGTCATGTAACATGAGTGTCAGGATGTTACGTACCTATTTTTATAGGTAAGAAAGAGAAATATCAATACTCAACTCAAAAAAGTGTTTCAGCAGATTCTAATTTGCAGTGATCCAGAGCTCCTTATACAGTGACATGGCTGGTTTTGTCTAGCAGTCAGATAATGTTTCCAGTAACAGAAAGGTCGCAGGTTTCTAGTGCCAATTTTCAAATGTATTGTCCTCCTAAGGCTCAGTTTTTCCTAAGTTTGGATTTTATGGCTCCAGAGACTGACAAAGATGGCAGATAGCCGTAAACCCCAAATTTAAAGTGTCCCTTAGAATGCATCAGTGATTGAATGTTGGAGTATTTGTGCCCTGTCACTTCCCAGCCCTCTGGTTCTCATCTCTCATGGCGTCACCTCCAGGAAACATCTCTGGGTTCTCTGCCAGCGTGGCTCTCACTTTCTTCTTCTCTTTAAACCTCCCTGAGTGGGACACCTTGACGTGGCGCCCCTTGCTTGCTGTCGTTTTATCTACGATTCTTTCCAATCGTGCGTCCAGCTGGGGATCATGCACTGTGTCCTCCGGGTGGGCAGCAGCTCCGGTGGCTGTGCTGGACCCGTTCTGGCCAGTGGCAGCGTTGGATACAGATTCTGCTGGGATTTCATACAAAACCTTGGGCTGGGATTTTTTTCTCCTCAGGAAAGTTAGCTTCCACCAACCTGGAGATGGCTCTGCCATAATGGATGAAAGATGGGATGGATGGAGGGCTGAGGAGAGGAAAAAGAGATAAAAAGAAGGTTATGAGAAAAAAGAAAAAGCTGAGTAAAATGGAAAAATAGAGGACTGTTACATTATTGAGATTAACCAAGAATGGGGTAATCTGCAACACAGAGACTGCATGTATGCTTGTGCACCTGTCCCTGCCTTTATGAGTGTCTATCTGTTTGTTATTATGTGTGTATGTGTGTGTGTGTGTTTGTGTGAGCACCTGTCCATCCACCCATGACACTGTTAATATTTCAGTGTAATTCAATAGTCTCCATATGCTGTGGATGCACACATGCTCAGGTTACCGTGTGTGTGTGTGTGTGTCAGTGAGTCATATCAAAGTGTGTGTGTGCATGCTAGAAAGACAAAGAAACTTATCAGAGGTCTGGCCAATGAATATGTGATAGTGTGTGTGTGTGTGGGGGGGGGGGGATCACATTTTACTGGCTGTTAATTCAGCTTCTCATGGAATTCCCATCTGAGACATGATGAGCCAGTAAAAGAGACATTTCATCATTTATGTAACTTTCTTATTCAGAGGGATGACAATGGCAGTACAGTGTGACCAAACCTACAGTATGTGAACACCGGAGTATCACACTCATATAATCTGCTGCTATAACAGCCTCCACTCTTCTGGTTTCAGGCTTTCCAGCAGATTTCTGAACCTGGCTGCAGGGATTTGCTCCCAGTAATGTCCAACCCTGATACTGGGTGATAAAATCCTGGCTCACATTCTGTGTTCCAGTTCACCCCAAAAATGTTGGATGGGATTGAAAACAAACTGGGGGAAATAATTTCTTTATGGACCTGGCTTTGTGCATGGTTATGTTGAGACAGGAAGGGGACAAACTGTTGACACAAAGTTGGAAGAATGCTTTTGTCATACCATAGCATATAGTACGCTGTAGCAAAAAGGTCTGCCATATGGTTCTGGCATATTTAATTGATCACCCCTCCTCTTCCTCCAAAAATACACCAGCAACCAGTTACAATAGCCAATGTATTTTTAAAGATGAGAAGAACGTGGATACAAGTGGAATAAAATACCACATGTGCTGTACAATAGCAAGATGTAGCCATTTTAAATCTTTTAACAAAAATACATTATGAGTGACTTTTCCTGCTCATGTTGACTTCAGACAGGCAACTGTGACAAGGATGAGAATGTGCACACTAATTGTTGTGGAGAGATCGCACAAAGATGGTGTGCAGTTTGGCTTGGGGACCATGCTGAATTTAGGATTTTGTCCAGAAAGAAATAGTCCCAGTAAGTAACCCCCTGTAAAACCACAACTTGTTGTTTTTAGACTTTAGTTTTGGTACAGAGTAAGCAAATGAGATATAACACATAGGTGCTGGTGGGTTTTTGTAACTTTGGACATAGTCATGCTAGCTGCATTCCCTGCTTCAAGTCTTTATTCTAAGCTAAGATAATCCCTGCTTGAAGTAGCATCATATTTTGTGTCTTCTCATCTACAGTACCAGTCAAAAGTTTGGACACACCTTCCCATTTACTTGAATGAGACTGGTACTGTAAATCTTGGCAAGAACACAAATAAGTCGAACATAAACCACAAAAAAGCGCAGACCAAGACTACACAAAAGTATGTGCACAGAGATGTCCACATATTTTTGGCTATATAGTGTTAAAGGATGGGTTCACAATTTTTCAAGTCTGTCTTAAAACAATAGTTGGGCACCCATACGTACATTAGAACAGGTTTTCCTTTCTGTTCATACTGGACATTAAGAGATCCCTTCATAATGCTCTTCTAATGTAAGTGATGGAGTACTAAATCCACAGCCCTCATACTGTGTGTGCAAAAATGTATTTGTATGTTTATGTGCTAATATAATACTATGAGGCTTCAAGAGTATATCTTCCAAAGTTAGTCCTTGTAGTACAATATTTTCATTCAAAATTCCCACTTTGGAATGTGGATTTTGTCCCTATCACTTACATTGGAGGCATGTTAGGTAAGGATCTCACCTGACCTTTTAAGACAGGGGTGAACCTACCCTTTAAATGTATGTTTCTTAATAGGCCATTAAGATGATAAGTACCCAACAATACAATAGTCAAAGGTGAAATCACCCCAGTATGGGGTGAAAATAGCATTTAATATAAATATAGTAGACAAAGGGAAAGAAATGATCCACCAACACTTAAGATGTGACTTCTTATAAAAAGCGGTATAGTTAACTGATCCTTTATTATGAAAGTTCAGCCTCAGCTGGTATACAAACTGGCTGCAGTTTGGCTTCTTTTTCTGACTCCAGGGCAAGTTTTTTACAGCAGCTGAGCAAACAGAAACTAAACCGCATTGTTTTATTGTTTCTTTTCTTCTCTCTGTATTTCATGAAGACGTGATACACTCAGCTAACTGATTGTTGTTTGGCTCTCTTTGTCTCCTTTTGAGGTAGATTCTATAACACTTTGAAGTGACGGCGAGTATCGACTTCCTTGCCGCCCTAGCTGTGTTTGAATGTCTTTCAGTGGTGCAGTGGGGAGTGTAGGGGAGCCGCCATTTAGTTGCTTGTGGTGCAGAAAAGATACAGAATTGGCAACTGAAAAGAACGTTTTGAGAAATGTTAGTGTTCAGATAGGTGGATGTTGGGAGGTCTAACACTAACACTAACAGATCTGATATGGTGAATTGCTCCCTGCATACTTGCTGGTAACTGATTTCTTTTTAGCCACGGTGGGGATCAAGGATTGGCAGTGTCAGTCAGGTCCAGAATAAAATATCTCAACAGTTACTCATTTTCCTGAAAAACTTTCTTCTAGAACCATGATGAGGTTGACATTTGTGTTTATATTTAAAAGACAGTATAATTACAGATAAAGATGGAATTGTGTTTTGTGCTTATTACCAAATGTTAGCATGCAAACATGCTAAACTAAGATAATGACTATGGTTAACATTTTACATCAGCATGTTGTCATTGTGAGTACATTAGCAACCAGCATGGCTGTAGACTCTATTAACTAGTCATGTTAATATGTTGCTAACTTCGGTCTACCCTAATCAGAGCAACATTACTATTTCCTTTGTCAGTGGCTGTAGCGTCCTCTTCATGGTGCCTCCAGTTGAAACACAGCTGCATTTATGGGTGTGATTATCTTCTGAGAAATGCTAAATGGATAGTTTTAAGTGAAACATAAAACATTTTGTACATCCAATATTTTCCCCAGTAGAGCGCTACTCAAGCCTGACTACAAAAAGAAAAAAAGGCTTTTTTGAACTGGATGCATTTTGAATCACTATTGTGTTAAAGCTGTTGCATGAAGGTGAAAGACATTCATTAAACTGAAATATCATTGAAGTTCAGTCATTGTTGTTCATGTTAAGACAATTCCAACCATGGTATTCAAATTCAAATTCCTGTTTTTTTATAATTTAAAATAAAGAATGACTGTCTAGCAATGATTCAGTGTTCTAATAATACAGTATACTGTGTACAGTAGAGAGACTGAGACAGTTGCGATTTAAAACCAAAAAACAATACATTTCAATTTCAAAACACACTCTGCAGTCACTGCAAGCACAGTTGTCTGGGTGTATTCACTGTGTTACCAACCACGATATTTACTGTGTGTGTGAGAGAGATAGAGATAGAGATCAAACATGGGAGGGAGTGTTCAAAGGTTGTTATGCCTGGCAGGTAGGAGAGAACTAGAGGTGTTCCAAAGTCTTCATTCATCGACTGAATTAAAATGAAACAGGGCACTCAGAAGTTACACATTCAGTGTGTTGCACAACAGCACTTACATGAGAATGGACATAGTGAGGATTAAACACTGCAGTCCTTCTAAACAGCTGACACTTTGTCATCCAAGAAGAACAGATGTTTTATATTTGCAGCCAACAGTTTGGATTCTTCACCAACTCGAAGGTGAATGTGTGCTTGCTTTTATTCAGTGATGAACCAGTGTCAAATTTGCATCTCCCTCCAAACAAAGGTCAGATTTCACAGTTAGATTGCAGAGAGCACCTTCTGAACTGTGGGATGAAGTGTATTGTTTAAAGCCACTCCAGTGAGACTCTAACCTGAAAGCCTGCTGCCATAAAACGTGTATATCCTGCTATAAAATAGCTTTTATATCCATTGTTCAGACTGATTAAATAAAATGGAATTGCTTTTAGAAAAATTAGGTCATGTTAAGTAACAAGACTAAATGCCTGGTACATAGTGACGTCTTGCAGGGCTAGTTGGTGAACTGCATGCTGTAGCGAGTGAACTAACTGCTAACACGCTAGCCAGCTGGGGAATGCTATCACTAGTCAGTCACAATAGGTTCTTTCTATTTTCTCTGTGCTGGGCTGTTTACTCCCCTTCAGCATTTTTTGACAGGATTGCACACCATTTTATTCAATAAACAGATTTATTAAAGAAGGCGTTAGCCTGTTCACTTACTGGTCAGTAAGTTCACACAGTTATGTAAAAGATTTATTTGTAACATCGACCGAACTGTCTGCAAACCATTTCTATTGAGGAGAAGGCTCTCTCTTCCCTCAAAGGTCAGCAGTGTCAAGGCGGTTTGCTATTGGTCAACAGCACAAATTCTTGAGTCAAAGTTCACCAGATGAACTTAATGTGAAAAATGTCAGTGAATCTACTTTGCCATCTTGAGCAAATTCAGACTTGAAGCTTAAAACGCTGATTAGGTGAAACCCAAATTTAAATCAATACAACTGGTGTAGACAGGTGTACAAATTTAAGCATACATGTTCCTTCAGATACGTGTGCAATGACTGAAAAACATGGCTGAAACGTATTCTGATAGCCTGTTAGTGCCTTACAAATATGGCTAAAAATGTGAAGTTTGTCCTGAGGGAAAGAGCCAAATTTCATACTAATCTGCCCATGAAGTTTTGATATTTAAAACAGGACATATGTCCTGATGGTGGCACTAGAGGTTAGGATACCACCAAACATCCTCTGGAGACTATGACTATCCCAACTTTATTATCAGATAGAGCATTGATACCAGACGCTGATAGTGAACATTGATATCTTGTGAATACTGCG
Source organism: Thunnus maccoyii (assembly GCF_910596095.1). Classification (NCBI taxonomy): domain Eukaryota; kingdom Metazoa; phylum Chordata; class Actinopteri; order Scombriformes; family Scombridae; genus Thunnus; species Thunnus maccoyii. The sequence goes on along the minus strand of NC_056550.1, from coordinate 3,491,635 downwards.
ATACTGGGTTGGAATGTACACAGCAAGTTTTATTTCAATTAAACCAGTAGTTGAGACATTTTGCCCTCGATGAAACTGACAGACAGAGAGGACTGTTCAACCAACAACCCAGTTGTCCTGTCACAAATGGACCGAAAACCATGAAATCAATGAAAAATACAATGTAATAAAGTGTGGAGTTAATGCAGCTGGCAAATTCCATATATGAGATGGACTTGGAAGGCTCAGTTTTACAATTGAAGGCAGTTAGGAAAAATTTTTTGAAAATTCATAAAAAGTCCAATAAAAAGGAAGCAGTAGCAAATATTGACACTAGTGAGCCAGGAGAAGAATAAAATCCAGACCAACATGGACTACTACATTGACAAAACAATAAAATATGTCAACCGGAATAAGACTTAGATTCAATAGCAATGGGATTGCAGTATAAAAAAATCTGATCACCAGAGTTCTTGTCATCTTTAGTCTTTCACTGACAATCAACTGAAGCTGGATCAGTTAGAAAAAAAATCATTCAATTATATAATATATCAATATATTCAAATCAGGGATTGTAAAATGAATCATGGTAACTGCATGGCCACACACATTTGCCTTAAATGTATTCAGAAATTTATGGAACTCCAGATTCTATGTTTTTGAAAATCTGAGGCTAGATTCATGAAAAGAACAAACATGCACCAAAAATTGCATTGATGTGGCCAAAAACAGCCCACAGTTGATTTTCCTCTTGGTGGGTAGTGTGAGGATCAGTACAAATTACTAACAGTTGTTCCCCAGTGCTTCCTTAAATATGACTAAGTAAATATTTTTGATAATAATTCAATAATTTAAAGGTTTTGAAGATTGACATGTATGTGGTTCATATTGATGTGTAATGCTATTGTAGACTCACCTGTTTGAAACGGATGTGGAGCCAGCTGTTGTCTCCTTCCAGCTGTGGTGAGTCCTGCAGGTTTTTAGGATCAAATTCCAGCTTCTTGTTGAACTCCCGAATTTAGCCTTTAGTAACAAAAATTATTTGTGAAATTGCATACTGTACATGGGGCCAGTTAATAATAAGCTGTCTCAGTGAAGTGGTAGGAAAACTGAAACTGAAGTCTCACCTGACAGTTTGTACATGCTGTTTCTTCACAGAGAAGAGCCCATAATCCATTTTCTTCATTTACAACTACACTAAAACTAGAAGGGGACGTGCAGTTACGTCTGGCACTTTCAGAGCACTGCGAAGAAAACACGTTTAAAGGAGAATCAAGCCTGAAAATGGTAGATCGCTTGGTCTAATCCTCCCTGTTGTAGGGTTTAGATGCCTCTCCTGAAGGTGGCAATAGCAAGTCACAGAAAACACTAAAAATGAGAGCTAAGATGAGTTGCTGTTAGTCCACAATGCAGTTATCATGCCTCTGGTTTGTAATTTACCCTGGTACATTCTTACATCTCCATATTTCCTCCTTTCCTGTCCACGTTCACTCTTCTGTCAGTCTCTTCCTTGGTGCTGAGTTACAGGTGCTGTCGTTGGCCCCTCCCACTGACACACACACATACACACACACACACACACACACACACACACACACACTAACCTTACTATACTAGTGAGGACCTTGGCTGAAGTCACAATATTGACTACAAGTCACTTCCTAAACTTAAACTGACCTTCACCTTCACCCCTGACCTAAACCCAGACTTAATTCTAGTCTTGGCAAACTGTTCAGTGCAGCTTCATGCAAATTGTATCAGGTTGCATATAAAACTCTGTGTGTCATCAAACCCACTCTGGACAAATAATGATCCAAACCTGTTAATAGTTTTAATTCAGTGAGTTAACACATACTTTGAAAACTTGATTACAATCAAAACGAGGTACTTTTGATCATTTGAACAGCCATGTAAACACATTAACCAGGTTATCTTACTTATTAAGGTTAATAATGTTTAAGTCAGAGCAAGCATAACTAAAGCATAACAGAGCAGATTATATCAATCTTTCAAGGCACTCTTACACTCAATGTACAGTATGCACCTAAGTTTTATTTCTTACTGTGTTTTGATTCTATCATGCAAAGCAGCATATTTACAGTAGAGAGACTTAATTTCCTGAAGGAAGTTCTTTTTGCAGTTCATCACTGAACTTGGTAAAGTGTTAAATGTGGTTAGTAGAGGTGTCACTAGGTGGTTGTTGGGGGCTGGTGTTTGGGGTGTTACTATCAGAAGTAGTGCAACATTTTTATAGAGCCAAACTTTGTGGGTTGGGGTGGATGGATGAGTGGGTGAACAAAGTGTGCAACATTGACTCAGGGGCCCAAAGCTTGTTTCTTTTTCTCACCTACAGTCAAGAAAGGTGTCTCAACCATCACCACAGCACTTTCAGAAACCATGAACTTCCCCATAACCCTAGCCATGTTGTTTTTGTGCTTAAACCTAACCAAACCTTAACCATAGTGGTGCCAGATCAGGGAATTGTCATATGACAATTTTGCAATGGTAATTTGAACCAGTTTGTAAAGGTACTGACCTGCCAAAATGGGCGCAAGATCAGAAAATGTTAATGAGAGCAATAAGAAACAATGCTCATTAGATGTTAAGTTTGGAGGACTTTTATGTGGCTAATGGTGGTAGAGAAACAGGAGTCATTTTTGGGATGATAAAAAAAACAGCTTTAATTTTTCCACACTGCTCTGTAAAAACAAACATTAACGAAGCTACGACATTACCAAGTAATACAGTAGTAATACAGTTTTTGATTTTTAATAAATTTGCAAAAACTTCTAAAAACATTTTCACTTTGTCATTAAAAATTATTGAGTTTGTGATTGATGGGCAAAAATGGCAATTTTATCCATTTAAAATGAAATCTGCAACACAAAGTGTGAAAAAAGTGAATGGGGTCTGAATACTTTCTGAATCCACTGTATATATGCTGTATCGACTTTTCTAGCTTGTAGGTTTTTCCAAATGTAGAGCAGTTAGTGTGCATGCACATCTAGTGATTGACCGGTACTCCTGTGGGGCTGAAAATAAGTTACTATCACAATAACTTACTGTAAACCCAGTTCTCCTCTTAATTCTTAAACTTGAAGCTTAGCTAAACCTTCACCCTTTACTGCTATTAATTTATCTCATGAGCTTATAAAATGAGAAAAATTTCAGGTATTTGTTTTCATTGGAGAAAACATGGGTTCCACGTGGGATTTTTCAGCTGTAAACGAATCACTATCCTCTCTACAGTATGTATTCACATCTGCTGTGCCTGTTTCAGGAAGTAGGACAGCTGTTAATAAGTAACCAAGTTATAATCTTCAGCATGGTTACAGACGCTAGCAACACACACACACACTCACACACATTACCCGCCTGCATACAGACTATGGCTTCATATCTTCAAATCTGGGATGTGTTTGCTCTCTCCTGCTTTTATCTTTTTATTTCTGCCCTTGTTCATACACAACACACAATCCACAGAAAGTGCCTGTGTGGTCATTTGTATTTATCTTCATGTCATACAGGTAAACGCTGAACCGAATAAAACAATCTTAAAACCATGCTTTTGAATTTTGTTTTATTTCTTGTTTTCTTCAAGAAACTGTATTACAGGTTTTAAAATCAAAAACCTTTTCAATCCAATTCCCAGTATACCATCATTCTGCACAGGTTCCATAGTGTAGCGGTTATCATGTCTGCTTTACACGCAGAAGGTCCTGGGTTCAAACCCCAGTGGAACCATCACTTTAGGGCAGATCTGGAACAAATATGTAATAGGTCTGAACAAAACTGAACTCTGTGCTCTTACATCAGTGAGAGTTAATCATGAAATGTGGAGGGCAGCCAGGTTGCAACTTTATAATAAGAGATGATTTGCGAATTAGTGTATCTTCAACCAGAGAGTAGGAACTAATACAAGAAATCACCTGATGTCAGAAAGCTGCTGACTCTTGGCCCTGCATGGCATGTGATGTCCTGTCACTGCTCTAAAGGCTAATTTCTTTGAAGTTCTTGTGAGGTTGTGTAGAAGCCTGCTGTTTAATTGCCATGGCAAAATTTGAAGTTTGATATCAACTATTTATGTTGATGTTTGGATTGCAGCCCTGTCTGTGGTGAGGGAAGTACTCAGACCTTTTACCTAAACCTCCACTTTTGGGCAGCCAAAACAAGTTGTGAACACAACACTGACATATCATCACCTTTAAGTTGTCTTGTTTTCTTAGCAAACAGTTACTCATTTCCACATCCAGCAGTTAAGGAGCAACATTATCATTCATTTGAAATCGTGTTTCTGTCCACCTGGTGAATGTAAGTCCAATATTCACTCTCTTTTAGATCTGTTTTTGCTCTCTACCAACTCCTGGGGGAAATATCTAGCTCTTTTGCTGCTAAATGCTCCACTATGTTCACCAGCTAGTCTACAGCTAACTGTGTCTGTTTGCTGTTTCTTGCTGAGCAGGTAGAATACATTGGGTTTTTAGCTTTTTCTCTGAAAACAGCTGCTGCTGCTGAAAACCACACTGTGAGAGCGCTGAGAGTGAACCAAAACAGTAAAGTTGCAGCCAGACAGCTAAACAATGAGCTGAAACTTGCTATAAAGCTCTGTAAGGCTGAAGGGAGCTGCAGAGTTGCTAATAATTCTCTGTAGGTTCATCACTACAAGCGATACCTCTGATATTACACATTGTCATTTGATACATTAAACTATGCAACTGTGGAAAAAATACAAGTAAAAGTCCTGCATTCAAAATGTTACATTAGTATAAATATTATGAGGAAAATGTTGCTCAAATATCAAAAATAAACTCATTATGCGGCAGGATGGCTCCTGTCAGTATTAATGGCAGTATATATATGGATTATTATTATTACTGATGCATTAATATGTGAGCAGCTCCAAAGATCCCAGGTAAACTGTGGTAATATGCACCACTAAAGCACAATCTGGATTATGACATCTGTATGCAGATGACACCATTGTGTACACACATGCAAAAACATCTGAGTTAGCTGCTGCACACATTGGCTTGATCAATCATGTCTGAGTATAAATATAAACAAGACAAAGGGTATGTTTTTCTCTAAGACTATGGTACAACCTCCTAATGCTGATATTTTCATCAAAGGTGAAAAAACTGACATAGTTATTGATTTTAAGTATCTTGGTGTGACACTGGATCCAAATTTGAACTTTAAGAAACAGGTTAAAAAAAAAACGGTTAAAACCATAAAGTACAACTTAGCAAATTTTAGACATATTAGAAACTGTCTCTCTTTGGACGCAGCCAAGATATTTATGCATGCTATGATTCTTTCCCATATGTCTTATTGCATCACATGTTGGGGGGTGGAGAAACAGCCATAAGACCTCTTGAGTCCTTATATAAACAAACTCTTAAAACTCTGGACAAAAAGTCAATGTATTTCCATCACTGTAGGGTACTGGAGAAATACAATTTACTGAGCTTTGAGAATTTTAGATTATTCTCAAATTTGTGCCTTGTTTATAAAATTTTAAACAGTTTGGCCCATCCTCCACTATGTGACTTTGTGTACACTCGCTCAGTAAGTTCTATTAGATCCTCCAGAATATCATCTATACAAGATTGTACCATACCGTTTCGTTGCACTGCATTTGGGCAGTCAGCTTTCTCTGTGAAAGCCACAACTCAGTGGAATGCCCTACCCAATGCTATTAAGAACTGTAGTTCAATCAATACATTCAAGGCCAAATGAAAAAATCTACTAAAGACTAATCAGCTGTGTGACCATTGAGTCTAAACTCCATCTATGGTCTTGATTTAAATTTGACAACTTCTAATTGTCATTGTGGGTGTGATGTGCTGTGTGCTGTGTGTAGTTTTGTATTTTGTATGGTGTGTTCTGTGTGTGTGTGTGTGTGTGTTTTGTTTTTTTTATTTTTTTTTATTTGTACTGTTTCTTGTTGTGCTGTTGTATGTTTTTTGTTGGGGACTACAGATGCAAACTAGCTTCAAGCTAACTGGTGCAGTGCATCTTCAATGTTTCAAACTGCACACTGTCCCAGTCAATAAATAAATCAATCAACTAATGATAGGGCTTTAAAGTGGCTCCAGCATGAAGAGGGGCTCTGTGTCAAAAATGTTTCAATACTTTCTATATTTTAGTAATTAATATGCTTACATGATGCATATTCCTACACAGGACACAAGTTTGCAATTTCACAAAAGGTGGGTTTCTATTCACCACCAAATTGACAAAGACCAAAGCAAAAGTTAATTATAACTAAACTGAGGCCCTAAAATAGGTCAACAAAACAGAACTGAACTCGAAATACAGTAAATGGAACTGCAACAGAACAGAAGAGGACTGCCATCACATGCAACAGCTGTGAGGAGCACTGTGAAACTTGAAATAAGTAATACCAGATTAATGAATATGTAATTTTGACAATTTAAATGAAAAATATGTCTCTTTAGAGTCCTGCAACTTTATGATAGTGCAATACTAAATCAACAGAGTACCTTTTTGAAGCTCAGCTACTCCTTTAAAACTCATATTCAGTCTCAGCTGGAGGCTTTTACCTGCAACAAAAAGCTGATGAACATGCTGATAGAAAAATGTGTCAGTTTCTGTCAGTGGTGACTCATGCAAATCAGGAACAATAGCACTGCTGTGATCCTAATCCACATGTTCTCATCTCTTTATCCAGACCTCTCCGGCGGCCATTAAACTGTTTTTCATGAGAGAGAGAATAGGCTGCTCTGTGCTCTTTTGTGTTTGATTTCCTGTATTAAAATAAGGCAGACAGCAGTGGCACAGCAAAGGATTCACAGATATCCCCACAAAGGAGCACGCAATCACAGATAAGGTTTCACTCATACTGATCACAGCTGATATTATTAAGAACAGGGAATCTCAGATATGTTGAAATAATTACACCTACCATCATATAACCACACAGTTTATCAGTAGGAGAAGAAGAAAAAGAAGGAGGATGAAACTGTTTTTGGAACCGGTCCTTTGAAAAAACATAAAAGTATCACAGTATTAATACCTTCAGAATTGTTTTGCCCACATAGACCACACTATGTAGAACAACACCTTCTGGCATATGAAAGTATATCACCTGAGGCTACCGCTGTATCAGTGACAGTTAGGTGACCTTCATCTCTGCTGCAAACTACACACCACTATAGTCAAATCTCTATTCAAATCATGCCAACTTCCTCTGCAAATGCTGAGAGAAACTGATTGAATACGGCAGATTTAATAGTCTGATGATGAGAAGAAAGAAAGAAAGAAAGAAAGAAAGAAAGAAAGAAAGAAAGAAAGAAAGAAAGAAAGAAAAGAAAAAAAAGGAAGAAATAATCAAATCAAATATCTTCAGTGTCACAGTTTAGCTGTCATGGTACAGCTGATGCTGAGTTGTTTCATGCACATTTTGGTCAAGCATCACCATCTTGTGGTGCTTTTGGTGAAATGCATGCAAGTAAAAAAATATATATATTATGGGTACAGTTGTTAGAGACAATTCCAGTGGATTACAACTGAACCTCTGCCCAGCCAAATGGGTGGTGATGTCATTTTTTTGAAATATGAGAGAAGAATTTTGATTTTTTTTCAAAAGCTTATTTCCAGGAGGCATGGATGAGGACTTATAACTTATAAGTTCTTAACCGTAGCCTATGTGCTTTTATCATGTTTCTCTCTTTTTATTTTAGCAGCTTTTATATGCTTTCAGTAAATATGTACAGCACTTTATGTAGTGTTTTCATAGTATGTCTCAGCTTGAAACCACATATTTCATCATGTGTGAATGCCCCCATTTGCTGATACATGTTTATGTATTGTCTGTATTTGAACCTTGTAAGTCAGATTACGTGAATTTGACTAAGTGCATATTTGATTTGAGACACAACCGTGACTGAGGTTGAAGTACAAATTTTCAGCTTTTACAATACTTGTTGAGGTTTTCATCTACATTGTATGAACAGTGAAGAACTCCCAGCCTCCTGTCTGTCTCTCCCTCTTGTATTACCCCTCCACTCTCTCCTCTCATCCATCCCTCCCCTTGTTTCTGAAGGGGCTGAGGGGAGGGGTCCAGTGATGAAGGCTATCCATCAACATACACACATGCAGACACACACAAAGAGATTCACATGTTTAATGTGCAGTATGTGGAGACAGCATGACACACATATCTTCCTCTGACTTCATACTGTCTCAATATTTATGCATTAACAGTATACAGCCCACACTGTTGCTGTTGAGCCACATTTATTGTATAGTTGTTTAAGAAAATTAGCAAAAAACATTACAAAAAATGTATTCAATCCAATCCTGACATTTTCACGATAAAAGAAGAATATGGTGGCAAATTTAGGCCTTGCTCTTTCTCACATGTAATGATCAGAATATGATCTTGGGTCAAATCAAACTAAACTGCAAGAAGCAAACAACCTTCTTCTAGACAACATACAGCACATATAACCCAGTCAAAACCTCTACATTACTCCTCTATACCTGCAGAAGCTTGGTTTCCCAAACTGTAATGACATATAAGTGAAAAAATGAATTAGACTCAGATAAATTGTATCTTTTAATGAACAAAAATTAGTCTGTGGTGCCTATATCAAGTTATGTTATGTATCAAAGTGTACCAATAAAAATTGCAGCAAAAGTGTCAAGGTTATTGACATTCTCTCCATATACTCAGTATACAATTTACAGTATACAACAAAATTGAGTTCCTTCAGTGTACACAGTAAGAACAGATACATACAAAGACAATAAAGCACAGATAGTATTGAGTAAGGTACAATAAATGAAAAATGCTGTCACACATGTAAGGATGTTCCTTGCTTCATTAGAAAACAATACAATGCTCTAATTGATAAAAAAAAAATATGTATAATAATACAATAATAATATCTAAAACCTACTAAAGTCACTAAAGTCTTTGAACAAAGTGCTTGTCTGATCCTCATGTCTAATTTTTGTACTTCTGTAACAGACAATAATCTGACAGGTTCAACCACATTATGCAGTGATGTGTGGAGGAGTGAAAGAGTACTTTTCATGTGAACAACATTTCATATGAAGTGCAGTACAGTATAATGTTCTGTTTCTGTATATCCACTTCTTGTAAATGAGTACCTTCTTTTTATAAGACATATTCTTCATATTACAAGGGCACTCTGGGGATGTTGCTCCCTCATCGCTGTGTGCATTGTGCTCTATTCTACTGCTTAATGTTAATCACCATATGAAGTGGCCTCCATGATATACACCTTCACAAAATATAAGTGAATAGAAAAAGACAAATGTGACTCCAGATGTGCGAATGTTTGCTAACACATTCACCATATTAACTTAGAGGATAAGTTCACAGTTTTTCTAGTGTGTCTTATAACAAGAGTCAGGTGTCCATATAAACAATGACAGAGTTTTCCTCTCTCTCTATTTCCTCCTGTTCATACTGGCTATTAAAAGATCTCCTTCAAATGTGCTTTCAATGTGAGTGATGGAGACCAAAATCCACAGTGTGTTCACACAGTCATTTAGTGCGAAAATTCATTTAATAGTTGATGTGAAGCTTATATGAGGCTTCAGCAGTCTGAGTTAGTCATATGAAGTGGATGTCTGCCACATTTACAGTCTTTTTAGCATCAAATTCCCTCTTTGTGTTTCCCTGTTGAGCTGTGGTGGAAGTATAGTAAGAAAAAGAGGGACTTTGGCACTAAAAAGACAATATCTACTTGATTTTACTCATTTGGACACTGAAGCTCCATTTTAGCTTCAGATATACTTTTAAATACATTTTTGCACAGGAGGAAGACTGTGGATTTTGTCCCCATCACGTGCATTGTAAGTGCATTATAAAGGGATCTTCTACTGGTCAATATGAACAGGAGGAATGATTACAGCAAGAAAAACATGTTTTCAATGTTCATTTGAGCACCTGACTGCTGTTTTAAGACAGACTTGTTCACAAGTTATTTCCACTGCCCCCAAGTGGTCAACAAAAAAAGGTAAAAAGCCCTATTATACTGCGATGTTTAAATTTTTCACTCTGCAGCTCAATGGGCCCCAGCCCATGATGTCACAGTACCAATTTGGAGATAATCTGGCATCAAACACAAGTTTTAATTTAAGAACACGTCCTTCACCTTTTCCTTTTCCGCTCTACTCCTTTTTCTCTTATGTATCTTTCTCCATATTAGCTCTCTCTCTCTCTTTCTCTATCTTCTCACATATCCCTCCTTCCCTCCCTCTATCATATTTCTCCATTAGGCAGGATTTTTAACCACCTCTTGTATCTCCTATTAAAGAAAGTTCTGCATCGTTTACCACGACTGGCTATCAGTCACTGTCACAGAGCTACAGCCCTCACACACACACACACACACACACACACACACACACACACACACACACACACACACACAAACTGGCCCATATAGATATACGTAGATACACAAACAACTGCATACATATACACAATGCGTAGCTAGAAATCCACACCCTCCATGTCACATGCATGCGTGCACGCACACACACACACACGCACACATGCAGAAACACACACACACGCGCACATACACACACACACGCATACACACACACACACACACACACACACTCAAGGTAACAGTGTGGCATGTAAGGGTCCATTTGTCACTGTGGTAACGCCTGGCTGTGTCCAAGGAGAGAAAGAAGGGATGGAGGGATGCAAATGGAGACAGAGGGATGAATAAGAAAAGGAATAAGAAGCTAATAGAGAAAGAGAGAGAGGGGGGTGGAGAGAGAAACGGCAAAGGAGGAGGGTCAGGGGGTTAAGAATGGAGGTGTGGAGATAGGGAAGGAGAAAGGGATGGAGGGAGGCATGGGAGGAGGAGAGAGAAGGTATCATTAGTCCTCTTTAGCTTCCATTATGAAGATTAAAGTGAAGACTGCCTATTCGTCTTAACCCTTTCCAACCCCCTGCGTTGGACCCAGAGATTCCAGCTCGCCTCAGGCACTTTGGGAAGATGCTCTAAACCAGTGGTTCTCAACCTTTTTTGGGCCAGCGCCCCTCTATCCATTATCCAGGTCTCTTACCGCCCCCCATCAATTAAAATGTAGGCAAATTGTCTTCTCTGAATATTAATGTTGAGTATTATTCTGTGTTATATCATTAAAAAAAGCATGTCATTGGATGCCAAATAACAAATTTCATTTAACTGAACAGTTGGAATATCATTATCATTAGTTTCCCAGGGATCAAAAAAGCCACGTGAATAGAAACTATATTTATAGTATTAAACAAATGCAACAGTTAGAAATTTGACATTCAAACTTTAATTAGGTCTCATTATTGATCACAAACAGCCGCCAGTAAGAAAGCGGTAATTTGGTGCCGGTGCTAAACAAGAAGCATTCTTATTAATTGTCCAACAGAAAACAAGAGAAGCCTACCAAGGAAAAGTCTGAGGCTACTGGAAAAAAAGCAGAAGGATAATTATCCATAGCTAAGGTATTCAGTAGAATACCGGCAGTGGTCTTTTTTGTGGAAAACTTGATCTTATTTGACCAAAAACTATGCATTTTCACATAATTTTGGACTATTATCATTACAATATTTATTTAAAAAATGTAGCATATGTTTTGTATTTTGTATATAGTTTTGTCTGTTAGCAGGGCTACTCAAAAGGTTTATCTTCCAGATTTCCTAACAGGTTCATGACAGGATTTTGTTTTTGTTTACTTTTAAACATGCCTAGTTCTACTGGGCATCCCTCTAATTGCTAATGGCTAATGCAAACTTGCCATTGCTGCCTCTAGCTGCATTTTGCATATCCCTTTGTATTGTCTTTGATTCTCTGTCTCCTCTTGCATTCTGTAATCATAAGGTAACCCAATGCTAATCTCCCTCAAGATTATTAATTAATAATAAATAAGATTAATAATCCAAGATAAGGGGTTGTTAACACATTTTTAAAAAAACGAATACTCTGATTTCTTTTTAAGGTTTTACTCCACCACAAGGTTGATTTCCAATTTGTACCAAATATTTAGTGGAGTTATGGAGTTGAAGGTAGCTATGGCATTGAAGATGGCAAGATGGTGCCGTCCTATGGCAACTTGGTGCTGCTCTGTTTGTCAGTGTGCATGTATTTTTTGTGTCTACAAGTGGATTATGTGGACTGTTTTCTGAAGTATGGATGGATTGAACTTGCAGAGATACTTTGCAGGATGCACAACCTAAACTGTTTTTCTCATCAAGCGACTTTGTGCCAAGGACCTCAGTGGAAACTAATGCTAACACCGAAACACCACACTCATACAAGATGACAAACCCAACAAACTCCTTTATTCACATAGGGATTATGCCAACTGCTCCATGTTATGTTTCAGTCCTGTTCATGTTTATGTTTTCAGTCCTGGTTGGACCACAGAGTACCCACCTCAGCGCTACAACAGAAGAACTTCTCCTTGTTCTGAGCCGACAGGACAGCAGGATCAATGAAAAAACGAGGCAGCGACATATGCTTCTACATGAATCAAAGGTGGTGTATTGATTCAAAGAGCCTATCAAGTTTTGCTCGCCTGAGGTTGAGAGTCTCTCAATCAAATGTAGACCTTTCTATTTACCAAGAGAATTCTCCTCTGTAATATTAGTGGCTGCTTATTCTCCACCTCAAGCATCTGGTTTGGCTGCAGCTCAAAAATTAGCCACACACATTACAGACCTGGAGAGTTCATTTCCAGACTCAGTGGTTTTGTTAATGGGAGATTTTAACCACATTAAACTTGGAAAGACACTGCCAAGGTACAAGCAACAAGTGAAGGTTCATATGAGAGCGGAAATACTGGACCATTGCTACAGCACCATCCCACAGGCATATCATGCATTATCAAGAGCCCCCCTTGGACAGTCAGATCATAATTTGATCTTTCTTGTTCCCAAGTACAGACAAAAACTAAAAACTATTAAAGCTACTACCAGGTCAATAGGACAGTGGTCCCCTGAGGCAGCAGAACTGCTAAGTGACTGTTTGGACTCCACAGATTGGAACATTTTTAAAGAAACCTGTGACAACTTGGATGAGTATATAGACACTGTCATCTCTTACATTTATTTTGCTGAAAATGTCTGTATTCCATCAAAATCTATGACTGTCTTCAGTAACAATAAGCCATGGTTCAGCAAAGATGTTAAATCACCGTGGGTTAAGAAAAATGACGCATCTAAGTCTGGAGATGAAGAACTGTGTAAAATATCCAAGTATGAGCTAGAAAAAACAGTGAATAAAGGTAAATCTGAATATAGGGCTAAGCTGGAGGAAAAACAAATAGCAATGATTTTAGCGTGATGTGGCAGAGATTAGACCAGATTACTAACCACATAGCAAAACACATCGTTCAAGATGAGGATCCCAACCTCCCGGATCAATTGAATGAATTTTATTGCAGGTTCGACTCAAAATCTGCTAGCCTACAGAGTGTCCCCACAGCCACAGATTCTACTGACCCACTCTTCATTATCAAGGAGCATGAGGTAAGGTCCCTGTTACATAAACAAAACTGTAGGAAAGCTGCTGGACCAGACGAAGTGTCATTGGCTACCCTGAAGTACCGTTCTTACCAACTAGCCCCTGTCTTTACTAGCATCTTCAACTGGTCTCTCACAGCCTGCAAAGTTCCATCTTGTTTTAAGTCTGCTGTGATAGTACCAGTTCCCTAGAAACCCAATGTCAGTGGTTTGAATGACAACATCTTGAAGGCCCTGCTACCTATGCCTGGGACTTGTTTGTGGACTATAGTACTGCCCTCGACACAATCCTTCCCTGGAAGCTGTTTGACAAATTACTCATGACAGGGGAGAACCAAGGTCTATGCCACTGGATATTGAACTTTTAATGTAATAGACCACAAGTGGTAAGAATATGTTCTCCAAACCCAGAACTCTGAACACAGATGCCCCTCAAGGTTCCGTGTTATCCCCACTCCTCTACTGAATCTACACAACAGACTGTACATCAAACTCAGAGTCTGTCAAAATCATGAAATTTGCTGACGACACTACCATCACTGGTCTGATCTCAGGCAATGATGAGTTGGTTCTTGAGCTAAACATAAGTAAAACCAAAGAGATGGTAATAGATTTTTGGAAAAATAGGAACAAGCTCGAGCCCATGGAAATAAATGGGCAAGTGGTTGAAATTGTGGAAAAATTAAATTAATATGGACACTATAATCATGAAATGTCACCAGAGATTGCATTCTTTGCGACAACTGAATAAGTTTAGGGTTTCTCAAGGGGCCATGAGGCTCTTCTATAAGGCAGCAGTGGAGAGCATTCTGACGTTCTCTATCACTGTCTAGTATGGGAATACAACAGCACAGGACAGGGCACAGTTGAAGAGGATAATGCGTACTGTGGCAAGGTTAGTTGGCTGCAATCTCCTCTTTGTGTCCTCTATCTTTTACTCCCATATCCAACCCCACTCACCCAGCAAATAGTCTTTTTAACTTAGTTCCATCAGAGAGAAGATGGCGGTCCACTGGTACCAAAACCAGTAGACTTAAAAACAGTACATACCCCGTTGAACTCTTAACGATCCTGTGCCCCCCTCCATTCAGGGTCCTCCATTTAAAGTGCAATATGCTCTTTATTTTGCACTTGCGCTTTTCTGCATTCCTTAGAATCCTATGTCTGTGGTCAGGCTACTATGCGCTGTGAACTTAATGTCTTTATGTCTATGACTATGGTTTGGCTGCTATGCATTGTGCACTTTATATTTGCACTACACAGCTGTCCTTTTTAATCTATGTCTGTGATTAGGTTGGCATGTATTGACTGAGGTCAAGATGGGGAGTTGGAATATTTTACTCTTGTTTCTCTTTACCTTTTACCTCTTAGGTGTGTACTTTTTATCATTATTGGGTGTGGAAGAAATTATATGTGTATGCATGTACTCTATGTATTTTGAGCTGCACAGCACCAAATTCCAATGAACTTGTTGAAATGGCAATAATGTATTGAATTGAATTGAAATGAATTGAACGGAATTAAATTTGTATGAGATGGCTAAGTATTTATCTAGTGTTGGGACTTGGTTAGAGCAGGTTTGGTTATCAGCAATAATTAATGATTATCAAAGATCATTATCAATTATTAAAATCAACAAAAATTATTAATAAGAATTATAAGGTGAACAGTGAAGGTTTGAATCCAATATATATATAAATAATACCAAAACAACTTCCATTATCTCTATAACAGAGTTTAAACAGTTCCAACGTGCTTCACAAACACATACATATGTAAAATTAAAACAAATATAATAACAAAATAGTGTAATTTACAATGTAAAATATAAAATGGCTGGGAGAGAAACCGACCAAATTGAAATGAACCAATACATGGGAACAGGAAGGGAGGTGTATAGAAAGGCTTGCCGATATAAATGGGATTTTAGGCACCATTTAAAACAATCCAAAGATTCAGCAGATCTAATAGTTTGTGGAAGATGATTCCACAGAGTTGTGGCTAAGACTGCAAATGCCTTTTGTTTTGCGGTTTGTGCAGGGGAGAGTTTTGAGGATCGTAGAGGTTGAGAAGTGGAATTAAGAACAAGGAGGTCAGAAATGTAGCAAGGGGCAATGTCATGGTCATGCCTTATAGGTAATCAGCAGGATCTTGTAGTTGATTCTGAATTTTACAGGAAGCCAATGGAGGGAAGCCAGAACAAGGGTAATATGGGATCTATGGCTGGTTCTGGTTAGAAGTCTGGCTGCTGTATTTTGGACTAACTTTAAACATTTTAGAGCAGACTGACTGAGGTACAGCAGACTATTCCATAAGCTCACCATGCTGGCTCTCAGAGGAGTCCCACCCCATATCTCCATTGAGTCCTAAAAAGAATCTAATTGCCCTATTAAGGACATGCTCATCTAACCCATATCTCTCAGCATTTAAATGTTCAGAGCTTTCAGAAAATCAGTGTCTCCTCCAGAGGGCGCTTATGTGCTGATTAAAACACCTCCACTATGCAACTTTTGGGTTTGTAATACTCATGTCCTGACACTTGTCACTCAATGATGAACTCAGTGTTGCTTTAAACTGAGATTACTGTCATCCGTGAAACCCCTTAATCTGTTGTCCTCAAGGAGAGTGAAATGATCAAGAAGAGAACAAACTCCTCAAGAACGTAAAACAGAAAATCGTCCTTCCAGTTTGACACTGACATTGTGAGATGCATATTTTCCCATCTGTTCCATCAGACTGCTGCAGTGTTTGGATGTGATGTATTGTTTCTGTAATCAGTCTTTGAGCTTCCCATTCATTCTCATCACATAAATCACCATCCAGTGCATCCTCTTTTTGTTTCTCTGTCTTATTCTTTTATTTTAGAGTCACTTGGGACGAATTAACAAACTTTCAAAGCTGGTTCTTGACGGTGGAAGACACATTGTTTTTTAGTTTTTCAATGTAATTTTTCAGTGCTTTAAGCAGCGTAATCAAGAAGTGGGAATGGTGGAAAGTAACTAAGTACATTTACTTAAATACAGTTTTGGGGTACTTGTACTTTACATGAGTATTATTAGTTTATGTTACTTTATACCTCTACTCCACTAGATATACTCTACTCTGAAAGAGCTATACAGCTACAGTTGCACATTTCAGAATAACATTGTACCCAAAAATATACATAAGATTATAAAATGTAATGAATTGTTAAAGATTAAACCCAACCAGGATTGTATTCTTTTCTAGTCTTTATTCATTTACAGTAATATGGACACAAAAATCTGTTTACAGGGTGAAATCAGGCCATTATTATGCTTCACTCGACTCAAGAGCCACACATTCAGTTTGATGTAAGTTTTCACATACATTCATTAGCCCAGAGACACCCACTGCTGTAACACACACATATACACATAGTGGACAGACTCATCTACATACAAGGAAAAACAACAGATTATTCGTGGGCAAGCATGCACTCATGCTCTCTCTCTCTCTCTCTCTCTCTCTCTCTCTCACACACACACAAACCACACACAGCAGATTGAGATTTAGATCTCTCCCTCTCTCTCTCTTTCTCGTCCCCTTGGACTCTTTCCTGATTTCTCTCCTCTCTGTTTCTCATGCATGCACACAAACATACACCACCATGCATGCATAAAATAATGCAAGCATCCACACACACACACACACACACACACACACACACTTGAGGTCCACTCTTTCATGTAAGTCACATCTCTGTTGGATCCCCAGCTTTGTCTTTGTAGCCTTATGCAAATGACCAGTTAATAAATGCTGGCTAATGAATTCATTACATGCTATCTGACACACAGGCACGCACACGCACACACACACACACACACACACACACACACACACACACACACACACACACACACACACACACACACACACACACACCTGATGTGATTTGCATAACAATAGACCAGCTTTGTCTCAATGTTACTCTTCATTTAAGGACATAGATTTAAATATAATATAATATAATATAATATCATATCATATCATATCATATCATAACATATCATATCATATCATATCATATCATATCATATCATATCATATCATATCATATCATATCATATCATATCATATCATAACATATCATATCATATCATATCATATAATACAGTAATGTTTTTTGTCTATCAGGCACATGAAGAGCTATAATATGTATTTTCATGTGCAAATGTATTCAGTGTAAAAGCAACCACATAAAACATGTATTTAAATAAATTCAATTTAATTGTTGCAAATACAAACGTTATGTATATCTTTAGAGAAATTAAATAACATGCATTTAAATCACAGACATGCAAAATAAGTGTTCGATTTCAGCTAAACATAAAATACATAACTAACATTTCATAGCTGTTTTCCAATTCTTCAAAAATGATTCTGCAGGCTGTAATCACAACAACTGATTTGAAACTGATAGGCTTATTTTGATGTTTGGTATTTGATATCTGTTCTCTAATGAAGGGAAAGAGGATCAAAGGGAATACTGAAGCAAACCATCCACCCAACTTCCATAACTTTGACCCAGAGTGATCTCACTAATGCACATAACATTCCCATATAGTGTACTTCCATCACAGATGATCCTTCATCAGTTTTATTATTCTAGTCTCACAGGAATAAGATAATGTCTACAGTATGTAATATCATATATTGCGTGAACTTCACCTGTGCTTCTAGTTACCACATTCAGTCATTTTCCATGTACAAATTCTCCTCCCAGGTCTATTTACCATAGCAATTCCATCCATTATGGATGAGTCATTACTTGTAAAATTGTTAGTTAATTTATCAAATATGACAACACATTATAGAATTAAATCTCTAATACTCAGCTCTCCAATAGTGTGTATGCTCTATTGGTGGTAGGCCACTGCTTCCAGTGTACATAGTTTACAGTATGTTGTGCCTAAATGAAGAATGATCTTATTGCTCACTGTGCATTGTGTGACAAATATACCATATTTGGTGGCATATTCAGTGGATTTTGGTCTATACCTCATTAGAATGAATAAGAATGGGATTTGTTGCGTTACCTAAGATAATATCCCATGTTTCATTTTTTTTCTTCCAGAGCAAGCAGCAGGTCCTTTAATTCAGCTGTGCAAGTTAGCCCATGAAATAAAACAGAACATTTGATGGTTTACATTTATTATTAATATTATTGTTGTGAGATTCCTTTGCACAACTTCACCTATTAATATTAAACATTTTTTAAATCTTATTTTATTCTACTTTTCAATTGGAAGCTTCCTTTCAGTAAATTAAACCAGAATTTCAGGTGTAGTATTTAAAGAATTTAATAAATGAGCCTTCAGCATTATATGGAAGATAGAGGTCAAAGTTCACAGAGCCTGACACTAAGAGTGATAATAGAGCAGAGAGAGGACAGGACGGAAATGAGAATAAATGCAGTGGAGGACTACAAGGTGTGTTTCTCTGTCTGTGGTCTCTCTTGCAGAAGCGAAACATTGACAGTGAAACCTGATAGAAAAACACAGAAAATTACCACCATGAATTATTATGGTAATGACGATTGCTTCAGGCTGTATAATGCAATAATACATTTATATGTTTGTTCAGGCCACAATATGATTCAGGTCAATGTATGTGTGTGTGTGTGTGTGTGTGTGTGTGTGTGTGTGTGTGTGTATGTGTGTGGGTTTATAATGAACGTGATTTTTCATGCTTTCACTTTGTGTTGGAAGTCACTATATTGTGTATTGCCACAATAATTAACCCTTTTGTGCCCCGTGTTTCATGCTATTTTCAGTTTGATGTATTCTGATCAGAAAGTAAAGCAACATTTTTTTCTTTCACTTAAACCTTAAACATGTTCTTGTTACATGCTGGCATGATAAAATCTCATACTGTAGCTAAAAAGATCTGTTATTATTATAGATAACTTGCAAGTCAAATCTACCTAAAATATTTCTAGTTACCAGACTGAATTATCTAATTGTTTATAATCATGAGTTCAAGTCTTTTGCATAGATTATTCTATTGTCCTGTGGCTTAAAATTATGAATTGAGTAAACGTACATCTGACCATTCAATCAACTCATCAAATTACATTTGTTAGGAATTACTGATAGGTTATTAGAATGCTTCAGCGTGCATTGTATATTATATATGTTAAAACTCTCTAGAGACCTGCTTTGTCTGGTTTGAAAAAATCCCTTTGTAAACACTTATCTAAATCCATATATGTAAATATATTGTTACAGGTCTGATAAGTCAACATGCATCAAGGCTGTAGCATGGTCACACAAGTGCCCACCTCTACAAATTGTATTGACCAGTAACCAAAAATAAATTTACAATATTTAAAAATATTTTATTTATTTAATGAAATGTTTTTTTCTGTGCTTGGAATAATAATATGTGTCACATATGTTTTTCCTCAAAAAAGTACAATTACCTTATTAAAAACTTAAAAATACCATCTCCTTCTACTTCTTCACTGAAAAAAAATCCAGAATTGATTAATATGCAAATATTGTTCATTTCAAAAGTTTAACTGCTGGACACAAGATGTTTCCTCCTGCACTAAAAAGTCAATTCTAAGTGTTTGTGCACTGGAGGCTTCCACATCACTTTTGTGTAAGTTTCATACTGGATCATGATTAGCCTTTAAACTAGTTGTGATGTCACAAATCAATTCCGATGACAATAAGAAAAACACATTTCTGAGTGGAGGGTGATGTTAACATGTGGACGTATGAGTGTGATTTTGTGACATCACAACCAGTTTGTAAGCCTATCATGGTCCAGTATGCAACTTGAACAAGTGTGATGTGGAAGCCTCCAGCGCACAAACACTGAGAATGGACTTTTCGGTGCAGGAGGAAACATCTTGTGTCCAGCAGTTAAACTTTTGAAATGAACAATATTTGCATGTTCAATGATTCTGGATTTTTGAATGAGGAAGAAGGAAGAAATGATATTTTAAGAATAATGACAAGGTAATTGAACTAATATCAGACACAAATTATTATTCAAAGCAAAGTATTGTTATGTCTTCAAACATGTGTGGAGGAGATCTTAAAACTTGACAAATGAAACTTGTTTGCTATTGAGAGCATACATGTGTAACCATAAGCACTTTAGGGTTCAGTGTGCTCCTAGAATGTCCAAGAATGTCCAAAGATTTAAACTAACAAAATCCTCCACAAGTCTACTATTTTGGTGCCTCATTATATTCATTTAATATGTTAATGTCTTCTCACAGTGGCACCTCCATGTGGCAGCAAGTGATAACAGTTTGACCCAGTGTCACCAAAGCAGCCTTAAATATTGTTTTCACATGTGCTGTTTAATTTCAAATACTTTTGATTTTGAGTCTCACCATTTGACCCCAGAGCATGCTGGTAGCCCACAGGGACTGGCCAATCAGGAAGCAGGAGGGCCATGGGCACTTCCTGTCAGCAATCAGCGCTGGCCAGGTGTGATGGATGGATATGACATACACACACACACACACACACACACACACACACACACACACACATAGTTTCAGCAGATTTTCATAAATCTTTAAGCACACACACACCTGTGCAAAGCATTTTCAAACACACACACACACACGCACACTTGCTTTTCAGAGTGGTTGAAGTTAACCAGCGCTTGGTGTGTGTGACACCACCATCCATTACACTAAAACAGGAGAGTGTGTGCCAAAACCTGACACTGCACAGATGCTCTGTGAGGGTGTGTGTGTGTGTGTCATATGTTTATTAACATTTTATTTTTGTCAATTCACTTTATTTGCTTTTCTACTCACTTTAACCCCTCATTCCCTCTTTCATTTCTCTCTCTTTGATTATTGATTCTCCCTCTCCCCTCTGTGATTGTTAAATACTCTTGTCTTTGACTGAATTGTTCACAAAATCGTTTTGGACAGAGACAAAACAAGACACAATCCATTATTTGATTATTTTTCAATAGTTAATAATTTATTAACAGTTTCCCCAGAACTCTAATAACAGAATTACTTCCAAAATGTATTTAAAAATATGTATATTTATTCCTTTATGTTTACAGCTGCATATTGAAAAGTGTCCAGAAACTAGATATTGTATAAGCAAGATCACTGCTGTGTTATTTCAACAACAACAAAAACTTACAAATGGGCATTCATTCATATGCAGTGAAAGAAACATTAAAGGATTAGTTAAAGAAGTTTTGGAAATACACTTATTCGATTTCTTGCTGAGAGTGAGATGAGAAGATTGATACCTTGTGAATAAATATGTAGCCAGCAGCTGGTTAGCTTAGCTTAGCATAAAAACTGGAAGCAGGGGGAAACAGCTACCAGCACCTCTAAAGCTTGATAATTAACATGTTATATCTTGTTTCTTTAATCAGTACAAAAACTGAAGTATAAAAATGAAAAGTTGTGGTTTTACAGAAGGTTATGTGCTGGACTATTTCTTGTCAGTTGCCAGGCAACCAACTCCAGACTGTTACTGGTCCTGGCCAAGAAATAGGCCTTGTCCAGAACATAAAGTCCCATACATGATGAATTGTTTTAACACTTTATAGAATCCAGTTTCACCTGATAAACAAGAAATGTAAATGCCCTCTTACCCATTCACCTCCCTTTTTCACTTTCTCTCCTGTTTGGTTATTCTGCAGATTGGCTTGTTTTTGTTGTTTGGTTCCAGTGCTATAACAATTCATTTTTATGGATAGTCATTTACAATAGTATCAGGAACCATTACAAAGGATTTAATCATCAGCATTTTTGTAAATACAGCAGAAGTTGAGAGTGGGGTCACAATATTTCATAAAATATTCCCTTAAAATGGATTTATTAATAAAATCCCTCTAAGATGCAGAATCATAAGAGAGGCAGCCATTTCTCTTTTGCTGTAACAGTTTAAAGTCAAGCTACTTCATTAAAAATGATTAAATTTCTGAAAAGTCTAGTTCCAATATGACATATAGGTCTTTTAAAAAGGTGACACCCAACAAATATAGCTCCTTTTTCATCCTGCCTGCAAGCACAGTATTTGAACACACCCTATACTTTAACTTGAATTATGAACTTAAGGTAATTAATTTCTAATTTATTTATTTTTCTCAAAATGCGCTCATAAATATGTTTTTTTTTTTTTTTTAAGAAACAAACTCTTCCCTTGGTGTGTGTTTGATTGCCAATTAAAGAACACGGTGAGTGATGGAGCAAGTGTGGAGCGCAGATAACACCCACCTCATGTTTCTCCCTTGGCTACCATTAATATGAAATTCTGATAATGAAATTATATTTAAATTGTAGCTGCATTTAAAAAAAAATCTCTTTTCATTGTGGAGGTGAAGGTGGTGTTGCGGGGTGTGTGTGTGTATGGGGGGCTGTTAACGCTGCGAGTGGCTGAATGAAACGGTGTGGGGAGTCGGTGAGTGCAGATAAAGCCCTGCTCATGTATCAGCCTGCTCACCTGTCTGCAGCCAGACCGCTGTAATGGATAGACACGAGCTGCAACCATCACTCATACTCACACTGGCTGCTTCTGTGTGTGTGTGTGTGTGTGTACATGTGTGTGTTTTGTGTATTTGGTGGTGGTGGGAGTGATTATATGTCTGCATGGGTGCATGACAGAGAGAGACAGAGACAAAGTGTGTAGCTGTGTGTGTGTATGTGTGTGAATGTGTGTGTGTGTGTGTGTGTGGTTAGTTGTGTAACTCCTGTCTGTCTTTCTGTCATTTTGATTGATACTTCTAACACTGACACCATTTTAGTAGAAGTATCTCTCTCTCTTTTCCCTCTCTCTCTCTCTCTCTCTCGCTGTCTGTTTGTGTGTGTGTGTGTGTGTGTGTGTGTGTGTGGGAGGAAAGGGTTATGGGAAAGGGTCATCAGTGGGAGCTGGTGTGATGGACAGCTGGCAGGACACTTAGGGCTGGAGCAGTAAGGGGTGCAACAGTGCTGTCAAAAAAAAAAAAGTCGGGGCTTTTACTGTATTGTGGAGTCAAATTTATAACCATCATTTAAACATGTGTCAATGAGATTAAAAATCTCTTTTTTATGACCTGGTGAACACATCAGAGACACTACAACACTTAATGCTAGTAGTTTTATTTATTTATTTATTTTAATTGACTCACAAGATACACACAGAGAAATAAAAGATATACAATTCTGACAATTAATCAACAAACAAATGAGTCCTACCATTTCTAACCTCCTCCAAACCAGTTTATAGATCTAAACCAACCTTTTATCCATAAACCCCTCAAACACCATCAGTCATAAACATTATTACTATTCTTCAATTTTCACTGTAATTTCATCTTACAGCACAGGTAACATGCAATGTTCATACTGTAGAGCAGCACCGACGGAAAAAGAAGACAACAATTATTAACTTCAAGTTCAGATTTAATAAAAAATGCCTTTTTAACCCTCTTGGATCACATCTCCATTCATTTTGTGCACCTATTTAACAATATATACCAAAAAAACTACAAAAAACCCCAATTTCTTTGTATTCTTATATCAAAATTATCATGTTTTCTTACTTTAAAACAAAACCAATTTCAACCAATAATATCATGACCTCCACCCATCAAACAATCTTCAACTTTTAGCAGCACAGAGCTAAGATTCATCATGACACGCCCACTTTTCAACATTCAAATCAAGATCCTCCCAACATTACGTCCTGCCTCTCTATCCTGTTTCACTCAGAAATACGTCATGATATGGAAGTTAGATACTCTTGAAATGCTGTTTCATCTGGACTTTAAGCCAGGAAGGAGAAAAAATTAAATTAAATTAAAATGGTGGTCTTGGATTTTTTTAATATTGATTAAATACTTTTCCACCGGCGCCCATGTTTCAACATATTCTGTCTCTTACTTTGCAGTCTAAAAGCTTCCTTTTCCAACTTAATCATCTATTGCTTCAGTGGTTCATTCTTTCTGAGTTTCTGTATATAAAGCAGTCCAGTTATTCATGATTACCTCCTCTGTGACTGTACATAACCAGAGAAAGATCCTTCTATTCTTTGAAGATACTCTGCTGAAGTTAAGCCCCACTATATCTCCCACTATACATTGTGGTGTGAGGGAAATGACTATATTAGTGCGGATTATCTTAGCTTTGTTATGTCAAACCAAAGATCTTTAACTTAATTTAATGCTAGTAGAGTTCTGAAATCCAATATTGGATTCTGATGGATATGGGTTTGAGTTTGGATTTAATTCTTTTTTTAAATGTAATTTATTAAGAACATTTTCTCTTTCTTTCTCTGACTTTGCTTGTCATCTGCATCCATGTGTCATTAGTTGCAAGTAGATATACAACCTCACAGCGATGACAAGACTCAAAGGAGTTACTTCCTGATTGCCGTTTCCAGTCTTAATATTAGCTTAATATTTAGCACACAGACATGAGAGTAATATCAGTGTTTTCATCTAACTATTGGGAAGAAAACGAAAAAGCTTATTTTCCTTTCTCTATTTCCACTTTGGTGGTCTATAGCTTAGACAATCGGGCTTGTCTATGTGTCCATCTGGGTGGGGTGAAAGTGAAAGAGCAGCACTTGCCCTTCCTTCATTACCACCATCAAGGTACCACTGAGCAAGATCCTTAGCCCCGAACTGCTCGAGTGGAGCTGCTCAGCAGATCAGACTCTGGTTGCATAGCAGCTTCCAGGTGTGAATGTGTGAACAGGGCCTTCTAAAGGTACCCTTTGGAGTTTTTGACCTCTAGTAGCAGACAGAGAAGAAGAAGACTACAAGCTAGTAAACATGGATGCAAACAATGCTGGATTTTAAAAAATCAGCTTTGCAAATGTTTTATGAGGAAGAAAATGCATTCAACACTCAACTCAAAGATGCATACTTTGTGTTTTGGCATAACACTCAATGTAAACATAACTTTTGGTTCTTAACAAGAAAACTCCACAGTGCACCTTTAAACAGTGAGTGACTGAGACAGTGTGGAGCACAGAAAACTCCCACCTCCCTCATGTTTCTCCGTCTGCCCTCCCAAAGGAGAGAGCACTGCTCTCTTAATAAATTTAAACAATGACCAACAAAACATGTGTTAGAAGAACTGAAAGTAGCTTTTGAGTTATTTAGATTTTCTGTGGATTCTTTTTTAGGGCCAGCGTCTGGTGTTTATTAGAGGAACTGCAATTGAAGATATTTGGCTTCAACATTAAGCTCTGCGCCTTTATTTTTGTAATATCCTCTGATTTGTGCATAAAAGCTGCAAAATTTAAACTGCTGCCTCTTTCTACCACCCGGGGCCACTAAAGAGTGAAATGATCTGATGGAGCTTAAAGGTAAACATATATTCTTAAAAAATGTTGCTAAAAAATAGAGACAAATTTATAGTATATATATTGTATGATATATATACTGTACATATATATAGCATACATATACACGTACATACAAACAACAACGCAGACAGACCATCTTTGTTTCAAGCCAGATGCCCACATGTCTTCCTTTTCAAACAACAGGGATCGTTGCCATGCCAACCCTTGGGACCTGACCTCTCCAGGGGTCAAAGTTCAGCCTCCCATTCTGCTGCTGTTACCACAGTGATGAACGGCATCCTGAGAGGTGTGTGTTTGTGTGTGTGTGTGTGTGAGAGAGAGAGAGAGAGAGGGAGAGAGAGAGAGAGAGAGAGAGAGAGAGAGAGAGACAGATGAGAGAGACAGTATTTATGCATCTGCCAGAACCTATGTGCATGTGTGTGTGTGTGTGTGTGTGCATGTGTGTGTGTGTGCTTGACACTACATAGATTTAAGAAAGAGAGATAATGAACAATGAAGAGAGATAGAGAATCCTTTTGTGGGTATGTGTGTGTGTTCAGTGTGTATGTGTGTGTGTGAGACTGACTTTGTTCTCCATCATTCATAATCTGGAATAGAATTCTGTTAATTTCATTAGGAATATTACAATCTGATTATGGGACAGCAGCAGGTCCTGTGTGTAAATGGGCCAAACACAGGGCCACACACAGAGCAAGGACTTTATACACACACCAAACACACACACAGACCCACAGGCACACACACACACACACACACACACACACACACACACACACACACACACACACACACACACACAGTCACACACACTAACAGAGGGTTCTTGTAGCCATGTCTCCAGAGGGTCAATTTGCTTCAGGCCAAAGGAATGACATCACTAGGGGAGGTCAAAGGTCATGACACTGGGGGTAGTAGTACTGTGTGTGTAGTACAGAGAGAGAGGAGAGGGATTGTCGAAGAGAAATCATGATGGAAAAAGTCAGTTTATGATTAAAGCAGAAAGCATTCCTGTATACAGCGGGTTTGAAATGATAAATATACATATGTGCTCACAGACCCACACTCTAAAAAAATCCAGGAGTAGATGTCAGATCAACGGGCTGCTTATAGCCTTGTTAAACCTGCTTTCTGCTGTGGCCCAGTGGCATGGGAAAAACTTGTGAGGAAGCCGAGTCAGACAGTAAGTAAAAACTAAGGAATAGTGGGACATGTAACCTACTCCTAAGGATTTCATACAAAGGTAACATTTTTACATTTGAAGTATCAGTACACTGTGCTGAAATACAACAGTACAACAAACATTCAATAGATTTTTTTTTAACCACAGGATGACTTAAAAAAGTAACATTTTACATACACGCGTGATTCACACACTTCTCTTGAATGCAAGGTATTCTGCACATATAATTTACATTGCAAAGCTTAAAGATCCTCTTCAGACATGGTTTAAAACATACAAAAATACTCTGATTTAAATAATTATACATCTTATACAGTTTTTCCACACAAAAAGTAACAATTAATTAAAGTAACAAGGTAATTTAACAATTACCTTGTTAAAAATGACTAAATTCTTAAATTTTATATCCACTTCTCTAATGCTGCTGCTGTAAAGTGCCAAATAATTCAACAGTAATACATATCATACATCTCATAAATACTGTGATAAAAAGTACAATAAATTACTCAGGATAAATACAAAATATCAATAAATACTCAGAATTCTCACATCATCATCAACAACAACGACAACAATCAACCCTTGCCACTGTTGGCCACTGGTGTGTTTGTTTATGGATTTAATGGACTGAGGGATGAAGGAGTGTTTGTATCTGTTTAGGCCTGCACTGAAGAACTCTGTAACACCTGCATGAGGGGAGGAGCTGGTATGAGTGAGGTCCGAAATAATTTTTCTTGTCTGACAGATGTTTTCCTCATGTATGGTCTGGAGATCTGGGTCCCATAATCTTCATGGCACTCTGTATGAGGCAGCTGACCTGTGCCTTTAACTCCACTTACAGGTTGCTGTATCTGTTGAACACCTGTCTGGACTGTTCAGGTTATCTATGTGAACCCCCGAGTGCTTACAGGAGCTGACTTGTTGAACGGCATGTTTATGGATGACTGCTGCTGAGTAGTCACCTATGGATTTGGGGTCAAACATCATCTCCTCAGTTTTGTTAACATTAATAGTAAGTTTGTCACAAAACTGTATAAAGGTTTGGGTTGCTAATTTATACTGCAGAACTGCAGTCTATCAGACTGACTAGTTGTGATGTCAAAAATCCTGCCTGTAGGTATATGTGTTAAACTCAGATTTAAGGTGAGCTCAGAGAAACTTTACTATTTACACATCCAGCAGATACAGAGCAACATTAGCATTTATATTCACTCTACTTTTAGCTCTGTTTCTAGTCAGGATACAGTATCTGGCTCTTTAGCTGCTAAATGTTCCACTATGTTCACCAGCTAGTCTCTAACTTTGTCTATCTCTTGTTGGGTGCAGCACAAACAATGGTATGAGAGCAGTGAGACTGGGCCAAAACAGTAAAGTTGTAGGACATAAAGATCAAATCAATGAGCTTAAAGACACTAAAACGCTCAGTAAATCTGAAGGGAACTGCAGAGTCTGGTGATAATTCTCTGTGAGTTCATCCCTACGAGTGACTCCTTTCTTAAACAAAATACATCAACCCACTGTTTGGATGTGGGTGTCACCAAGTTATAGCAACAAGGTATGTGAACATTTTAATCTCACATCCATTCTGCTCAGTAAAACTACCTCACAACCTTGTGCTCACCATCACTCATTTATAGCTACAGCCATTTTGTATGTCATGCTGCCTAAATGCATTGTGGGAGCAGGATGAATGTATATGGTGATATGTGTATTCTACCTTTTGCGTGTGTGTGTGTGTGTGTGTGTGTGTGTGTGTGTGTGTGTGTGTGCAGTCAGCAGGAGAGGTGAAAAACAGCAGTTGCCTCTGCAGAGACACACAGTGAGCTTGTTCACTAAGAAAATAGATATCATTAGCTAGCTGCTGCACGCACACACGCACACACACACACACACAAAATAGATATCATTAGCTGGCTGTTTAGTATTCATACCCATCCACTCTACCTCTCCTGCACACACACGTCGAGGCAGAAATTAGCCAGCAGCACCTGACACTCCATCATGATGTCACAGCGGGATTTGGGTGTGTAAGTGTCCATCTGTGTGTGTGTGTGTGTGTGTGTGTGTGTAACACATTAGAGGCTGGGAGGAATAAAAAGCCTCCAGCCATTAGCTACCTAACACACCCTCTGCTTCCTGTAGGGAGAGACAGAGAGAGACAAAGAGAGGGAGTGGATGGATGGACATATAGAGTAGTTGGACACACAGTAAAGAGGAGGAATGACTAAATATTTGTAGAACCTAAAGTAATGTCTGCGACAAGGATTGTGTTTTGACCATAAAGGGCAGGGGTGGACTAGGAATAAAAATCAGCCCGGGACCTTCACCTCAAACTGGCCTACTAAAACCCACCTGGAAATTAAATAGTTAATATTAGTTAGTTTTCTGATCAGATATGATCATTTGTAGAACAATACATGAAATAAAGACCCCTGTATAGTGGTATATAATTATAATAATTACATATTTGTGTAATGTTGTAATTGTTACTTACACTGGTTTCACTTATGAAATGATAAAGAGATGTGGAGTTAATCCATCCTCCTGATTTGTCCAACGAACAGTCTGTTTACTTGCACATTAGCAGGTGCGTACAAAAAGAAAAAGAAAACCCGAAGAGAACTTCCCACTCTATACAGACATAAATTGACTCAGCTACGTTAAGCACAGCATGGCTCACCGGAGAATATGACACACAGAGTCATCAAATCCACAGCCATTTATTTTTTGTAACCTGTTTCAGATTTATTTTCATTATCGTTACATTTCTACTCTTGCTCTGCTGTGCTAGTTGCTTTAGCTTGCTACTGTTCTAACCGGGAAGCACTGATTTTTTTTTTTTTTTTACCTCTGCAGTGCCAGCACTGCCTTCTGCTGGACACAAATAACTACTGCAGACTTGAAATACAATTGGAATCCAATCCAATCCAACACTTCTGTCATAAATTTAACTTTTACAAAGCTTATGTGTTTTCAGTTTTCCCTGACATTGACATAAAGGTGATAATTTTCTTATGTTTATAATTGAGGTCTAAGTGAGTGGTGGTGTACTGGAGTGCATTATATTAAGTGTTCCTAATCCCTAAAACCTAACCAGACCTTGATCATAGCGTTGTTACATCATAAAACATAACATTACATAACATAAACATAACATAACATTCTGGAGTCACATGGTCAAACCAGATACCATCTACCACTTAACTGATGTTAAGTGCTAATTTTCATGACAACAAATGTTAGCATGCTAACATGCTAAATTAAGATGCTAGGACATGGTAAACATTATACCTGCTGAACATCAGCATGTTGTCATTGTAAACATGTTAGCATGTCAACCACAGCCATACCAAATGCTACCATTTCTAAATTTCCTTCACTGCATCTACGAAGGAATTAATCTAACCTGCATCTATCTACATGTATCTTACAATATGTTTTTCTTTACAACAAAAATTACAGCCTCACACAGCTGCTAAATTGTAAACATTTAATTTCACATTTTTTACATAGAGGCCCAAAAATGCTTGGGTCCACTTGGTGTGGGGAAAAGTAACTGTGAAAGAACTACAAGAGCATCTGACATCAGTATGATTATGTATGTGGATCTCCATCCCTACTTGACCTAGTGTGAGTATATTTTGAATGAGAATAAGAAAAACATATTCTAATTGATGTTGCAAACATCAGTTTGGATTTTAAAAGCCTCTGAGTCTGGCCCCTGCCTCATATGACCTGAAGCTGTCCATAAGTGAACTATTGATCTGTGTGTTCTGCATTGATGTCTGTTCCCAATCAATGATCTTCTATTCAAAATCCTCCAAGTGGGGGGGGAGAAATTGACATGTAGGTGGAGAACTAATGACATAACTGTATTAGTAACGATATTGTAAATCAGAGTGAGGGAAGAGGAGAGACATGGTGAAGTGGGAGTGATATCGACAGCTGGGCAAAGGCCATTGACGCCTCCCAAAATTAATGGGATTAATGTATATGTAACAATATTACATATTGCACAAAGAGAGAGAGAAACTCACAGCTAGAAAACAACTCCCTTTAATAAATGACCATAAGATAAATGCAAAACAGAGAAGGTGTGGAGAGAGCTGACAACAAAAAATGCCATACATTTACATGGTGAAAAATATGTGGACACCAGAACATTACATTCATATGCAATGGTTGAACATGTGATTCCAAAACCATCTCCTGCTATAACAGCCTCCACTTTTCTGGTTTCAGGTTTTCCTCCAGATGTAACCCAATACACCAATGGCATTCACTGTATGTATCACTATTTAAAACCAACCAGTAAAATATTACTACTGCAACCACTATTACATTTATAAACTGTAGTAGACACTGTGTCACTAATCGAAGTGCAACAGAGAAAAAGAAACAGTCTGGCAAATCCTTGGACCAACCTCCAACCTGAACAACAAAACAGTTTGTTGGTCATCACCTTCCGAAACAACCCACTTGAGTATTTTCATATCTATCGGCAGGACGACATCATTTGTTAGTGCAGTTCAAAATCTAAATGACCATTGCAAAATGATTCATATGAGCATTTTCTGATCAGTGTAAGTAAAGTTTAAAGAAAACTCATCGTCATGGCTGAAATAAACCAACACTGACTGTTGGTAAAAGACAAGTAGATGCAAACAGCAGTCTGTGGTGACAAATTCAGTGTCTTTGTGTGTTTTGTACAATCAGAAAAATAACAGTATTGGTTGTTTTGTCAAAGATCCAAATTACATTGAAACAACTAATGTTGGTGCTTTTCTGATGAGGTCAGTCTCTACTGATGACTCACAGGGTTAAAAAGAGAAAGAGGGGAAAATCTACTGTAGGTATAGACTGTCACCGTTAACATATGGCTTCAGTGTAAAGGTTGAACTATGACTGAGGGAGAGCGACACAGTGCTGAACAGGTAAAAAGAAAGAGAGGGCAGGAGGGAGGGAGAGAAAAATCAACATCTTGGTGGACTATTGACGACTCATCAGATAAATGGCATAACAGTATTGGTAACTATATTAGACTTTTACCCTCTTGTCATTGCTAATAGGGCTGGATTGATGCTATGTGGGCACGTATTGATGCACAAGCCCTATGGTCCTGTTCTCTTAATAACATGAAAAGTGTTTAGCAATTAGAATTTCACATTTACATTGTACATTTGAGTCATTTAATCGTGGCTGTAATCCAGAACAGCTTACAATGAGTGCAATAGTAGAACAATCATTTACTCACTTCAACAAGGGACCAAATTTAGATGAGCTTTAGTCAAGGCAAGTCAATTTCAATTACGGTGTATAGCCCAAAATCACAAATCAAAAAAATTGCCTGTAAGAGCCTAACAATCTGTAGGCTATAGCTCATGACAACCTCTATCATTAAACAGTGGTTCCCAAACATTTTTAAACCATGGTACCCCTACAACCCCCAATATAACATGCATAAATGTCACTCACACCTTGGTCATAAAAAACCAACAGGTCCTGTGCAGATTTACAGATTTTCATACACGTTTTCATGTATACCAGGGATGAGTGAGCCACATCACACATATATGATATGGGGGACATGCGATAGCACAGATTCAGTCGTCTGTGTGTTGAGATGTTTCAGAATTTCTTTGAGATTTGTTTATGATCTCAAATCTATCCATCGCTGCTCTCACTTTATTTTTCTGACTGCTGAGCTCCTAAAAAACTCCCAAACCAGAGAACATGTTGTTCTACTATGACAACCTGTGGCATACCAGCATATTAAACAGATTTGAAGAACAATTTTGATATTTATTGCTTTTCTATTCTGTTTTGACATGATTGAAAACATAACATAAAACATATTTAATGTAAATGTTGCAGATTTCTATAAAGTGGTGAGATGTTATTAAAATGCACACTAAATGAACAATGATATGATTAATCTTGTGGCCCTTAGCCTGTCCTCAAGGCACCCCCAGGGTCCAATTTAAAGGGTAAATTGTCACAGTTGCTGTGGATGTTTTTGAACCACTGAAATGAACTAAATTGTAGAAAACTACTTTCATTACTTGTATGGGGACTAACTACCTGATATCCTATAAAACTACTGACAACTGACTGATGGGCCAATCAGGCCAATCTGAGTAGATTATGCAATCTCTTCAAGGAAGCAGATTAGATATCTGAAATGGTTTGATTCTATTGACATCCAGATCAGATTAGAGCCTATTAAAATACATTTCTAGCCAAAAGAAAGACATGACAGTAGTGCAACATAATTTGCTAATACACAATATATGTACCTTGTGTTTGGAGTACATGGAGAAATTAAAACTCACCTGGAAGAAAACATGAATGCTTTTCGTGCTATTTAAAACATGGGGTAGTATTGCATTTCAGCCTCTTGTGGCCAAAATGAGTATTACAACAACAAACACTTCAAATGATCCTGACAAAAAAAAACTGTCAAAACTTTTTCACAGATGAAAAAACAACAACTTAGAAATATTATTCTGGCAAAACCTTTTTTTTTCACCTGTTCTTCAGTCATAAACACAGGAGAGAAAACACTTTAGATCAGACCAGGATGGATCACCAGAATTTTTTTTTATCACTCAGGGTTTCAGAGAGCAGTCTTGATTTAGCAGGTTTAACCTTTTTTTACTGTAACAAATGATGTGAAGTATAAGATGTGAACAACTGAAAACTGGGCCTGAGAAAGTAAAAACAGAATTAAACTGAGGCGAGTCTCTCTCTGCCTTTGTGGAGCTGAAGAGGATGAAACAGACGTGAGGAGGATGGAAAAGAGACAATAAAAAAGATGAAAACACGACAGAAAAAAGGAGGAGGGAGGAGAGCGCCGCAGGGGTGACATGAGCCTTTTTGTTTCTCCTGCTTGCCGCATTTATGACCGTTCACACACACACACACACAAACAAAGACACATGCAAACATTACACACAGATTTGCATACACACACACACACACAATATAGATATACAAGCACAAACACACCATTGGTGTAACACTAACACATACAGACGTGCACAAACACTGGCATATGTGTGCTGAGATACACACACATATAGACTCAGCATGCACCCAGGATGAGCAAGTGCGTATATGTGTGTGTGTGTATGTGCGCACCGTTGGCACAGCTGCTGCTCCTGGGTGGGGGTGCTGATGGGTGGGGGGTCTGACACTATACTGCCTCAGGGTAGTGGTGCACTCTGGTGCTGTGTGTGTTTCTGTGTGTGTGTATTTGTGTCTCTGTACACGTTTTAAATGCTTAACACAGTATTGCGAGTGTGCAGATCTGTATGTGTGTCAGTGGGAGTGTGTGTATGGGGGGTCTTGACCCCCATCAGTCTCACTCAGGACTCACTTAACAGCACCAGGGGGGGCCTCCTGCAACACAAGCTCCGGGGGTGGGACATGTGAGTGTGTGTGTCTGTGTTTGTGTGTGTGTGTGTGTGTGTGTGTTTGTATGTGTGTGTATGAGAGAAAGAGAGAGAGAGAGAGAGAGAGAAATGGGGGGGTTGTTGTGCAAGAGATGAAGTGACACCCGCTGTATACCTTTTGTGATGCTGTGCTGAGCAAGCTACAGACATAAACACACACACAGTTACTCATACTGCTACTGCTGCTGCTGCTTGAGATTTAAAATTGAAAATCAAAAATACATTGAATTTCAGTCGATGAAGAGACATGATCATCAGATTCTCTTTCAGTTTACAATAGCTGACCAAATACTGCAGCTTGTAAGTTGACATCAACACATGCAACGATGTATGATTATATTTATATTTTTCCTGTGGGATACATGGAGTTTATTATAAAACTAAACCAAATACAGGCTGTAAAACTGTTCTCACTAGCACAAAAATCCCCGGTTAACACTGTAAAAAATTTGTTCTAACAACATGAATTGGGAAAACTTAAATGCGGATAGCTTCTGTACTTGAACAGTGGCAAAGTTGTAATCAGGAGGATCAGGATAAATCCTGGTTTGCCGTGCTGTGGGTTGACTCAGGTGCAGACTTAGCTGAAGCTGAGTGCTGGCTTGTCTAGTGACAAGCTTTAGTTAGTTTTTCAGAAAGTAGAATTATAATTTAATTCTCTTGAATGTATCTTTTCTCTTGGTTCAGAGTGGTGTCAGACACAGTTTTTTACTTTTTAGTGGTTGAGTCTTAACCACCCAATCATTTCTCCCTTTGTACAAGAAAAACCCCAACCACCATACATCAGTGAGCCACTCTACCATAGGGTTGAAAGTGAGTCTTTCCACCCATAACTACTACTGCTAATCCTTTTGGTAGCTCCAGTACTTCTGCTGTTGGTACAACAAACCAACTACCACTACTACTACTACTTCCATTGCTATTGCTACAGGTGCTGCTGATGCTACCACTGGTACACACTCTTGGTCAGATTAACCTGCTAGCTGCCTCAATATCAGGTAATAAAGCATCTCCCCATCCAAGTGTGTAGAATAATCTACGGTGGCTGCGAAACTTCCAAAAAACGTGAAAGACCCTCCTTAGAAGCAGTGTTTGGTTTGTTAATTCTGGGATACTATAAAAACATGGCAGTGCAACATGCGGCACAACCCACTCTCTATGTAGATATAAAGGGCTCATTCTAAGGTAACAAAAAGACAACAATTCTTATTTTCAGATGATAATACACTAATTAAAACATACTTATTAATACTGTATTCCATTTCTGCCAAGTCCATTCAGCTAGATGCCACTAAATTCTACACACTGCACCTTTAAGACACTTATCATGTCAGTGTATTAATGGTGTGTATTGTCACTCGTTCAAATATTTGTTTATGAGAGTTATTTAGTAGATTTATTGTGTTTTTTGATTTATTAAAAATATTTTTGAATAGTAT
This sequence comes from Thunnus maccoyii, assembly GCF_910596095.1. NCBI lineage: Eukaryota > Metazoa > Chordata > Actinopteri > Scombriformes > Scombridae > Thunnus > Thunnus maccoyii. The sequence goes on along the minus strand of NC_056550.1, from coordinate 3,455,753 downwards.
GTGGCTTTTTAGTCTTAAATATACAGTTGCATTTTTCTCTCCTTAGAATAAAATTTTGACAAATAAAATTTTGCATATTTATATTTTGTCTTTACAGAATTTTGTCTATCTGGTTTATTTAATTTAGTATAGTCTTGCCTTGTTATGTGGTATCTCTTTCTCAATAATGTGTATTTTACAATAAACAATTTAACAAGATATTATTGAATAGATTTTGTGGGAAATGTGACAGGCACTGATTGATCTTGATTATGTATCAAGTCCTTCCATGAATTGTACATATAATGGCCTCAGCATGATGTAATAATTTGGTGGTGCATATATACCTTGCATTTTGTCATGTTGTCCATTTGCTTCATGAAAGCCTGTTAGGGTTATGGTCAAATAATTTTTTGGGAGCTAAAATCTAGTGTCCTTCACTGAATCTGTTGTCCTGAATATAGGATGCACACACACCTACCTCTTTGTTAGTGATGTATATTCCCATTTCTCCAAACAAAATTACAAAGTCCACTGATACTATTCTCACTTCTACTACCAGCCTACAGTTATGATTACTGCTGCTACAGCTACAGCTACTACTTTTATTACTATTGATACAACCGCTACTGCCACTACTACTGTCACCAGTGTCACTCATACATAAAATAATGAAAATGATTAAACCAAATAACAATAAAAATAACTGAAATAGAGTTGTAATTATATTAATTCAGCTTTCAGTGAAGAGAACATGGCATGGTTGCAGTTTTGGCTTCAGTCTCTCAGTCTGGTTTCCATCTAGCCTTCACTGCCTACAATATACAGTATGTGAGGTAATGTGATATTTCTCATTAAACCAGGCAAAATAAGTCAAACAGACAGCACTGAAACACAATGTAGGCTCTGTGTGAGTGTGTGTGTGTGTGAGAGTTGTATTTGTGCTGTGCTGGATGAGTGGGTGTGTTCCAACAAGACAGGATATTCATTAATTTAGGAATAATTGATTATCGGCTCGTAACTGTTATTACTTGGCCTAAGGAGGTGTGTGTGTGTGTGTGTGTGTGTGTGTGTGTGTGTGTGTGTGTGTGCGTGCGTGCGCACATCTGAGAGATTTACAAAAGTGAAAAAGTTTCTTGCTTTTACTCATTCCACCTATAAAACCCATGATATGTATTCCATTTTCTTTCATGTTTTTGTGTCCTATGACCTCTCATGATTGTTTACTTGTAATATTGGCGAATGACCTTTTTCCTGTGTTGACCTCAGTGGCAGTCTCTGTGGATGAGTGAGAAATTATGAAAATGTGAAGTGTGATTTTCCACCCAGAGGCCCTGCAGTGTGTGAAGGAAAAGAAAACACAGCAATGCAATAAAGAATGTGAGAAAGAGATCCTTTAGCACTCTGTCTGACGCCCCTAAAGAGTGAAATAACAGCTCTCCTAGTTTTTAAATATTTTTCATGACTCATTTAGAGGATGGATGCTGTTTTCAAAAGGTCAAACAGTCTCATAACAGTTTCCCAGTAAAACTGGGCACTGCCACACACATACTGGCTGTGCTTCAGGACACAAAAAACAGGTCACAAAGAGGCTTTTACTCGACTGTTCTGTACCTGACATGAAAACCAGCATCTTCTCCCATTTACACTTGTCATTTTATCAAGTATCACATATGCACATAAAGCCCAGATGTTATTTAATACTCCAGAGGGTGGTGGTAATGCACCTGAGGCTCTTCTATGACTGCCAAAAACACCAGAAGAAGAATAACTTCTTCACCACAGCTGATTAGTAACAACCGTTAACAGTTAGCAATAACATCGTGCTAGCTAACGACTATCCATGCACCAACACAAACACATGGATGCTTGGATCACATTTATCAACTACAAGCTAAACATTAATGTCTCAATAGTTCATTTCACAGCTTCTAATGCAGAAGCAAGGCTGGATTACCAACTGGGCAAAGTAGGCAACTGCCCAGGAGCCCCAGGTTGCCTCCATGTCAGTTGAGTCTACATAATCTGATTAATTGCAAATTTGTTAGAAATGTCTACCATCAAGTCTGACAGGTCCTCCATCCTCCATCTTGTAGTCCTGGTCTTGAAGAGGGGCTAGTTTTAAAACAGTCACTGTTTTAGTTTATATTGATCTCACTTTCTGTGAAGTTGTGTTTTATCAAGCTACACACAGTAAACTGTGGGCAATATAGGATTATTGGATCATAGGAGTACTGTAAGGCTGCAAAAACGATATACTACAATAACTATTTTAAGTCTGACAATGCTTTACTTTATTAGTCGATTAATTGCTCAGTGATGAAACTACTGAAAAATGCTGAAAATTATTCCCTAGAGCCCAAGTTAACATTAAAACTAGTTGTTTTGTCTGACTAATAGTCAAAAATACAAAGATGTTGAATTTACTATCATTGAAAACTGAGGAAACTAGAAAATATTCACATTTCAGAAGCTGCTACCGGAGAATTTTTGGAATGTCTTCTTCAAAAATGACAAAAGATTTTAAAAATGAAGTTAAGTAAAAAACAAAATCAGTCATAAAATAGATAAATACTCATCACCAAAACAAAAGCAACTGAAAAGATCTATTCCAACATGCCATTTTCCTCAAAAAATGTAATTCAAGTTTAATTTGAACATTTATATAAAAGTCTTATAATTTAGCCCGCCACTACCTGAGCTCCTAGCCACACAAAACACATGATTTCACTCACACACTTTATGGAGGCCAAAATAAACCATACAAAAGGCCAAAGACAGTCACTTTAATATTAATATTATTTAGTTTTTTATGTTGGGATTATGTATATAAAGAACATTATTAATTTTACAAAGAAAAAGAAATCTTTACTGAAGTTCCTCTTACTAGCTTTTTGCAGAACTGGTCCTCATTCTTCATCAAAAGATTTTAAAAATGATCAAAATTGTTGCCAATTACATTTCTGACAAATTGAATAATCAATAAATCATATAATCATTTCAGCTCTAGAATACTTTCTTGTATAGTGGGGGTCAATGGGGGGCCCAACAACCAATTTTTGCCCCAGAAATGGGACAAAGTCACAAGTAAGTCTCAAGTCTTGACTATGAAGTCCTGAATGAAATCAAGTCCAACTCATAAACTTTGAGTAAAGAATCCCAAACAAGTCCTTATTTGCCCTTTAGAGCACTAAAAAGCAAAAACACAACTTTCTTGTACAATTTCCTTGTACATTCATTTCTTGCCTTGTCACTGCCAAAACACAACACTGATGGGACAACTGGTTGCATTATTAAAATAAAGTATGGAACTGGCGCACACACTATGTTTTTGATGCTGTTTCTTTGTCTGCTTATGATTAGTGGAGTTTGCATCCAACTTCACGGTACAATACATCAACCTATCTGATACTACTAGTGTATTGTTTTCATGCAAATTTTATTGATGGAAGCACTGCAGAGCTTTTGGATCACTGGGAAAGTTTGCATACAGTTTGCTTGACGGTCGGTTGGAAACAGCTGCTGATGCTGTATAGATCAACGATCATCTCTCCTCCCACAACATGTGCACGTTTCTCCCTGAACGCCATCTCCTGGTGACTCCTAACACCTCTGAAGCTCTCCTAAATATCTGCAGAGATTAGAGTTATTTCCTCAGTTAAGCAAGTTGATAAAATGCTTTGAAAGGTAGGACCCAAAATGCCAGTTAAGATTGATTTCCTACTCTGAGATACTTGATAAATACAGCCCCAGGTTGTTTCTCTTCTACAAAAGCTGTTTGTTGAATGAACCAGGGCACTCAGACACCCCCCTCACCCTCCCCCCAGCTTAACCCCTGCTCTCCACACAGACCTGGTACTCCAAATCACATTTACTCACCAACGGCAACTCAATTTGCTCCAATGATTGGCCGGTGTGTAGCTGTATGTCTGCCCCTGTGTGTTTGTATGAATTTGTCTGTTTGTTGATGAGAATGTGTATGCTTGTGTGTTTTCATACATCTGCTTGAGAGTGTGTGTGTGTGTGTGTGTGTGTGTGTGTGTGTGTGTGTGTGTGTGTGTGTGTGAGAGAGAGAGAGAGAGAGAGAGAGAGAGAGAGAAAGAGAGGGAAGGGGTGGGGAGACAGGCAGCATGGCGCCACCGCTGCAACATCTCCCCAATCAACGAGGCCCCTTTGCATGTGTTCCTGCTCTCTAACTCAATAAGAACAGCACACTGGGAAGTGTGTGTGTTTGTGTGTGTGTGTGTGTGTGTGTGTGTGTGTGTGTGTATCTGACCTGTCACAGGTTATGATATGGGGGCATTGGTGAATTGGATCTGCTCTAAAACAAGTTAAGTGAAAAACAAAAAGCAGTCATGAAATAGATAAATACTTATCACCAAAACAAAAGCAACTGAAACGATCTATTCCAACATGCCAGACATAATTTTCCTCAAGAAATTTAATTCAAGTTTAACTTTAACATTTATATAAAAGTTTTATAATTTAGCCAAGCTCCTAGCCACACAAAACACATGATTTCACTCACACACTTTATGGAGGCCAAAATAAACCATACATAAAAGCAGTATGGAATTGTTTAAATGCACAATTTAAAAGGCCAAAGACAGTCACTTTAATATTAATATTATTTAGTTTTTTATGTGGGGATTATGTATATAAAGGACATCATTAATTTTACAAAGAAAAAGATATCTTTACTCAAGGTCCACTTACTAGCTTTTTGCAGAACTCGCAATTGGTCCTCATTCTTCATCAAAAGAAGCACCAGTAAAACCTGGGAAATTGATTTGAAGTAGTTAAAACCTGAACTTTCATGTTCATACAGTATACATATAATTAAATATAATCAAAACAGTTATAGAAAGTAAACAGTCATAAATGCTTTTAATTCAGCTAGTTATCATAGATCATAAAATGTTTTATGAGTTAATGTCAGTTGATTAGTATTACCTTAATAAGTAATAATTATACCTTAATGCAATATTAATATGTTACAACAAATTTTATTTGTTAAAACAAATTAAACAATACTTCAAAACATATCCACTGTAGTTATTTATAAATTACTTTTTTGTAATTTGATCCCAACTCCAATAATTAACTCCTTGCTATATCACTACTTGCTTCCATACAGTTAAATATATGCAATTAAGTGTTTATGAATAATGAATAGTATTAATATTGGTGTTCCCTTTAATTATTAATTATTAATTATTAATTTTACTTAGGATATCACAATTATTTCACAAGTAATTTTCTGTGAAAACACCAGACTTTTGAATTTTGATTAACTGGATTTCACTTGAAATCTATAAGTAATTAACTTATTTGTAAGCAATTCATTTTTAGGGTCCAGAGCATCGGGTGTTTCAGTTACGGGACGACTTTATAACTACAACAATTGGACACACTGCAACACAACTGAAGAGGAAACGGAAAGTGTGTGTATGTGTGTGTGTGTGTGTGTGTGTGTGTGTGTGTGTGCTGAGTTGAGACATATAATACAGACTCACTATTCAAATACCCACTCACTCTCTCTTTACTCCGTTATGACCACACACATACACACACATACAAACACGCACACTATCACACAATCAAAACACAGTGAGAAAGATTTACTGATGTTAGATTGACATATGCGACTAAAAAAAAAAACGACATGCTCAATAACAAAAGACTCTCTCACTCTCTCCCTCCATCTCTTTGTGCATTGGGGGGCAATCAAACTCCACCCAATCCTTTGCTCAACCATCCTCTCTTCCCCGCCATTGGTGAATCAACACCCTCTCTGCACCCTGATTGGTTCGCTGGATCTCTCTCTCTTTTTCCCCACCCCTTTCTCTCTCTTTCTCTCTCTCTGTCCACCCCTTTCCCTTGCTTGCTCGCTCTCTCTCTCTCTATAATTCTGTCCAATCATTGTCTTGGCTATCAATCAGCTCTGACAGGATGTGGGGCCCACATGAAAAGAAGAGAGAGAGAGAGAGAGGGAGAGAGAGAGAGAAGAGAAAGAGAGAGAGAGCAGTTATCCTCCTCTCTCCCTCTCTCGCTCTCTCTCTCTCTTTGTGTTTTGTTTTTTTCTGTTCAGAGTGAAGGTGGAGTGATGGCGGGGTGGGCATTAATCAAACTAACCCCCTGGAACGGCCACACACACGAACACACACACATAGAAGAACACAAGTACGCTCCTACACATAAAGGTGATCACACGCACGCACGCACACACACACACACACACACACACACATACACACATACAAACATAACGGACAGTGAGTTTGCCTGTTCATGGACAGATGCTCCCTCTCTCTCTCTGAGCTCAGCTGGTGGTAGAAGTGTATTCAATTCCCTGTAGAAGAAGGAGGGCAGCTGGCAGAGCTCTCTCTGTGTGTGTGTGTGTGTGTGTGTGTGTGTGTGTGTGTGTGTGTGTGTGTGTGTGTGTCAGGGGACATGGACCCATTGGGGTCTGGTCTGGCTAGGTACCACCTGACACACACTCATAGACACACACAGATAGATTGATAAATGTGACACTAAAATGACGCGTGGGGCCGTGAAAGTGATGCTCCGCGGGTGTTGCACTGCCCTGCTATGCTCAGCATTGTGGGAAGTTGGTGACATGAAGGGGGGGAGGTGTTAAAAACAGAAGAAGAGAGACGACATCCAAAACGACAAGAAAGGAGGCAGACGAAAAGAAAGATGGAGAGAGAAAATGACGAAAAGTGAAATAAAACAGCCTGATGGAAGGGACATAGTGAAGGATATAAAAATGTCTTCTGACTGTAGCTGGCTTTTACGTGACATTACACCATCTGGCGGACATTTTGGAAGTCTTCTGCTTTTGAGAAACAAAGGCTGCAAACAGTTGATTGTTCCTCAAATGGAACTAATTAGTGTGTCTTCTTTGACATGCAAATGTATAAAAACAGATATGGATTCACCACCACTGCATGTTTTGGAGTCTGTTTTTATGTGGCCAATGTACCAACCGCACACACATTAGCTGTAGCTAGCTAGCAACATAAACATCAACCTTGTGTGTGTGTCTCTATAGCTGTGTCTCAATTCAGGGGCCTAATTTGGAAGATCCAACAGATCGGATCCAACCCAAATAGGAAATCCTCCATAGACTAGACCGGCTCATTTTTAACGCTCATCTGGCTTTTGCAGTCTACGAAGGACACGCCTTTGGTTAGGAAAAAGACCATAGTTATGGGAAACATACTATGGTTAAGGTAGAATTAGGCAACTAAAAAGCTAGGGAAAGATCATGGTTACAATTAATAAAAAACGGGACATGAACTTCAGTCTCCTCCATGAAAGTCAGATGCACTACATAACCTTTCACCACTACAACCGATACATTTTGCACCTAACACAATGTCCTGCTTTGGCACTAAATATTGTCATTGGATGTAAATCATGAAGTGTGGAATAATCTAATATGGACGTAATTCCAAGAGATACTGGGTGCAACTACCATACCTTTTGTAAGAGCTAGCATTAACATAAGAACAATTAAAGTTTTTTTAAGTGTTTTTAGTATGTTAGTGTGCTGGCTAATGAGCAAGCCTAATTTTCTCTTTTTTTTTACTCCAAGTCAATGTGCACATTGACTAAAACCTTTAACTATGAATATGAAAATAAGAACCTGTATTATATATATATATATATATTGGTATTCCTGATATTATTCCACCGATTGTTTGGTAAATTGCTGTGTTCAGTAGCCTACCACTGCTCAACTACGTAACAACAGCTGCCATCCAGTCAGCGTGTGAATTTGGATGGAACAGGGACAAAGTGGATTGGACAGATGGTCACTTTTGATGATCTTGTGCACTGATGATGTGTCACTTCTGGGTTGCATTTCGGTGTAGGATATTTTGTTTTTATTTTTCTGATCACCAAATCATTGTTATGAATTCCATCTTTCTTCCCTCTCAGACAGTGCAACCACAAGCTGCTGGTGGGCACTGAAGAAAAACACTGTCCAAAGACAGAAAGAAAAGAAAACAGATATACTGGAACCATATCAGGCTGCAGGATGCGAGAAGATAATTATTGCCATATCTGGAGGTCACACACACACACCAACACACACACAGGCATGCACATACACAAACACAAACTTATCAGCCCTGGTAGTGACATGTTAATGGATTAGCTTCATGTAACGGTGACAATGATAGGGTGGCGTGGGTGTGTGTTTGACGGACTGACTTTGCGCGTGTGTATGTGTGATAAGCAGATTCAAAGGGCATATTGATTCTGTACCACTAACTGCCACAACATCCATTCGAGCTTTGTGTTTTTATGTGTGTGTGTGTGTGTGTGTGTGTGTGTGTGTGTGCGTGTTTTCTTGAAATGGCTCTATTTTCTAAAGAAACATGTTTGTCTTTTTAATTGAACAACTTCTTTAAGCCTTTAAATAAGAGATTTCACTTATTGTAGTAGTTTGAGTAAGTGGTAACAGCAATGAAATTATAAGGCAAAGAGTTGAGTTGAGTTTAACCTCATTCCAAACAGACTCTGCACCAAATGTTGCTCTATGTGAAAGTGTCAACACTGAGGAGGCGTGTGGTGCTGGGTTTGGGGTAAATATGTAAATTTCTCAATGAGAACCTTTAAAATCCACTCTTTTTTTGTGAATGTAATATTGTTTTAAGAGACATTACAAAATGAAAGAAAAACCTGGTAAGCCACATCTGGGCAGCCTGCACCATGGCCAAGGAAAAAAATGTAACAATTACTGAAGGAAGCCATTTCCAGTTGTTTTCTGTGGCTCAGCAGCAAGTTTCTGCAAATTTCCACTTTGGCAGTTCATCTGACAGGTCCCACGTTAATAACCAAACAGAGGAGAAAACCAACAGCAAACATAACTCAGCTTAAATGTAAAACATTTCACACAAACACAAACACACACATACACACATATAAATATATATATATAAGTTGTATATAACAGTTACACTCATACATCATGCTGTGGTTGGCTCAGGTATTTTGTTTTACAGTGTATAACAAATCATTAATTATTGACAGTCTTTGGGCATACACAGAAACAAAGTCCCTGTAGTCAATGACTAGAGCAGATCCTGGCTATGTGCACTGCAGCAGAGTGTGTTAAACTACCTGTTAAAGCTCTGTTCAGCAATAGTCTCAGTTTCCTGGTTGTCCTGAGTTGGAGTGCCTCTTGTTCTGAGTTGCATCTGGTGATTAGACCTTGGTATACCTGCTTGCAGATCTAGTTTGGCTTGGGATTTTTAAGAGAGAGAGCATTCCCAAAATCATCACATAAAATGGTGATTTATTTCTAAAAAGTGACTTAACTGGTAGTCTCGACCATACCTCAAAACTTCATTTGTAAAGTGTTCAAGTCTCAGTCTTTTTCTCAGAGCCCTCAGCTCTACAGGTTCTACTGTCCTAATCTGGCTGCAATCTCAGTCCCAAGAGTGGTTTTTATTCCTCTTAATAATTTTTCGCATTCCCTCCTTTTCCATTTTTATATTTCCAGCTGCTAGTTTGCATGTCATACTGCATTTTCCTGGCATTGAATGAGATAAACTCCATGCTCTTAGAAAACTGTGAAGCAGAAATATCTTTTTTAGTTATCCTGTCAATTATCATGTGACCCTTCAGATATATCATATATCTTGTGAGCTCTTTGGGGGGTCCCAACCCAAGGGTATAGAACCACTGGTTTATGCTATAGTTGGCCTGATAAATACTCACACACACAGACAAACTGACAGCATATGGTCTAAAACACACACAAACAAAGTGAGGGAGTACAGTCATTTATGTATGCACATACAAATACAAAATGATTGTATACACACACAGTACACACAGACAGAAGGCCGCCAGTTTAATTAGCTGTTGATTCCCAGAATGACGCCTGGACTGGAAGCGCCCTCTCAGGAAATCAGGCTGTGTCTGTGCTCCCTCATTGTGTGTTTGCTGTCTGATTTAATGAGACTGAGGCGGACTGTGACATCATCCTGTGGAATACTCTTCTGGTTTCAGGCTTTCCACCAGATGTTTGAACCTGGCTGCAGGGATTTGTTCCCATTCAGCCACGAGAGCATTAGTGATGTTCAACGCTGATGTTGGTTGGGCAAAGAGGCCTGGCTTGCAGTCTGTGTTCCAGTACATCCCAAAGGTGTTGGATGGGGTTGAGGTCAGGGCTCTGTGCAGGCCAGACACGTTCTTCCACACCAAACTGGGAAAAGCATTTCTTTATGGAGCTGGCTTGGTGCGCAGGGGCATTGTCATGTGGAAACAGACAACACACGAATACCAACTGTTGACACAAAGATGGAAGAACACTGTTGTCTCAAATGTCATCAGTGGTGGAAGGAGTGTTCAGATACTTTAAGTACCAATATTACAAGTGACCCAGATAACAAAATTGCTTTGGCCCAGATCCGGCCCACACCCGACACTTTCGGCACTTTCATCCAGCCCACATACTATGTGGAATTATGGCACTTGGGCGGTCTGCTCCTGTTTCCAAGATCTGGGCCATAAGCAAGCCGTATTCAAGACCAAAGCAGATAAACTAGAACTGGCCCACATCCAGAATACACATAGCTGAGAGCACCGCATCTTTACCAAAAAAGGCCCACATTTGATTTGGGATATATGGGCCATATTTGCTTTTTTACATGTGGGCCATTTCAGGCTCACATCCATTTTGTCTGGGCCAGAAGAAGGCCAGCAGTGCCAAATCATTATCTGAAGTGGCCTTTCTTATTCAATTTTTTTGTTCAATTTTATTTATAAAGCGCCAAATCACAACAAAAGTTATCTCAGGGCACATAGAGCAGGTCTTGACCATACTCTTTAATTTACAGAGAGAGAGACCCAACAATTCCCCCATAAGCAAGCACTTGACGACAGCGGGCTTTGTAGGTGAGGAGAAGGATTTTAAATTCTATTCTAGATTTTGCAGGAAGCCAATGCAAAGCTAAGATAGGAGAAATATGATCTCTTTTTCTAGTTTTTGTCAGTACACGTGTAGCTGCACTCTGGACCAGCTGGAGAATCTTGTTAGGGCAGCCTGATAATAATGAGTTGCAATAATACAGCCTAGAAGTAACAAATGTGTGGACTATTTTTTCTGCATCTTTTTAAGAAAGGACGTGCCTGATTCTTGCAATATTACGCAGGTGAAAAAAGGCAGTCCTTAAAATTAGTTTTATGTAGGAGTTGAAGGACATATCCTGATCAAAAATAACTCCTAGATTCCTTATGATGGTGCTGGAGGCAGGGGCAATGCCACCCAGAGTAGCTATATCATTAGATAATGTGTTTCTAAGCCAAGCACAATAACTTCAGTTTTGTCTGGGTTTAGTAGCAGAAAATTGCAGGTCACCCAGGTCTTTTTGTTCTTAAGGCTTCCGTATGCTGTCCGGCACTCAAATTCCTTCTTAAAGGATATGGCTTTGTGTCAAAAGTTGGAGGAAAGCTATTGTTGTATAACAATATATATTAAGATATTGTTAATACCAATGAATCAGTGCATAAGTATTATTTATATTAAGTATTACTATTTACTGTATAGCTATTTGGTGGAGCTCACTTTAACTACTTTATACTATGAACAGTTAGGCAGTTTAGTCCAGTGTTTCTCAACCTTAGCGATCAGGCCTTCAGAGTATGACAAGAAAACTACACAAGTTTGTATTGTGTTTTTTGGACTTTTCTCTAATCTTTGCCTTTTGTAAGACATTGGATAATTTTCCCTCTTTGGGCCTGGAACAGTTATTTCAATGAACCTTCCAAGAAGTTTAGAGAAATCATTTTTTGGTGAAACATCTAAATCAGATGCCCTGACTGTTTTTTATAGGGGTTCACATGCCAGAAAGATTGAAAATGACTGGTTCAAGCTTGAAACAATGCATTTATGAGCATACAATTAAGTACAATTTTGAGGTACTTGTACTATGTAGACATGATAAGTTTATCATATCTATGTAGTACAAGTACCTCAAGATTGTACTTAATTGTACAGTACTTGAGTAAACATACTTTGTTATTTTCCACCACTGAATATCATTGTATGCTAAAGCTGGTGGATAGAGCATACAGTATAGATCTCCCTTAATTGGAACTAAGGGTCCTAGCCTGAACCATGAAAAACAGTCCGAACCCAAAAGTACACAAAAGTATGGACATCCTTTTGTACATAGATGCTACACCAGGAAGACGCAAATAGGCAAAATAATTCAGAAAGTGAGAAAACACAATTTTGTGAGGAAACTACTGTAATAAGGTTAACATTATATAATTGGCATCAGCATGAACTTGACTGGATCCAGTCTGACAGGGCTGCTGTGTTGTCAGGATCTGGAAAGTAAGTGAAAACCAAGTCCATGTTTTATGCAACAGCTTTCAACACCCACTCATGATACATGACCGTTTGCACAACCTAACCACAGAAAATCAGTTCACAGATATGAAAGTATATTTTTACACTCATGAAAAAATGTCCCCTGATGCAAATGAAATTTACAAATCTATTTTCTATCAACAAAATAACTGTGTTCAATTGTATTTTACGCACATATGGAAACACTTGCTTGTGGGGATTTTAGGAAGTTTCTTACAGGAAAATGGGATAATCTATCAACAAATATGTGTTTTACCACTGAGTTTACTCTAGCCAACCACATTTTATGACTTCATTTTGCATATTTTACTCTGATTAATTATAGCAGATACTGTGTGTGCTTATTCAATACAAACAATTAACTAGTCAGAACTAATGGCAGAGAAAATGTTGGAAAAGTCTAGAAGTGTGACATTTTCTCACATCGCAGAGTTTTGTAGAGACAGAAAAGCATATGACTGAAAAACACAAAGTGGATTACTTGTCTGTGACTTTTGACCTACATTGTTTTCTGTTATTTTCAACAAATCCTCCACTTTAAACCACAAAATACATTGTTCGCTCATGCCATCTAGAACAATACATACAGTACAAATGTTTTCTTATCTGACACCCAGTGGTGGAAAGTAACTAAGTGCATTTACTCTAGTACTGTACTTAAGTATAATTTTGAGGTATTTGTACTTTATTTGAGTATATTTTTATTTGATGCTGCTTTATACTTCCACTTCACTACATTTATTTGACAGCTTTAGTTATTTATTTGACACAATGGATAATTTAACAAGCTTTTCAATACAACACATTGTTAAAGATGAAACCAGTGGTTTCCAACCTTTTTGGCTTTTGACATCTTACAAAAGGCAGTGTGTAGTTGGGGTCACATTTCAGATGTCTATGAGTTGTTCACAGGTCCACCAAATAGTGATTGTTCCCTCTAAACTTCTCACATGCTTTCATTTCAATAAATGTTCAAATCATCCAATATTTCACCAAAAATCACAGATTAGAGAAAAAGTCTGAAAACAGATTTGTGTATCAGAACTTTGTTTTTCCTTCTTTCCTCTGCCATTAATCATCTCACGACCTCTCAGATTTATCTGGTGACCATTTGGAGGGGCCCGACCTCTCGGTTGGGAACCACTGGACTAAACTAGCTAACTGTATATAAAGTAGTGTAAACTAGCTCCACCTCCAGCAGCTACAACAGTAACATGCTGCTCTAACACTGATGCTTCAGTATCAATAATCTAATGATGTCATATATAATAATACATCAGTCAGAGGGACCAAACCACTACTTTTACTGCAATACTTAAACTACATCAAGCTTATAATACTTATGTACTTTTACTGCAATACTTAAACTACATCAAGCTTATAATACTTATGTACTTTTACTTAAGTAGGATTTTTCATGCAGGACTTTCACTTATAATGAAGTATTTTTACATTTCTGTACTGGTACTTTACTTAAGTAAGGGATCTGAATACTTCTTTTACCACTGCTTACGCCACTATCGACAGTATGACGTTGTTTGCTGTGTCTTCCAAAACTGTAGGGGAACAACTGTGATCATGGTTAAAAGAAACCAAAATTGACTGTCGGTAGGGAATGGGAAATAACATCACACTACATCCTCCTTTGCCTATAATTCCTACAGCTGCTAGCAGGCACTTGAGCGTAAATATGTTGTTTTGGGGCCGCGTTGCCAGATGTACAATAATTATCATATTAATACGATAATTTTGCCCTCTGTACAATGTACGATCAGTAATGCCAAAAGTTCCATAATGTACGATAATTTGATCATTTTTTGACACTTAGTATTAGTAGTTGTAATCAGTCTAGGCTATCTCATTTTAATTCATTTCTCTCATAATACGTCTATGTTCCCCACACGTTCAGGATAGTAAAATATGGATTCTACATCTGTGTTTACGCATCTCTTCTCACATGACGTCTTTCCAGCCAATCATGCTTGTTGTGGTGATGAATGTGACTCACGAACACAACTGTTGCTCTCCTGTGAGAGTTTCACAAGACAGAGTTTACTGCTGCATCCATATGAAAAACAGTAAAGAAAATGATGAGTGTACAGGAGGGTGAGGACAGGGGAGAGGCGAAGAGGAGGGCAGAGTCAAAATGTTGGGACATTTTTATTTGAGTGAGACCCAAAAGACTACCCCCTTCCATGCATTATATAACTACGTCAGCAATTTTTTATTTATTTTTTTTAAACAGTTTGACTAGATTTGTAGGCAGTGTCAAAAAGTGTTTTCTGAAATTACACATTTACACCTAATTGTTCTCTTGGTTATGACTCACTCATAATATGATCATTTTAAGCCTCTGGTGCAATACGTTAACATTTCTCATCTGGCAACAGTGTTTTGGGGTATTTGGAATGACTGATGCTGTTGTTTTACTTGGGAGGGCAGTACTCAAGGTTTTACAGGCAGAACTAGTTCTGCTAAACTGGCTCAAGCATTTAGAGAGACCTGGCTCCACCAGGAAGAGCGTGTGCATCTGACATGCCAGTGCAGGTCATCCTGGTAATCAATTATTACAGCCTAATAACAGCAGTTTATAACTTAAAGTACTGACTAACAGTTTAAAGTACTGACTGTACCCTTCCTGCATTAAACAAGCCAAATAATCAAAAAATACAGACATCTACACACACACACACACACACACACACACACAGTGACTTTTAATAATGGTGTCAACAGAAGCTGTGGTGACAGTGATGGATGGGGGTGGGACCTACTGAGGCCAACAGAATGACCTCTCCACCAATGAGAAGCCAGCCGTGTGACCTTTGGACCAATCACAGCACTTCCAGGTCAAATGTGACCGCAGGGTGAATACCGAGACAATCTGTCCATCTGGGAATGAATGGATGGAGGAAAAAATGGAGAGAGAGAGAAAGAGAGAGCTCCTTCTCATTTACTTCCTAATTAATGATGCTGTAAAAAATAAAAAGGTTTGTAAAGTGTGTTCATCTTTATCATTACTTTTTTTCTTATAAAACATTCATATTATATGAAAAGTCAGTCTTACAATGCAAATATACCCTATTATAATAAAATGAATTGCCCATACCACTGCTGCCATTACTGAGGCTTTAAACCAAGTTTACCAAGTTTTGGCTTTAAAACACCAACCTCATTCCAACTGTCCTGGTACATAAGCAATTAATATGTAGATACTAAACTCTGGCTTTAAAAACAGGCTTCCTGTCTGTTCTTAGACTTTGAAAATTATGATTAAATTTAGCTATTTCAGTTCCATAAACTGACCTGTTCCAATAGACTTTAAAAAGACCAATTTTGCCCTACTATCGCAATTATTGCACTTTAAAAAAACAATTTGAGTTCATTTTGCTAATATTGAAGCTTTGATTCTGGCTAAAGGCTAATTTTAGATGTCTTTACAAACAAACTTTAACAAACCATCCCAGTACTGTGGTTTTAAAGATAAACATCCTCCTTTCTTGAAATGAATGCCTTAAAACACAAACATTAGTTACTACTCAAGCTTTAAACAGGCTAATTGTTCCAGGAACTAAGGAGCCTCAGGAACTAACCCCAGGAGCTAAAATGTCCCCTTTACACATTCTTCTCCTTGTCTTCTTGTGTTTCCACCACATCTGTGGAACCATGGAGATCAGAGAAAATTAGACCAATAAGCAGACACAACAGGGACAGCTTTGTCTGAGAAAAAGACAGAGTATTTTGCATTTGACACTTCAACCTGCTCGCGTGACTATCGTGTTTGAACATGTTTTGGAAAGGTGACGTGCAGTGGTTGCACTGTCTAGTAGAAGAAAACTACTGTTTATTACAACTTGGGTTGTATAGACTGTCCTCACAAGAAAAACAACACAATAGGTTTGTGATGTCAGTCAACCAAAAATTACCTATAGTTACGTTTGATTGACAGATTCCATCTAGTAATTAGATTCCATAGTAATTATGACCCAGAGACGTGATGCAGTTCAGATGACATACATGCTGTAAGTTAAAATTTCCTTATTTGGAGGTGGTGGCTTGAGTGGATGGCTAAACCCAACAGTGGATCCTGCAACAGGAGACTGCTGCTCGCCCCCCGCCCCCAACCTCAAGTGCCAGATCCCCAACCGCGAGCCTGGACAGCCCCTCAAGAACCAACACCATGATTGTCCCCCAATCTTAACCCTGTGGTTATCATTGTAACCATGACAATGAAGGTCACCTAACTTCAAGGACTCAGTAACCCTAACCCACACCACATGTTTCTCTAACCTTAACAAAGTGATCATTTTAACCCAAACCATGATCTTTCCCTAAACCTATCCACAACCTAATCATTATTTTTTAACAGTGATGTGTAATGATTTTGGAAAGCACAGACAAATTATGTTGTCCTGCCGATTACTGCTGATAGGAGCAACAGATTAGAAAACATAGGCCTATGTGTCATTCTGGAGTCACACGGTCAAACGACATATTTGGTTGTTTAATTTGGAGGACTTGCTGGTTTCCTTCAAGGCTTGTTAGCTGCAAACTAAAGCTTCTAAAATGTGTACCCCAGCAGATGGGACTTTTACAGAGGGCAGAATCAATAGGCCAGGAGTTAAAACACAGGCTAGGTTCCTGCAGTCAAAATGCAATTAAAGTCCCTTATTATGAAAGAGGTTGTAATTTTGTATGTATGTGCATGAGAGGGATTTGTGCACTGGAAAGTCACATGTTGAAATCCTCAGACTAGTTGTGACTGTCACTGGGTCAACTGTCAGCATTTGATGCCCCTGAGCAAGGCACTTCAATCCAAACTACTCAACAGTGACCAGTTGTAGACGATTCGTTGTGTGTGTGTTGGTGGGAAAGTGAGCTCCACTGTGACAGCCATGTGTTAAACATTACAACCAATCAGAGAGGGTAATATACACATGCACACAGACACACATACACATACATACAGATTGAGTAGGCAAATCACGGCACGTGGATTGCGGCACGGTCAAAGTGATGGATAGATGCCGAGACTACTTTCCTGCTTCCCATTCCATGCTAGCCATATGGAAATCACACACATACACACATGCACACACATACACACATACAGGTCTGTTTATTTACAGCTAGTGTCAAGTGCCTGAGATTGATTATAAATGAACACTGGCTCATGATTAGCTTGAACATGATGGTGTGTGTGCGTGTGTGGGTGTGTGTGTGTGATATATGCGTCTCAAAGAGTTGTAGGTTAATGATTACGTTCATGCCGGCAATAATGACTTACTGTGGTGCGTGTGTGTGTATGTGTGTGTGTGTGTGTAATATGACATAAGAAGAGATGCAGACCTCAGCCTTTAACAAGTGGTTGCAATTAGCTGTATTCTGCTCATGAATTACACACACACACACACACGCACACGGTTCATATAAGTTAAAGTGCACACATGTCAGAATAAATCAATTTGTTCCACACACATATGCGCAGATTTGTCAATCACACTATTGAGAGCCACCATCATCACTACCATCATCATCATCATCATTTGAACCAGCTCAGGTTACTATTTGTATTTCTATGAAGATAGTTTATAATAATTTATTAATTTGCACTTTGTAACTTTGTTTGGAAAAGTACTATTTAAATAAAGTTATTAATATCTTCATTGCACATCATCATCATCCTTTCAGATTACATTTTACATGGTGAATACAGATAGATAAAGTGAAGTTAAAGTAAATAAAAGTCAGAATTCATAGAATGTAGCTGGGAGGATTTACAGAATGATTTTTGGCCATGCATAATAAAGATGAAAGCAGTTGAAGCTTTGTACAGGCATCATCGCAGTGCTCTTTAGGAGTAGCAGTTTTAGAAGTAGGTTGGAGGTTTTTATCTGTTGTCACAACAAGCTCATAATGTTTCGGCCTTCCCTGAAACATAACTAAAGCTAACTAAACGTATTAGCTATGATGTGTCCTTTCCCGTTTCCCACTGGACAATTGGGCAGAGTCAAAGAGAGAGAATTTTCTTCTTCAGTTACATTTGAAAATAATACAACCTGAACCTGACCCAAACCCGAAGCTTTAGGCAAACTGCAGTTGAAATTTCAGTTGAAGTGGAGGCACTGACTACAACTCAAGTCTGCACCGTAAGCAGTTAAAGAAAAAAGTTGATTAGTTGAAGAAGAACAATCATTTAAAGTTTCGATTTTCATCAATTTGACACAGTTGGAAGTTTAAAATAAAATAAAATAAAATCAGTCTGCAGTTGTGAGATTGTCTAGTACATTTCTAACTGTGATGGAAAGTCTTAATATTGTCTTCAATCATAAACC
Source organism: Thunnus maccoyii (assembly GCF_910596095.1). Classification (NCBI taxonomy): domain Eukaryota; kingdom Metazoa; phylum Chordata; class Actinopteri; order Scombriformes; family Scombridae; genus Thunnus; species Thunnus maccoyii. The sequence continues at coordinate 3,437,039 of NC_056550.1, read as the reverse complement.
TGATTTGTCAGATACATTCAGACAGTCTGTTTTGGAGAGTAATCACAACTTCTGACTTTGTTTCTTTGTTACCCCGTGTAGTCTGCGCTGCTCAGCAACATCAGCACAACACACACACACACACACACATTCACAAACACACACCAGACTCTGCTGTGAGGCAGCACGGCTCCCACACACTCCACCCAGCTGCCATCACATGTCAGTCAAAGTCTGCCATGACCAATCAGAGAGGCCTGTCACTCCCCCCTTTGTTCCGGACACCCTTTGGTCACGTCAGACAAGCAGAACTGACAGCCATTCAGATGACTTTGTGTGTGTGTGTGTGTGTGTGTGTGTGCGCGCGTGAGCCTGTAACAGTCAATGAGAAGCATTTGAAAGCCTGTGTGTGTGTGTGCGTGTGAAAATGAAAATGTGTGTGAAAGCCACTGTGACAATCACTGAGAATTGCTTGACAACACATTTGTGTGTCTGTGTGTGTGTTTGTGTGTGTGTGTGTGTGTGTGTGATAGAGTGGTCAACATGATCAAAGCCAACCAAGGCGCCAGGGTTGTCGCAACAACACATAGCAACGTCATGGTAACGACATTGCAATGATGAATTTGACCAATATTTCATAAACCACTCCCTCTCCTTTAACACACACACACACACACACACACACACACACACACTGTCCAAAGACAATATATCATATTGGCTTTTACATCCAATTTCACTCCTTTATTTACATCCATAGAGTTGAATCCAAGCTGGTCATGACATCACTGACAGTGGTTATGAACTGCATGCCATCATGTTGGAAGAATGAACAAACTTGAAGAAACTGAAAGTATCTCCTTGTGCCACTTTTAGTTTTTTGGTTTTGCAAAGAGAAGGTCTTTGCTTTTGAGGAAGAGATTAAAACTATCAAGTGGAAATGTGCACAAGCAGTTACCACTCCTCCAATATGGCAGCATGAGCTTACATGACTGTAACTGTGATGAGTTAATTTACACTGCTGTTGCTTTTGCATCCATGTTGTGTTGGTTTGATCATTTACTGCTGTTTAGTATATAGTCACACAATATAAAGTGGTACTCAAGTGATTTAGTGTCACACATCCATTAAGTGGGGTGACTCACAAGAGATATATAAAACAGAATGGTAAGAATAAAAGCATCAGAGGCAAAAGAGATGTTCTGAATTTCAGTACTAAGCATCAGGGGATCAAATTCCAAATTCACTGTATCCCACACTTCCCACATCGCAACCAATAACCCTGATGACATCATCAGGATTATCATTTCATATAGAGCCACAGAGGACACTATACAACTGTTCTGTAGTGAGTAGTACACTTCATGACTGGTAAACTGACCTGTATTTATTCTCTAAGTTTAATTGTCAAGCACAATGCATACTGATCACCAGAAAAATACTGCAAATGAGCCAGAGTTGACCTAGAGGGATCATTTTCATCTGTTAACCCTGGTCAAAGGTTTCCTAAAATAGAGTAAAACAGCATATTCTATGAGATTAATACAAGATAGCATAGTACACATTCCTCAATAAATAATGCCACAGTATAACACATGGCAGTTACATATAATCCAAATTTAACCATAAGGCAAGGTAAGATAGTGTTATTTATAAAGCACTTTTCAAATACAAAGGCAGTTGTTATATGTGTGTGTGTGTGTGTGTGTGTGTGTTGTGTTTGTGTGCGTGTGGTAAACAGTTAAGAATACAGAGAGAATAGTGATTGTTAGCCTAAATGACTTGTCTGTAAACAAGCTTTTTGCACCACCTTGTGGCCATAATAAGAAATTGCACAAATGACAAAAAAGTTAGTTGCTTCACTATTAATAATTCCCCTGTAAAATCATTCAATACAATGTAGCATTGTAGATCCACTGGAATAAAAATCAATTGTATTAATGAATCTGTGCATCAGGCTACATGCAGTAGAGATTACATTACTGGTGATGAAGTGATGAGGAACTGAAAATATGACTTTCAATAGTGAAATGTGACTTTAATTTGCAAGAAAACCAAAATATAAATTTCATTTGTGTTGTCTTTTGGTTACAGAGGAGGAACTAACAAAACAAAAGAATTTTCAGATAAACTCAAGTGGAGCTATAGGTTGTAGATTTTTTATGGCATTACTGAGAGACTTAAAAAGTCATAGTTTTTTGTATAGTTAATGTAAAGCACAACCCTGCTTTCTGGCTTTATCACCCACCCTCCCCACCGTCCCTCTCCTCTATTTTCACTAACTTGTCTCTATATGTTTACCTTCACACTGGGATAAATGGTTTTTCTGTTGCTAATTGCGGCTGCGTGTTTTTCTGTTGGCTGGTTTTGTGTTTCTCCAATCAGAGCTCTGAGATCCTTCATGGAACCCGTTTGTTTTTTCAAGCACAGGGGCATCATTTATAATGTGTGTGTGTATGTATCCTATACTAAATCTGCATTTTTGCTGTCTCATGGGTCTAAAATGTTCCACCAAGTATAGCAGATCCTAAAGAATCACGTGTATTTTCTAGACCTCATGCCTACGTTTTGAGGTTAGAATTACAATGAAATCTAGGCTTAAGGTAGAGGTTCAGGTTTAAGGGATAAAATAAAGTTTCAATTCTCAAACCCTAATTTTACCCCAAACTTTCTCAACTACTTTAAAGTGCAAACAGAAAAGAAAAAACAAAAAAACTAAATAATCCACTCTGTTTGACAATGACACCCACTCTTGATCATGCAACATAATTTTGGATTTTGTTAAATGTTATTTAATCTCAATATTATGGCACAAATTTAAGACTTAAAAAGAATTCTCCTGCTCTCACTGTGTTGGATTTACCTCTGAAGGGAGATTGGTAAAACTGACTAATGACAATACCAAACTGTTGTTTTGTTGGACTGGGAAATAAGTTTACAGTGTTATGTACAGCATGGTGAGTAGCTTTATGAAGTCAAGGAGTTATATGTGTGTGCACATGGGAGGGTAGGATGGCTTTTTAATATTGAGTGATTCATCTTGTGGAACACAGATGATCTTTGGCCAGATGGTGGCATAAGAGGCCCCTCGGTTTGCTCCAGCCAAGACTTAGGTTATATTTATTTAGTTTCTATTTATTTGAAAAGGAGGTGTGCAGCCCAGCACTATAAAGGCCATGTGTTGTGTTTCTCTCTTCGCTGCTGAATGAAGAATGATGGGAGTTCGGAGATGAGGCCCAATTTTGGCCCTCTTGGGCACAGGACAGGGCTGGGTCGTCTGTACAGATCATGTATTTAACTCTCTGTGGTGCTGATCAGACCTCAGCATGGCTGTTAGGATGAACAAACCAGGTAGAATCTGGTTCAAGTTCTTTAGACGGACCACACAAATCTGATCTGATACAGAAAGTGAGTGTCAAACCATTTCATCTATGGACGTCTGTGAAAGTGTCACGCAGTAGGATCCAGAGATTTCTAGAAATCTATGGACATGTTCGGAGTTTTCTGATTCTGTCATCTGGACAGGTTTCTGTAGATTGTCAGAGGTTTCTGAAGGTCTCTGGGTCTGTCAAAATCAAAGTTTTGTTGGCGTCTGTATATGAACCTCCAAAAAAGTCTTTGAGAAGCAGTTTTGGAAATATCCAGAGGTTCACAACTTTCTGAAGGTTTTCCGAGTTTTACAGATGTTTGAAAAAGTTTCTGGAAGTTTGTTTGAGGTTGTATTAAAGGAACAGTGTGATGTTTTGGTAAATATGCTTATTCACTTCACTTGCCAAGATAGATGAGAAGATTAAATCTACTCTCATGTGTACAGTATGTAGCTGGATCCAGTAGCTGGTTAGTTTATCTTAGCATAAAGATGGGTAAAAACCAAATTCAGACAAGTTGCCAGGCAACGAACGCAGACTCCAGGAAGTGACTGGTCCTGGCTAAGAAATAGTCCGGCCCATTTACCCCCATAAACAGCACACTGTCATTTTTAAAGGCTAGTCTTTGTACGGATTAAACATCGAGCTACAACGTGTTGATTAGTAGTATTTTGTTTCCTTTGGACAGATCCAGGCTATCTATTTCCCCCTGTTTTCAGTCTTTATGCTAAGCTAAGCTAACCGTCTGCTGCATTTACAATACAGACATGAGAGTGGTATTGATCCTCTAACTCTCAGGAAGAAAACGGGTGAGCATAATTGACAAAATGGCTAACTATTCCTTTAAAGTATTTTTTAGTGGGTCTTTCTGGGGGTCTCTGGAGGCCTCGGCTGCGGCTGTTGTTGGCAGTGACTCTTCTGCTGTCGCTTGTCTGCTTATGATGTTGGCGGTTTGACGTTTTGAAGGTGCTAATTAATTTTTACAGCCAGGCTTCCAGCTGGAGCCTGCTGTAGAAAAATAACATAATTGCATTTCCACATCACATTAAAGGTGACGGTTTGCAGACAGAACGTTTGGCCTAATGGAAAGCTGAAATGTCACCTAGGTTCTGTAATATTACACCGTTGCTTTAAGAATAAAGCTTAAGTCATGCTACAAGACATTACAATATCACAGCAACAGAGACAGAACAATCACTCACAACATTTCCTAAAGCATTTAATCAGCCTTGACATCCTACAGGCATGGTAGAATAATGTTGTCTAATGTTACACTGACTCATAGGCCCTTTAGCCAGAACATTTAGTCAGACAGAGAGGCCAAATGGAAAATGGAGTTATCTCAGTGTAGGGACAAACTATAGCTTAAAATACTTTAAACATTTATCTTCTTTATATCCCTTCTCTAACCTCCTATACAGGGCTTAAAGTCACATAAACCAGGCTAAGATAGATAGATAGACAAATTGATTGATTGATAGACAGATATGTCTTTAAGCATCACAATATCAGTGAGAGATTGATGGTTAAGTCTTGTCTCTAGAAAGACAAGTACTTTGTACTTTCTACTTTGTGTCCATCTATCTATCTATCAAAAGCTAACCCTATACTCTACTGTATGTATCCAGTAATACTGAAATATGGGGTAACATTACTACGGACATAAATGCAAAGATAAGGTTACAATAACACCTGGATATTATAATAATAAAGGCACCAGGGAGAAGTGGTAGTACATTTTTATTTTTAATTTTTACACAACAAGAGAAACTCAACAATGTAGAATAAAATAGCTGAAATGTTGTATGGCTTACAGGGAATCAAATAGATGCTGGATGAATGTTTTATTTAAAAATAGACTGATAGTTTGCAGATTTGAGCCTGTGGGGATATTTTCACTGCTTTTTTTCTTTGGCATTTTTGATCATTTTTCACTTAAAATCAAACCAACAGCAGCCTGCCAGTAAACACCACTGTTAATTCAATCACTTTATTTATGCTCCAGAGAAACAATGACGCTTTTTGTTGAAGAGCTAGATGATTGGCAATACTACCTCACACACACACACACACACACACACACACACACACACACACACACACACACACACACACACACGTCTCTTTCTCTCTCTCTCTCTCTCTCTCTCTCTCTCTCTCTCTCTCTCTCTCTCTCTCTCCCATGTTAGTGCTGGGTCTCTTTCTCATTTTCATCCCTCCTACTCTCTCTCACACACACAGACACTATGCCTCCCTACCTTTCATGTTCTCTCTCTCTCTCTCTCTCTCTCTCTCTCTCTCTCTCTCTCTCTCTCTATCTCTCTACCCTTCTCTCACCCAACCCACATTTGGTGACATCAGAGCTTAATTACCCAATCACCAGGAGGCCAATCTGTCACTGTCAAAACTCTGGCCAATCAGCTGCCGCATGCTAATTTCCTTCAGCCAATGGCAGTAAGTGTGGCTTTGTTAGTGCCATATATAAAGCAGGCAGGCAGTGAACAAGGCACATTCACACATTAGAACAGGAGAGAAAAAATGCCAGATAGCTTTATGTTATGGACCAACAGAGGGTCCAGTGACATGTTACAGTCCTGCCCATGCTGTTTGATTGACAAGTGGTGTCTTGGAAAAGCAGCCCAAGTGGGGGAATGATAGGAGAGAAAGCAAAAGTATACTTTTTATCTAATTATTTCCCACTCTTTGCCATGGTAATGACTCCTCACCGAAAGAACATAATCATGACCCCCACCAACATGCACACACACACACTCACACACACACACACACACACACACACACACACACACACACCTCAGCAACAAGTGCCAAATCAAACGGTCTGAATTCCCCCTCTGCCTCTTTTTTCATTCTTTCTTTCTGTGTATGTGTGTGTGTGCATGTGTGTTTACATACACCTGCTCTGATTAAAGCCAGACCATCTGAGACAGATGATGATGATGATGATGATGATGATGATGATGATGATGATGATGATGATGATGATGATCTATTTCTTTCTGTTGTGTCAGCACCAAGTCAAAGCCAGTCATTACACTGCAGTCTGTCCACCCCTAACCATTTTCTCTCTGTGCGTATGTTTTCCATCTTTCTGAATTTCTGCAGGACTCTGTCTCTCATCTCAGTGTTGGCTGTTACAAAACCTGCTCTATAGAGCAAGAAACATTTATATTTTCAGACAACTATACTTGCTACAGTCAAGGGTCTTTTATATTTTTCTCTGGGAATTTGGATTTTTCCATGTGTTGTCTTTAACACTAATCAATCCTTTATGTCAAAGTGAGAACAAATCTCTACAAAGTGATCTAAATTAATTACAAATATAAAAAACTAAATGCATGTTTGCATAAGTATTCATCCCCTTTAATAAGACACACCTCAATCATCACTGGTGCAGCTACTTGATTTTAGAAGTCATATAATTAGTGAAATGGAGATCACCTGCATGCTGTCAAGGGTTTTAATTGATTGCAGTATAAATACACCTTTATCTGTGAGTCAGTATTATGGCAAAAACTCCACCATGAGGACAAAGGAACACTTCAAGCAACACAGTGAAAAGGTGATTGAAGAGCACAAGTCAGGGGATGGATGTAAGAACATTTTCAAGTCAGTGAACATCCCTTGAAGTCCAGTTTAATCAGTCAGTAAGAAATGGAAAGAATATGATACAGCTGTAAACCTGCCGTCCTCAAAAACTGAGTGAGTGTGCCAGAGGGAGGCTATTGTGAGGGAGGACACCAAGAGACTTGTGACAACTCTGAAAGAGTTTCAAGCTTCAGAGACTCAGATTGGAGAGATGGGTCAGGTGTGACACCAGTCACAGCTTTATGTGAGAGAGGTGGGAGAGCGAGACTCACGTGACATCTTAATTACAGTTTTTCAGAAGCATATTTCTGGAGACTTTGGAGCTGGAAGAAGCGTCTATGGTCTGATTAGACCAAAGTTAGGAGAAAATGTGTTTTTTGCAAGCGTAAAGCAAAACGGGTTAAAAACAACAATGTTCATGTGTTGGAGCGTCTGAATCAGAGTCTACATCTCAATAGAGCTTTTTCAGAGCACACATTATGACTTGTCATGGAAGGAAAACACAGATGGAACTGAAAACATTAACAATGGCTCTGTTTCACTAAATAAAATATATTGTCATATAATTTAGTGATAATGATATATTGCTCAGAATATGATCATTTAAAGGCTGAACCTTTTAGTCGCTCATTTTGATAGTTCTTCTGGCTGATAATAATGTGTTTTTGTGGCAGATTAAATTTGGTGAGCATGGGGCAGAGGACGAAGTTTGTTTGACTCCACCGCAACCATTTTTGTTGTTGTTGTTGTAACAGTTTTTGTTGTTTTGTTTTGTTTTGGTTTTTTTTCTGGTTTGTCCATGTGGCCTGGTCTCATACATGCATGACACAATAAACAACCTAACATAACATATAGCTGAAGAAATAAAATAGAATGTATAAATAACACAGATCATGATGTTGATGGCTGCTCTCCTCATGTTATCTTATTAGTTGTTGCCATAACAGCTGTCGACCTCCAGAGGGCGACATCTATCTTTCTGTCTGAATGAAAATCTAACATCACTGGTTGAAAATCAAATCATGTTACAGGAAACACAGAGAAGCTCGTATTTTCTTTTTGCTCCCATCAAAACACCGTATTTCAAATAAGATGTCAACACATTAAAATGGTTCTATTTAATGTTTTGTATATGTATGGCCTTGATTTCACTGTTGGATGCAATAGTAATGTAACTACATTCTTTTCTGTATGTAGTGTCATTGAAAACTTTTAAATGCATTTTATTAGAAGACAATAAACAATATAATACTTTGACAGTATCCTCCTCTTATCTCTGAAATAGTTATGGATCATACATGAAATTAAAAATATTGTCAACAGACCAAAATTATAACCGATCTCCAGTACATTTACTCAATTACTGTATTGAAGTTCAATTGTGAGGTACTTTACTATGGAGTATTTGCATTTTCTGTTACTTTATACTTTTCTCACTTTACACTTTTCTTACTTTTATACTTTTATACATTTCAGAGGGAAATATTGTACTTTGTACCCCATTACATTTATTCGACAATTTTAGTTACTTCACAGGTCCATATTTTAGATACAAAACAGATGATCAATAAATTAAATATGATGCAGTGTTATAGATTAAACTCCCCAACAGCATACAAAGCAGTTAAAATGTTCTCCACGTCGACCAGTTATAATGACTGCCACATCATTAGCTCCAGCAACAGCAGATTTTCTTACGTCATTGGCATCTTTGTCACTGAAGACATGATTTAATCTGCCTGTTAATCAAAACTTTCCGCCCAACGTGGGGCTCGAACCCACGACCCTGAGATTAAGAGTCTCATGCTCTACCGACTGAGCTAGCCGGGCACTTACAATGCCATCTGGTGGTGGTCATCACTTACTGTCAAAAGATCTATTAAACCGGTCCAGTATATGCAGAGCTGTAATCCTGACCTGTGTGTAACCACACAGTTCATTCAGCACCTGTCTGCTCGCTGTATTTTCTGCTTCTTTTTAATACAGAAAGGGTCTGTGGACTTTTCCAACCTTAGCTTAAGCTTTTCCACAGGCATTAAATAGTCAACCCCTATTCTTTCTGATTGGTTGTGTCTTGAAAACTGGGTCATTCAATCATAGAAATCCACGATAATTAGCAGTATAACAATGGTAATCAACGTGTTTGTGCTGCAAGTTTGACATTTGCACTTGATTGCAGTAGCAGTCACATGTGCTTTAATTTAGGAAGATGCATTTAATGACGCTGTTGTATGGTTTAAGAGACATACACGTGCGGTGAGAACACTATTACTTGCACTTGATCCTGATATATATATATATATATATATATATATGGAGGTCTCTAAGACTTGGTCTTTTAATGATCCTAATCAAGCTTATATTGTACCCAAAAGCTAGCGCCCAACGTGGGGCTCGAACCCACGACCCTGAGATTAAGAGTCTCATGCTCTACCGACTGAGCTAGCCGGGCCACACTGTAGTGGGCATTATAAACAGACGTGACCACTGGGGGCGCTGTGGTCTCAGCTAATTTCATGACAGTTTTGCTATGAGACAGAGAACTGGACGGCAGACTAAAAGATATCCGCATAGGAAACAAACAGCGTCACTTATGAGATTCATATTTCACTTCCATTTTTTTCTTTACTTTTCACCTTATCATTCAGTTTGGTCTTTACACCTATACTGAAACCTGCAGGTTACATATTTAGATAAATGATCGTTTTTAGTTTTACTCATCAAACCATTCAGTGACCCTTTGTGCCCTGTGAATTGGGGCATTGACATCCTGGAAGAGACCACTCCCATCAGGATAGAAATGATTCATCATAGGATAAAGGTGATGACTCAGAACAACTTTGTATTGATTTGCAGTGACTCTTCCCTCTAAGGGGACAAGTGGACCCAAACCATGCCAGCAAAATGCCCCCCAAAGCATAACAGAGCCACCAGATCCCCTCACTGTAGAGGTAAAGCATTCAGGCCTGTACCAGTTTTTCCTTTAATTTGTCACTCGTCTGGTAAAAACCTTGAGGAAGATAGAAAATCTGTGGTATTATTATTGTCATTATTATTTTACTCTTAAAACATAATGAAAACATAATGGAAACGCCAAAAATCCTTTTTAAAACAATGAAAAGTAAAATCACGAGAGCCCAATTCGTTAGAAAATGATTATTTAGGCCTATTTCTAATTTTTTAACACAGTGACTAAATCATATTTACGTTTCCTCATAATTTGTCAAAATAATTGATAGCAATTATGTTTTAATGTAAATAATATAAAATATGTTATTAAAATGTAATAACAATTGTAGTAGTAATGCATATAAGAATGATTTGAAGGTTTTGATGATGAATAAATGAATCCTCTGTTCTTTCCTTTGCTGACATAAGTCTAGTTGCACCTTCAACTCAAACTTTCAAATAATCTTCATTTTTAATGTGATTTTATGTATTTCGGGTTGTTTGGGGATCAGTTGTAGGAGGATGAGGCAACTAACCAATCACATTACTGGGAAATAAAACCAGAACGAACCATTGGCTGAGGGAGTACACACATGTGTCTCCTGACGTCGCCTGGTTCCAACCAATAACATCCCTGATCACGCCCATTGGATGGGTTCGTCTTTATGGAGCTCATTCATATTCATTGAGGTCGTAGATGTTGAATTCTGATTGGACAAAAGACGCACGTGGGCAAATGAATTATACATCTGACACAATTACTGTTTTTCATCTTTTTAAAAGGACAAAACAAGGATTTCCGGTAGGAATAAATTGCAAATTAAACACAAAGGTATTAAGGAACAAGAAGACTGTTTGAACCAGGACAGTTTTATTATCAGTCTCACAAATGGCGCACAGACAAAATGCCCCAAATCAGACAAAAATGTTAGCTTCAACATCCAAATGTTAACAAAATAATCAAGTTTGTCTTTGGCTTATTTCTGTTTTTCAACTATGAAAATATTTATTTAATATCTATTAACATCTTTTACTCTCATTATACCAATAAAATAGACATTATTTTATAACCCTGGCCACAAAATCCCGTTTCCCTTTCATTGTAAAGATGTACAGATATCAATTTACCTTCATGAGGGAATTCCATACAGTGCAAAAGTAACATATTGCCTCTTCTGTGACACACATACTGCTAACATTTGTTTAGTGTCATAAAGCATCACTATTCCTTTACAGTCTTTAAATAAGCTTTACAAGCAGTGTTGTTTAAGGAGCCAACTGGCACAACCCAAAATGTATTCAACTGAGCATTTCAGTGCACAAGTGATGTCAGAGCGTGTGTGTTTTTAAATGACATTGTTCCAATCATAACTTCATTTTCTCATTTTGTAACATTTGTACAGCCAATTTGTTTCAACTTTCAGCTTGGATTTGCAGATATTTGCTGCAGTAGTGTTGTGTCAACTCTTACTTTTCAGAATGTCCACACAATGTGACATGATAAGTTCTGTGCATGCTGACACAGTCCACTGAAGATAACACACTTCTACACTGACTAACGAATAGGAACATTTTACAGCATGCAGCATTGTTGAGTTCTCAATTTTTGCAACAAGATTGTTCCAAAACTATTAGCAGATGAAATATTTTGGGGGAAAACAATTCTCTGTGTATAAAATTGTGTAAAATGCATTTACCTAATATGCAACACATATAGCCACTTCAGGTCTGAGTGAATGAGGGTGGAAGATCCAGCTCCACCAAAATAAAAGTAACAGAAACTGATCGCTACTCACTCTTCCAATATTCTTATTGATTAGTTTCAAAGTGGATAACTGTTATGCTGAAGCACAGCTGGACCATAAAACTATCTGAGCCTCCACTTTTCATTAGTGTCTGGTGTCAGCTGGCCTGTTAAATGACATTGCTACATGAGTGTGTCCTAACATCACTCTCAAACCACATAAATTAATTACATGTCACACACAATGTAACAAAATACCATCGCACAGAGAAACAAAATCCTATGACTGACTTGTTAATTGCAGCCTACAGGCCAGCAGCCGCGTAACGATCTTCCCTTTAGTCTGTTACTATAAAAAATAGCTTTGGGACTAGAAATGTTCTCTAGAACATTCTTAAGAATCCTAAATTTGTCTGGTCCGAGTCATTTCAATATGGACCATTTGATCTGCTCCTTGGCCGACTGCAGAACCTGGAAAACACAAAGAAAGAACAAAAATATATATGTGAGATAATGTAGCCTGATTAAATAAAATATATATAAAGTATATTCTAGTGAAGCAATTCCTAATGAAAATGCATGTGATTGACACATTGATTGCGGGTTACCTTATAATCATATGAAAACTGATTGACCTTAATGTGTTGGCTGAGTTGTAGATATAATGGGAGTGACACTTCAGCACAGGCTTTAATCCATTATGTTATGTAACTCATAAACTGCATTATATACAATAGGACTAAATGGGCCTCTATAGGATATAAAGCAATATACAGTATGAGTCATAAAGTGTACATGTCATCTATGAGATTATTTATAGTTAACTATTAAAGACCTGGTCCTTGGTTTTAAGCAATTTCATAATGAGCTCAAGTGAGAGACAAAAGAAATGTTTTTGTTTGCTTGTTTTTTTTATGTTGTCCATGGTGATGACAAAAATATATGTTTGGAGTCTTTTCTGTATGACTTGATTAGTGTTGGAGTATCACAGTTTAACCACTAGATGTCAGACTGAGCATATTTTCAGGCAACTGAGCGACCATGTGGGGTTTCATGCCGTCATATTGGAGCACAACAGGGATAAGAACTGAAATATTTACCACCTGTTGTTTCATTACGGACAAAGAAAACATATACTACTTGATCTGTAATTTATTACTATCAAAATACAGCCAATTTCCAACAACAGAATGCTTTAATCACTAATGCAATTGTCTAATTCATTAAATTAACTAGAGGAGAGAGTATGTAGGGTGAATTCAGTGTTAGCTGGACAACTTGGCAAATACTTTCTACAAGTTTTATAACATGTTAAAACATTTTTCAACATATTTCTGTGAAATATTGACAGGAAATAACATTATAAGTAAAAGCTTGCAATCAGTGTGGTTCATGTTTAATATAGCTGTAATTATCAGCAGCATTCAATCTCACAGCTGTTTGAATTATAAATATATTTTAATTATATTTCACACAATTTAATGATTATGAGAGTGTCTTTTAAACTTTAACGGTTGAATTTAAAAAGTGTAATGTAATGTAATTTTTCTTGTGTGTGTGTGTGTGTGTGTGTGTGTAAAAAAGTCAGTTATGGAAAAGTTAGTTGAATTAGTTTAGTTAGTTAGTTTCCCTGTATGTATGTGGGCTAGTAAATGGCTGATAAAAATAGTTTACACAGGGGACATGAGGGGGGAATACGCTATCAAAGAGGCCGAGGTGATCATCTCTCCTTTCAGTCTTTTCATGATCGACACAAGTTAAATCAAGACTTCAACAGTAAGGTTGTTGTTTTGCATTTTGACAGCAGGGGGCACATGGAGCTCAGGTAATATTCACTGCAGGGTTGCAGTCATGATCAAACAGAGCAATGCTCTCATCTGTACCTCAAAGTCTTTTCTCCATTATGAGTACTTTTACTTTTGATACTTTAAGTATATTTTTCTAGTAATACATACTTTTAATATGGTGACATTTTCACCGAAGGACTTATGGAGTAGGCTGTTTTTATATTGCAGTGTTACAGCATTTACTTTAGTGAGGGATCTGAATACTTCCTCCACCAATGATCAACACACCTCCCTGCAGTGCCATGGCCTCAGGTGCACAATACAAACCAAACAGGGAGCCACTTGTAAAAGCATTGCTCCATAGCACAACTAGGGGTCAAAAATGTCAAATGGCAGCAATATATATTTGTTACCTACATATGTTTTACTGTCACAGCTGTCTGTTTGTTATCACAGTCATACAAACAGTTTGTCACTGTGGGATTCCTGTTATGAGTGCACTGTGTGCCATGTTTGTGTGTTGCCACAGCAACCTACACCACAGATTTTATTTGCATCAATCATAACGCTTATACTATCCTGTTGTCTGGACTTTAGTGAGAAAAGTCAGAATAAACTCGTTATTTTTAGCTGTTATTTAATGTTTTCAGTACATCACATGTACACCTACATGTAGGTATGGAAGAAACAATTCAAAATCAGTTTCCCTGATCTCTAAATACTTCAAAATCTTTTGACAGTCAGTGTTGACTATATAATGTGGTGTGTAATATGACAGTAGTATAAGCTTTGTACGGCAGTGTAGGGCTGTTGTGAAGTTAGTAAAGACTTACGTTAGTGGTCAGAGCCAGTTTCTCTGTTATGTGCTGTCAGGGTTAAAGCAGCAGATAAAGAGAAGCTTAGAGCATGTGCATAAACACACAGAAACACAAAGACACACACACACACACACACATACACATACACACACACTCCTCTATAAGCAACACAGAAACATGTCCATGCACATATTCACTCCTGCACGCAAGCCGTAAGACATCACACAAGCTACAGAAGAAGAATATCAGTAAAGCTTTCAATATGCAATAATTCAAGCATGCAATGTACAGGAGCAGTTCGATTGTGGTGATGGAATGATATTACAGTAAAATAATACACTGACTTTATGGCAGAGGAGGTCTCTGATCAGCAAAGCAATTTTACATCTCAAGAATTTTCCAATTCTTCAGTTCATTTGTTCACAGTCGAGCCTGTTAGTGCTGTATGGTGCTTTGGAGATGAAGCCAAGCTAGCTGCTACCTTCCACTTAACATGCATGGTGAGCTAAAGTGTTAGCATACAGCCTGCTAAATATATGTAGCTGACAGACGTCAAACTGCTACTAATCACTCTGTCAGAAAACAGTGAGCTTGTCTGCCATGAAGTCTGTGTGCTTCTGTGACTTATCAGGGTGTGTGGGAGTTTATACTATAGGCTAATGGTAGCAGAGAGAAGCAGCTGTAAGGTTTACATATGAATAACAGTATAGAAATGAGGTACACATGTGTGTGCCTGCTGCAGGATTTATGTGTGGATCTACCAGTTTGTCTGTATGAATGTGTATGTACATACAGTAACAACATCTAAGTGTGTATGTGAGTTTATGTGTGTGTGTTTGCATGAAAAGTCTGTCATATCTGTTGACCTTATGGGGCCATTTTGTTCGTTTCATTTCTGTGTTTGTCTCTTAACTTCCAGTCCACAACGACGGCAACAGCAATTTAGTATAAAGACACAAGGTAATGATCTCAGGTTTGATCGGTTCATATAGCTTCCTCTAGATACAATTCCACGTCTACCGTTGATGCGTGATTAAAAGACAGTCCGATAAAATGGCCGTTACCTTAGACATTATTTTCAACTAGCTTACTTTGCGTTATAGCTGTAGCTAGTTGTTTCTACTGTGAAGCACTGATGCTTAACATATCAGACTGCGTATAAATGCATGCATGTTATTAACATATCGACATTATTTGCTTTGTTAATGCTCCCTCTGAAACTACATGTTAAATGCTGTGGTTTATCTGGCTGATTACAGCACAGATGGCTATTCGACCTTTATACTGACAGAGGAAATTTAAAATAAATCAGCTCCACAGTCAGCTAATTGTTGATTCACACAGCTAATTCTTTTTATATATATATAATTTGTGGGGGCATTTTATGCCTTTATTTGACTGCGCCAGCAGAGCCAGGAAACAAAGAAGAGAAAGATGCAACAAAGGTCCCCAGCTGGATTTGAACTGGGGACGTTTTGGCTCATGTTGGCCTCCAAACCCCCAAACCACAGGGGTGCCCCAAACACAGCTCATTCTTGATTTCTGAATCATGACTTTAACAGTATAACAAATGATTACCTGATCTGGCATTGCACAGAAGAACGGAACTAATTAGTAGCTGATGTTTGTCAGATTG
This sequence comes from Thunnus maccoyii, assembly GCF_910596095.1. NCBI lineage: Eukaryota > Metazoa > Chordata > Actinopteri > Scombriformes > Scombridae > Thunnus > Thunnus maccoyii. The sequence goes on along the minus strand of NC_056550.1, from coordinate 3,421,149 downwards.
CCACTGAGGAAAGTCTCATTCTCTTTTTTTTTAGAAATCCTAAACACTGGGTAAATATTAATATATATATATTAATATATAATAAATGTCCACCTGAAGTGGTCACAAGCAGCAGAATTCAATTAACACAACATGACATGTTCCCATTTCTGGCATAGACAGGAAGTTAAAGGACAAAATATTGTGCTTCCTTGGTGCATAAAGTATAACTATCCACAATACCATATGTGTGTCTCTGTATGTGTGTATAAGTGCAATTACTATATGTGTGTATGTGTTGGTGTCTATTTGTATGCATGTGTGTGCATCTCTGTGCGTGTGTGTGTGTGTGTTACCTGGGCCACGCTTTGTTCAGTTAGTGGGTTTTCATCCGCCTGTAAAAGAAAAAAAAACATTATTGTGTGAGAGAAAGATGCAAAAGTCATGCAAAACAATTGATGCACACACACACACACACACATAACATGGAAGCAGAGCACTGCAGCAAACTCCATTAGCATTACATACTGTAGATCAGTGACATTTAAAGCATGTTGGTTAGCAGCTTGGCCAATCCCAACTCATATTAGAATTTTTCCACAACAGAGAGTTTCATTCCAAAACATCACATACATACTCAGTATATTTAAAGGATTAATGCCTCAGTGATTACTCGGCCAGTTGGTGATATTTCTGTCTGTCAGTCCTTCTGGCACAGTTTTGGAACAAAATCACATTATCACCAGCTCAGTAATGGAGCATGGTGTTAATAAGAGAATGTTTGCCCTTGCAGCACTGTCAGATAGAAACGATGAGTATACTGCATGCCAAAGCAGTACATTCACCTGTTCACTGTATGTTTTTTTTTAATTTCTGCAGTAAAATTGTCTTTTGTCATTTGTGTCATTTGCAGACTGACTTTAAGCCATGTCAGATACTTTGCTGCTCCAGCTACGGTGGTCACCTAAATCTAGCAGTGGTGGAAGAAGTATTCAGATCCTTTACTCAAGTAAAAGTAGCAGCACAACAGTGTAAAAAATACTCCATTATAGGCAAATGTCCTGCTTTCATACTCTTACTGAAGTCAAAGTACTAGTACAAGTATTAGCAGTAAAATGTACATAAAGTATCAAGAGTAAAGGTGCTCATTGACCCCTGTGAGTGTTGCATTATCGTATAAATCATGTTATTGGATTATTACTGATGCATTCATGTATAGGGAGTATTCTACTATTAAGTGGAGCTGTTTTGAACTACTTTATATACTCCACATTTTGTAATCTCATCATATATTTTGCATGTAAAATCTTAATTAGCAGAGATGCTGGTAACTACGGTTGTGAAATAGATGTTGCGGAGTAAAGTGAAACATTTGCCTCTGAAATGCACTTAAGTAGAAGTATAGAGTACTATTGAACGGGAATACTAATAGTAAAGTGCAAGTACATAAAAGTTGAACTAAAGTACTGAGTTACTTTCCACCACTGAAAGCCAGCAGTACACTTCAAAATTCAAAATTGAATTTGCTGTGTTCATTGCATGCGTTCAGTTCTATTCTGCTGTTGGCTGCTCTTTTGGTGCCAGCTGATGTCACTCATCAGCCAGTGTCAGAGGACCAGTTCAGTATGCCTTTCACCAGTAGACACACACAGATTTTTTAAAGCATAACAAGTCGTGACTTTTTGGTTGACCATCTGTTGCAGATCAAACTAAACATGGTACTGATCATTTCCTGTGCAACTTCTGGTGAAACAGGAACATCCTGATGATCTTTAAAGAACAAGTTGAATCATAAATAAGTTTATGTGAAAAATGAAATAAATACTTTCAGAAACAGAGCAGTAATTCTAATAACAGGGAGGTCACAGGTCAGGATGATACAAAAAGAAGACTCAAAAAGGAAAGCTGAACCATTGAGGGTTCTTTAAAAGAACATGGGAATGACTGTGACTTCTGACCTTTGACCTCCTTCTGATCTCCTGTTGGGTTAATAGTAAACAAAGTGCTTCATCATGTTAGTTTGGTACAGGTGAATGTTGGTATGAGTCTGAGATTTAAAGGATAAGTCTGATGATATTCTACATTTTTCTTACTGTCACCAAATCTCATGAAAAGACCAAAACCAACAATGAATTGGTCTACTTACAAGTACTGTGTGTGAATCAAAGTGTGACATAGAGCTCCATTGTTGTTCAAAAACTATTAAAAACACATCAATGAGCCACCCTGTTGCACTGGGTGACATGTTCCTTCGTTACCATGAGCACACAAGCTGTAGTTTATTTTGATTCAATCCCACACATACCATCCTGCCGCAGGAATACTCACTAGAGCACCAAATGTGTATTAATCCACCACTGAAAATAGTCCCCAACAAATGCACTGTTTCCTCCTGCTTGAGTAATGTTTGTTAAAAACTACAGTGCCCAGCTGTTTTAGGACATTATTGAGCCTTTTTTAAAGTCACAGCAGGGTAGAGAAGTTTGAAAGTATTGTGAGATTTGTTGACAATAAGAAAATATCACAGGCCTTATCCTTAAAACCTGTTAGTCAGCGTGCTCTCTCACCATGCATATACCTCATCTGTCTGGCCCATTCCTCCTTCATCTCCTCCCTGTCTGTCTCACTCTCATTCATTCATCCTCTCTTTCCACTTGACTATCTCTCTCTTTAACTCTCTCTCTCTCACCCTCTGTCTGTCTGTCTGTCTACAGCAGCTGGCTCCTGTCTGTTTGGCCCTCTAGGTTACCGGTGATGTAATCAAACAGGACGAAGCCATAGGCTGGCTCTGACATTAGCTGACACCAATCAGAAGAAGAGAGACAGGGAGAAGGAGAGAAAGGTAAAGCAGGTAAGAGCAGGCAAGGGGCCAATGAGAAAAGCTGTGGGAAGCTACAGTATGGATCATTCTGAACAGGCCAAACATTTTTTTTTCAGAATATGACATTTGTTTTCTATTTGATTTTCCAATGATTCAAATCAGTAAATAAATTGATATGGTTGGTAGTCGTGAATGATTGACCATCATCTTACCCTGTAGTTGACCTTCTGTAACACCTGCTGGGGGTCACTCTCCAGGATCACCCTGGCAACAGGACAAAAGTAACCAATCAGAACTGAGTGCAGCACAATCTGTACACACTGTACTTTAATTACACAGACAGGCTTCACTATTTTGTCCATATGCAAAAGTGACTACCAGAGCAGAAAAATATCTTAGACTTCGCAACTATTTTACCAGCCAACAGGATAAAACACATAAGTCGATTTGTTTGAACGTGCCATAAAAAGAGTTGGAATTAAGTTAGTATATATTAGTCTTGGTCTCTAAATGGCTCTTAATAGTATATCTTTACCCCATTCATTCTTACCCTCCATCAATGATTTCATCCACAACAAGGAAAACTCCTTCCATGTTGTCTAGTAAACACCTGCGCTCCACATTTTTCCTGCAGGAAAAACACAACAATTAGCCACAGACCACGTTACTGTATAGCTCTTTGGATATAGCGTCACACATTTGAGGATAAGGTAATTCTTCCAAAATCGCCATTTCATATTCTCTGAAAGCTGCTTTCATCTCTTTTTGACCACATGGGAACAGTAAAACACGCTGCAAGCACAATGTTAACATTTTATTACAGAATAAAGCTGATCTGCTAACACATTAGCAAACAATTGCCTAATTACACAGACACAGAGCAACATTAGCATCCATTTGGAGTCATGTTTCTGGTGACCAGATAAATGTAAGTCCAATATTCACTCTGCTTTTAGTTCTGTTTTGGTTTGCACTACCTCTGCTATGTTCACCAACTAGTTGCTGGGTAGGTAGTGTACAGTGGGTTTAACAGAGCTTTCCTGCTGAAAACAGTTGCCTGCTGCAGATTGCAACAAGGTTGATGACAACAGTGAGACTTAATAAAAAAACAGTAAAGCTGCAAACCATAAAACCAAAACAATGGCCTGAAAGACACTAAAATATTGCATAGAGCTGAGAGGAACTGCAGAGTCAGGCCATAATTCTCCATGGATTCATCACTATGAGCGAGCCCTTTCACATGACACAAAGTCATTTGACCTATTGCTCAGATAATGTGAGGATGCATGAAATGAGCAGTTTAAATGTGTAAATATGCCCTCGTTCCACATCTCTATTGGATTCAAATTCAAACTAAAATTCAAATTAATATTTAAATCAAAATGAACCAGGTCTAATTGGCAGGACAAACCAATTTGTATTGTAGTATTTGAAAAGAATACACTATGCTGGCATAGAGAACAATTACTATTCAAGTTTAAAATTGATTTTATACTGTACTCTAAAATCTGGATATTTACATATTGAACAATGGAACTTAGAATAGCCTATAATCTTTCATACTGTATTATAATATAATCTCTTCATGCCTCTATCGCTCACACTCTGCATCACTACTGCATCGGTTCCCATAGCAACTATATCAGCCGCTGATTGGCTGGTAATATTGCAGTCAACAGTGAGGGATCCTGGTGTGCAACATGCACACACAAACACACACAGACTGAAACACACACAGACAGCTTTGCAAACTAATCTTGGTTGAATAAATATCTAAAAATGAGGACTGGGTGTCATTTTGTCATCATTCAGCTCCCTTGTTTGTCAAATATCATTTTGTAAATGGAATCAGGTCAAAAAATACACACTTCTGTTGAATTTTACATTTAATTCAGCACAGGGACTTATTATCTCCCTGAGAGGCTCTGTTGGAAGGATGGCAGTGTTAGACTGGAGAAGTGTGTGAATCACCACATGACAAAAAAAGCTCTAACATCACAATGATGGATGTGGATGGAGAAAAGTCTGAAATTTTTTTCATCTTGCAACATAACTGAAGCTGCAGACACAGCAGAGAATTGTTTTCATTTAGAACATGAATAATCATTTAATTAATCCACAATCATTTATGCTTTCACATTTCTTAAGGCTTGATACGTACCTGAGAATCTGACTGAGGGAGTCAAACAGGCAGTTCAGTACGGACATCAGCATCAGCTAAAGAGGAAAGGAAGAAAAAGAAAAAAGGACAATTTTAAGATAAGAACACTTGTTTTTAAAGTTGCATTAATTAGACTTTTATGGCCACTTGGAAACTCTACAACAAGCTAAGAATCACACATGTTTATTATGGCCTAAATCAATGCAGCGTTAATAATTTTTTAACAATTGACGCTGCTAAGTAGTGTTTTTGCACTACCACATTTCTCTTTTAGCTATATTTAGCATCAGTGTCAGGCTACTTAAAGTCACATTTTCAATCCCACTAATCTCATGTAGTGAGGAATATCTTCAGGCTCACAGATGTCTGGGGAAAATCTCTCCAAAAAATACTGGGATAACAGCACCTTCAAAATCCTCAAGCAGCCTTTTGACTGCCTGAGGCCACCTGCAGTTGTTTTTTGGATGGGTAAAAACAAGAATATCTCCAGACCTTCACAATATGAAACAACAATCCCTGAAAATGCCCTTAATTAAGCATTAATTTACCTCTGAAGACACACAAAGGAGTTTGGTATGGTAAAGAGACATCAGTTTGCCCATTTATTTGAAAAGTTGAAACCTTAATACCTTAAAAACACCTTTATTTCAAAGGCACTTAACAAAGTCAATTTAAATGGGTACATTACTATCTGAAACACATCAATGTTCCTTCATTACCATGAACATGGGCACTGTAGTTTATTTTGAGTCAATCCCACATGCACCATCCTGCTTCACCAAATGTGCATTAATCCACCACTAAAATAGTCCCCTACAAATGGAGTGTTTACTCCTGTTTGAAAAACGAATACTAAAAACGACAGTGTCCAACTGTGTTAGGAAATTACTGACCTTTTTTAAAAAAGAAACTATATATTTGTGATCTGTTTTCTGAAGATTTACGTCATCAGTACCAATGGGCTTGAGGCTGAGTAAGGAAATCAGAAAGTATTGAGAGACGAACTAATGCATTGTTGGTTTTGGTCTTTTCATGGGATTTGTTGACAATAAGCCTTATCCTTTAAGTCTAAAACCTTGCTAAAGGGTTGGTGAGCAAATCTCTGTCAGCTCTAGGGGGTCCTATTCTGGATATGAACACGACATATGACCTTCCTGCAAAGCTTTAGAGGGTGTCTCAAATCATTTTAATCTTCCTTTTATTATTTTCTGTAAACAGAAAAAATATATTGTTTTGGCAGAGACAACTGAATGCACCCTACCTCATTCTCCTGAGCACTTCCCACCACATAGAAGAAGAGATCTATACTGCTCTTATAGACGATGGTCATCCCCTCCAGGAAAGCTATCTCATCTACAGAGAGAAGGAGAGAGGGATGGGTGACAGATGAAAACTAGGACAGGAAAACAGATTTAATAGAACAGCCAATAAAAATACAGAGATGCATGAATAGCAGGCTTTTTTTGTTCATTCAGGTAGGCTACGGGAGGAGAAAAGAGAAAAAGATTAAGAAAGAGATCGTAAAATGATGAAGGAGGGAGGGAAGGAGAAAAGAGAGGGTGAGAAACAGAGGGAGCAATAGGATACATTAAGGAAGGGAAGAGCAGGATAAAGGGATGATGAGGTGGGAGGGAAGGTGAGGGGATATAGCATGACAGGGGAGAAGAAAGAGAAGAAAGAGAGGAATGAAGGAGGAGTTTAGAACAAAAGGAGGAATATACTGGGTTGGCGATAAGGAGGCCAGGGGCAGAGACTCAGGTATCAGCTGGGTAAAACTGTTCGACTTAAAACCCTTCTGCCCTGAAAATGAAACTTCTGCAGGGCCACAAAAGGCAGCAGACAGTGTGTAATGTATTAGTAGTTTAAAAGTCAATAGAAAACACAATTTTCTAGATTTTCAAGGCTCACACTAACACTGTATTATCATGGTTTGGCTCCAGAGTTGAAACCAAGATAATGTAAAAACTGCTTCAGGCTGGTATCATGGACAAGTGTTGGGCTACTAGACAGACGAATAAGTAACAGATGACATTGGAGACGTGTGTGAGCGTGAGTGTTCAGTAGAATACACAGGGAGGGCCACATGCAGCATACACCAGAACAGACACACACAGAGTGGAGCTTACTGTCTGCTTTGTGAGTCTTGTTGAAAACGTTCCTCTCAAAGTTCTTCTGCTCCTTCATGGAGGGGTAAAGCTCAGAGTCATAGTACTGAAACAGACAGGATGGATGGACATAGAGCTAAGTCAGAGAACATGGACATGAAGGGGTGGATGAGCTTTGGCGCTAAAAATGCTAGGTTGAAGGAATAGCTCAGAAATATGGTTATTCTGGCTCAGAGTTAGATGAGAAATCCCACATCTGTCCTATAAATATAAATCTACACCCAGCAACTGGTTAGCATAGCTTAGCACAAAGACTGTTAACAAGGGGAAAAAGGCTAGCCTGGCTCTGTCCAATGATAACAAAATCCACTTGCAGCACCTGTAAATTGTTGCCAGGCAACTAGCGGAGTCTCCAGGAAGTAACCGGTCCCGACCGAAAAATAGTCATGCACAAAACCCCCTTTAAAGCACAAATTTGTTGTTTTTGCGCTTCAGTTTTAGATTAAATAAACTAAATGTGATAATTTGTGAGCCTTAGAGGTTTTGGAAGGGGGACTTTTTTGCTGGTGCGATTTTATTTATGCACAATTATGAGGTATTGTGCAGAAAAAATGAAAAAAGGAAAAAATGCTACATATAAACTGCTGTAGGCAACAAACAGAGAAAAATCTGTTTCTGCAAAATCCTTGATTACATTCAATGACATGAACAACATTATTTATAAAACTCATTAATCTAACAGGTAATCCCATAATCCCATTAAAAGTTGAATTTTATTGGACATTTCAATCTGTAATGTGAAACTGTAGAAAGTACAAAAGCAAAGATTAATATACACGAAGGTTTTATGATTTCGGAGAGGTTTGTATGTGTGCGTCTTTATCAACAAAAGCCACAAAAATTTGCATTCTCTGTTGTTTATGGAACATTTACAAAAGTGCTGAAAGGTGAAATAAAGCCTGATGTTCAGACGTCGTTCTGTGTGCAAAGGAAGCCTAAATAACCTACTTTATACAGCATTAGTTTTCATCAAGGAGTGGCTTTGTGGCTTCTTGTTATTTGGCGTGAGATTTGTCTGGACAGCGTGAGACAGTGCCTGAAAGCGGCTGTCTCACAACAAAAGTGTCAGAGTTGGAAAAGTGCTGTTTCCAGTGTTTGTGCTCAACTAAGCTGGCATTAGCTTCATATTTACCATGAGAGTGGTATAAATCTTCTCATCTAAATCTCAGCAAGACAGCAAATATCTGTATTTCCAAAAATGTCGAAATATTCCCCTATGAAGAAATGTAAAACCTGTCATATGAGTTTTACAATTATAAACCCAATGGGAAAAAAAACACTGAAGTCTGCCAAGGGAATGCACTTTTGGGTAAATGTGACTTTGACAAAATAAATAAAGACAACAATGTGTTCCTTGTGATGGATTACCTAACTTTTTTCCACAGTGTATTAAATGAATTGAAACTTGTGTTTTATATGCTTTGGATCATGTGATATATATGAGATTTGTTGTTAATGGGTTAAAAAAATGAAAAATCACTGGTATAATCCTTTAAACTTACCTTTGACAGAAGTCTGTTGCCATCATTGTCAAGAATGAAAACAGCTTTCACTGTGTAGAGAGAAGGTTCCTGCAACAAAAAACAGAAAGAAAATCATAAATATTTAAGCTTTGCTGAGTCACCTCAGAAAAACATCTAGGACGGGCAAAGTCTACTTCATAATACCAGCTACAGTCACAGTCATTCCTCCCACACCTGGTCAACATGTTGTATCAACATTTATCATCCAGATAAAGTCTCCTTTTCCAGCAACACCCTGCTTTACATTCCCTCTCATGCCCAGTCCAACCAGTTTCTACACATGACCCCAGAATGCATTCACAGGTTGTTAAGTTATTTCTCTGAAAAGTTTGTGCTTTAGTTCTGGTCAGTCACACAGGTTTGTTTTACACTTTTCCAGAAGAAATGACCAAAGAAATTTCTAGGGATGCATGATAATATCAGCACGTCATTGGTATCAGCCAATAAAGGCTTTACAATGAAATATCGGCATCGGCCCAAAATGAACGTTTCTGCCAATATGACAGGCCGATTCGTCGCCTTCTCCTCTGCCACCTGGCTGTGCTTCCACCGCAGGCTCCATTTAAGTCAGCTACCCTCCCAGCGAGCCCTGGCTCTCCATGTGGATCCAACCAGAGCACCGAACCCTGGCTTGTTATTCAGGTTAGAAGAAGCAGCTGGTCTGTTGGGCAGCTGAGTGAAGTGGAGCCTGTGGAGGAGGTATCGGGACCATCAGGGTGAAACAGTCCATGGAGGAGCTGCTGTGTTCGGCTGCACAGATAGAAAACACCTCAGCTGACAGGACGTACCACTCTGTTTAAAAAAAAACCCAAACTTCTTCATTTTTTTGGTTTATAACGGCAGTTGGCAACCAGCTTATTATGTGCATTACCGCCACCCTCTGCTTCTGCATGTGGACCAGAGATTAAATCCTACACATTAATCCTGTCTGTCTAATTAACTCAAAGAAAACTCTACTGCTCCACCCACTCAGCAGGTTCATTTAAGTTTTAACCAGAGCTCTTGAACTCCAGTCTTCCTAAGTTCATCCTTCATATATTGCCTTTCTTGATCATACTTAGTACAATCTATGATTGCATGTGTAATAGTCTCCTCAGCCAGGTGGAAAAAATGTGTGCGTATATCGGTATCGGCATCTGCAATTGGCCACAATGACTTGGAAAATATCTCATATCTCACTCATCCATCCGTTGGTCTCTGCGAAGAGGTTTCAGATCCGGGACAAAGTTCTGTTATGCACTGACTAGCATAGATTCACAGTCAGAGTGTATCACAGAACTTAGACCAGGAACTAACAACTTCCACTGTCCTTGTATCGCCATTGTTACAGTGAGGGGAAGGATGAAGATGATAAGGAGGAGGAAGATAGATAGATTGATCCACCAGCATGCTAGCACAAAGTATAGCTTAACCTGACGATGGTGATAGATCAAAAGTTGGGAAATCACTTAAATTATTGGGATTCATCCCTTAGAAACCATGAGAGTCTGAACCAAATGTTGCGCCAATCCATTTAATAGCTGCTCAGATATTTTACTGCGAAACTGAAACTTTCAGCTGCTGGTGGCGCTAAATGCAGGATCAACAAAGATACCCTCTGTGGAACTCAAATATCTGTACCATATTTCATGATAATCCATCCAATATTTGTGGTGATATTTCAGTCTGGACCAAAGTGGTCAGTTCTTAGAGCCACACTGCTTGGTGGCTAAAAATATTGATCCTCCTGATATGTGCAATATATTTAAAGGTCAAAATATCAGCCAGTCCACTTTGAAACCTGAAAATCATTTCTCTTTTCACTGACTGGCCCAACAGTCTTCTTCATCATCCTCTCAGCACAGCAAGGGTTACTTGTTTTTTGCGAGACTGGAGCATTGCCTGTGCATCAGAGGATCCCAACCAACTGACTGACTGACCCCTAATTTTCATAATCAAAGTTGTCAATATGGTTGTATTTATTTTGCATTAATAGTTGGCATCACTGCTGGTAGGCCCACTGTACACAGTGATGTACAGACTTGGATTGGGCTGCACCAGCTATTTGTAAATCCATCACTAAGTTTGTGTGTAAAGTCATTCATTAATTCTTTGTAGCTGCAAGTAACATACTAACTTTGAATCTCAAATTTAAAGCCAATATGGACGAGAATCCACAGTCCATGACATCTGGGAAACCTGATGCTCCAGAATAGATACAAAATTGACCTTGTTGTGAGATAACTTTATCAAGTACTAGCTAGATTTGTAAATCACTTGCTAGAAAACATCAAAAGTGTAATCAGGAAGTTACTGTATCATCACAAACTATAACACAACTTCCAAATGTAACAGTTTAAGGGGGCCAAGTGATGCATTAAACTTACAACAGACAATGTGTGTTTCAGAGTTATTGGCATAATGTTTTTGCAATTTGAGGCATATTGTGCTATTATGTGAAATGTATGTTAATGGTGCTTTACTAATTCTAACATTTTAGCATTATCTTGCTAAAATCTGTTATGACGTTGGTTAATTAACGGTACCCTGTACAGTTTTTGACCATCAGTAGTGCTATGGAGCAAAGATTTTATGAGTGGATGCCTGTTTTGTGTTTTGTGCACATGCACAAGGACGTATCTGCACACATGAGGGAATGCAGACGACATTATACAGATATCTGCTACCGGTTTCACACGTTAGCTAATAGCTAATTGACAGTGATAACGTGCCAAGAAAGGCAGTGAAGAAGACTGCAAGCTAGCAAGCATTGATGTAAACAATGCACGACGTACATATCTCAATACTTGGTTTTGCCAGTGGTTCATGGGGAAGGAAAAGCATTCAACCCATTTGTCAGGACTCATGGATACACACGATATGGTTTGGTGAGTGACACTTAATACAAATATAACTTTTGTTTGCTTATAAAGAAACTCAACAAAGCACCTTTAAGGTTAGTGTTGACAGTCATTGTCACAGTTTGAGAGTGAAGCCTGCGCACTATAACTCCTCTACTAACATATTCTTATCGATGAGTTGTCAGATCAAACATGTCGCTCATCTTCCATACTGTCTGTTTTACTCTTCACTCTAAATGATTTGCATATTAGAGAGCTAGTTTTGTCGGTTTCTTCATTCAGCTATGTGTCAGTATGTCTGGCAGTGTAGTAAGTATAAATATGTAAGAACTAGTTTGTCTGGTGCAACCTGTTTTAATTTAGTAATGCGTAAATCCCCACATAGGAAACCCTCATGTAATAACTAGAGTAAGTTTGAAGTTACAAACAGCTGCTGATTCTTGGTCCTGCCCTGTCCTCAGGGGAACAGCTCTTTACAGGACATGATGGATTAAAAACACCTGATCACTCAATTATTTACTTTAGTTTAACAGCTTAATGGCTAATATATAAATGTAACAGTATATTGCAAATGTCAGAAAATTAGGGATAACTCTAGAAAATCAGAGTCTTTCTTGTCTATGAAAAGCCGACCACTGTTTGTTCCCTGCAAAATGACAATAATAAGAATCCTTTATTCAAATGTAACACCATCAACATCAACACCGTCCATCAACAGCCTTAGTCTCAGTTTAAGCCTAGAATGTCAAATGTAAATGTTAAAGGGGAAAACTTGTGTGACTGCTGCACTCACTGTACAGTAAGTCTCTGGATCAAGATGACAGCTAAATGCCTGAAGTGCAAAAGTTGGCTGTTTGGTCTGAACATAATGAAAGATTTTCACTGGTGTGCATGTTTATAAGTAGGTCATGGATGCAGACAAAACCAGAGGACCAATTTAGATGTCTGGAAAGTTTTCCTCTAACTAAAAACACATAAAAGATTGTAGCTTCTTACAATTTGGACTCGGCATTTGTCTTAACAGCAATTTTGATTTACTTTTCAACTTTTAACACATTATGGGACCAGATATGCAAACAGGACATTCTATGCATTTAGTTGATGCTGCAATACTGAATAACTGCCAGTGGTTGAGACCTGTTTCAGGTCAGTTTCTTTAACAATGACCTTCATAAAAGAATATTAAATGATACAAAAAAGACTTTCAAACTATAATTTTTACTGGCATCTGCTTTTCTGAACAGAACCAGACCACAAACAGTCATTCTATTGTTTAAAACCCCTGTAAACTAGAGGAGAACCTTACTTTTCAATTGAAGAAACCAGCATTAGAACGCTTAATGAGCTGAAAGTCTAAATTTGGCACAGGCTTTGATGCAACAAAATACAACCAAAAGATTAACAGCACAAAACAGGGAGAGGGAGTTATTCTACCAGAGCAAATGTAGCAAGATGTCTTAACTACGGCAAACACTAGCACAAATTACATTTCCATCCAATGGTTTTTATGAGCATTTTTGCGCATAAAAATACCCTGAGTGGAAACACCAGAAATTTTAAAAAGTTTTTACACTTTACACTTTAAGAATTAGCGCCACAAACTCTTTATCTCAGTATTCGCAAAACAGCAGTGAATGGAAACGCGCCTTAATTCACATTTTCTTTTGCCGATGTTGTGTAAATTCTATTAAAATTTGCACTACATTTGGATGGAAACTTGGCTTATGCTACTTGTTAAATTCCTACTTGAATATTAGGTGATCCATTTTATAACTTACAGCCTCTTTAATAGCGATAACTTTAATAGTTTTTCTTTGTTTGACATTTGTCAGACAAAATTGGAAGACACATGCTTTCCCAACAGTGCCATCAGTTTTAAATGTGTTTTTCTCTGGAAGTTAACTTATTTTTGATAGCTGTATTTGTTTGCATGATGATTACCAACCTATTTATAACACCACAGATCCAAAAGCTGCAGACTGTCAAGTTGAAAAAATAGCCCCTGATGATGTCATTTGGGTTATCTCAGCTTGGATACTACAAATTAATATCAGAAAGCCTGCATTGCAAGACGTTAACCTTTATTTATTCAGGGACGTTTCACTGAGAGGAAGTCTCTCTTTTGCAGGAACACCCAGATCACATTCACACTGTTACACACACACCTGGAAGGTGAGCCCGGTCCACTGAGCAGCTCCACTGGAGCAGTTGGGGTTAAGGGCCTTGCTCAAGGGCACCTCAGTGGTGGTAATGAGGGAGGGGCAAGCGCTGCTTTTTCACTTTCCCCACCCAGATTTATCCTGTTGGTCTGGAGATTGAACCAAAGACCTTCCGGTCACAGCTCCCTTCTCTAACCTTTAGGCCACCACTGCTACTGAACTGCATTATGGGAAATGTAGGATCCAGGGTTTTTGGAGATTGACCCATACTAGAGAGTTAAGGACAGGATATATTTTGGCCTCTGCTGCAGCACAGATTCTGATCATTCTTTTTTTGTCTCTAACAAACTCCCCAACTTTACTGAAGTGCATTACTAAATAGCTTGAGTTGTGCTTTAAGCAACATTTTGAATGTAGGTCTTTTACTTGAAATTGATTAATGTTACAGGATGGGAAAGCAGGACAAGTTTCACTCATTATATCGATTGGCTCCTTTTAGGGGATTAAATTATTATCTATAATTGGGTTATTACTATTCATGCATTAACATGTACACATTTTATTGTTGTGGGTGGTCAAGATGATCAAGATCAATTTTGACTGCTTTATATCAGTGCAAGTACTTGTTAACTCCTATAGTGTCCTATTGTGTCAAACAATGGTATTGTTACTGACGCAGTAATGTCTAAGTAGAATTTTAATGTTGTAGTTGGTCAGGTGGAGCTACTAACTACTGTTGGTTAGTTTAACATTTATAAGATTATCACAGGTTTTGTATGTAAACTATTTACTTGTGAAGTAACTCACTAAAGCTGTCAGATAAACACAGTGGAGTAGAAGGAGCATCAAATGGAAATACTAAGTAAGCTACAACTAGAGTAATTGTACTTCGTTACTTTTCCACCACTGAGAAAAAGTGAAAAAAGACAAAATGAAACAAAGACATTTGAACAGCTAACTGACATAATGACTTACACATTTTAAAGTCGGGAAAATTGGAGATTAAAGACTGACTGACTGAGAATGAGGCTGAATAAATGGTGCGCAAGGCAAACGAGGAGAGAGCGAGAGAGAACGGTGGACGTGGCACCTACTCTGCTCTACACGTCAACCGATCTGTGCACACATGCTGAACACAAGCGCACATTTAAAAACCCCGGACGTGCTTTAACCAAACACCACACACTCCTCTATTTATCCTAATGTGTGTTAAAGATAGGATTGTGTCTCTTCACTGGTTTTGTAGCGGTGATCCATGCAGTAACTGAAGCTTTGGCTTATAGTGGGCTACTGTCCTGTTGCGCTCTGCACTGGACTCTGTGTGGATAAGTGGATAACAGCTGTGGCTCAACCGGTGTATTGTAATAGAGTTAACTTAACACCCTAATAAGTTGCTCGCACTGTAACCAGAACAGACCATCTGTACTATTTTTACACGCACAGAATGAAAAAAGTGTGTCTTTTGAACGCGCTGTCTGGCTGCATGTGAAACACTGTCAGGTCAGGCCTGCGCGTCCACAATCGCACAACATGACGCCCGCTGTCAAGAGTCAAACTCACAGACAGTATAAGCATTAAAGAATAAATAAAACCTGTTACTGATTTATGAACAATCTGCAGCAAGCCCCCCCTCCCTCCCTCCCTCCCCCTCTCCCTCCCCTTCTCTCCCGTATTGCCCACCACAGAAACTGCCATAATGCAACAAATGTCCCGCACGCTAATAAAAACATTTTTAAAAATTCTATAAACTGCCGTGCACATTACCAGCCCTGCTCCTCTAAACCAAAACGCGTTTCCCGAGTCCGATAAAACGGCGAAGAGGCTCACCAGAGACGTGGAGTCCATCGCTGCCGCCTGCCGCCGTGCTCGCTCGGTGTGTTGACGTGGACAGCTCTGAGCTGTCACACCGAGCTCACTGCTTCTTTTTTTTTTTTTTTTTTTTTTTTTTTTTTTTTACGGAGCCGCCCGGGCGCGCTCCCCTCCCGCAGCAGCCAACCGGATAGAACCACAGGAGCGCAGAGCCCACAGCAGAGCGCGCTCCCGACACTTCTCCGCCTCTAGCTCTCACAATACAAGTCACTGTGCTTCCTCAGAGGCTTGTACATTTACAGTTTACTGAGATTACAAATGTTATGGATAACTGTAAAATATTATACATACAGCATATAGGCAATATTATATTGCCTATATGTCTGTATTTTATATGTTTACAGGGTTAAGGATAAGTCATGAATATAAATCCTGATATTGGGTAGCTATTTATCATTAATCTATAATTGAAACACAAAGGCCTAAATCAGACCCCTTGTTGTACTGGGTGACATGTTCCTTCGTTATGGTGAACAGGGGCATTGTAGTTTATTTTTGGTTCAATCCCACATAAATGCTAACTAGCATGTATTAATCCACAACTGAAAATAGTCCCTAACAAATGCACTATTTTTTCTTGTTTGGGGGATGTTTGCTAAGAACTACAATGCCCTGCTTGTACTGAGCTTTTTTTATTTTTTTTATTTTTTAAAAGAAACTGTATATTTGTTATCTACATCTTCAATAGGAGACATTGGGCTTGGGCCTGAGGGTCCCAGAGAGGGAAGGGAAGTAAGATAGTATTAAGAGCTAACACATTATATATTTTGGTGAAAATAAGGCAGCCTTATCCTTCATATAAAAGATATGTTCAGTATTGTGCAAAGACTGTCTAGGGAAGGAGAGCACCTCTAACAAGATTTTGGGTTTTGTTTAGGTTTAAGGAAATGCTTGAACTGAAATACAAAAGGTTCCAGTACTCTCAGCAGCCTGTAAGATGCATACAGAGGATTTGGTGGCATGAACTATATGAAAGAATCATTACTTTGAGGGTAGAAATGACAAATTCCTCATACAAAATACTAGTAGTGCCATATTATTTGCCTCCTCTCACAGCTTGTTTTTAGCAGGAAGCAGGTCTGTGTTGCCCAACATATATTGAGTATGCACTACTACTTATCACTGAGTAATAAGTAATAGTATTCAGTAATCAGAAATCGAACATTCATGTTCACATTCACATTCATTCTTTTCCCATAGTGCTGCCTCTATGGCTGGCGTTAGCTTTTTGGTTATGCAAGACATTGCAAAGATAACTAGTGTGCATTGGGCCAAGGCTGGGTTCAGGTTGAGGTAAGGCAAAAAGATGTTGGCATAATCCCAGCACTCTGTAACAGTGAGTAGTGACCTAATTCAAGCATCAGTTTGTAGGGTTCATTTTGCCTCAGGGACACAACAGAGTGGCATTTGAGCAAACCAGCCAGCACTTGGATTAAACAGAGGTGTACTCTTGACCATTTGGTCACTTGGACTGACCAAAAACTATTTTCAGGGCACTTGGCTGTGACATTAGGGCAAAATATGAAGCATATAAGTATCCTGTGTGAAGGAGCACTCCATAAAGTTGGGGACTAGCAACAGAGTTGGTTGAAATCAAAGCAGTAGAAGCACATATGTCTATGTCAAGATGCAAAAACAATTTCTCATAATGCAATTTTATAGTATTTTTCATTAGGCCCTGGCTACCTGATAAAGACCCACATTTTTCAAACTTCACGCCTCCAGTTTGTAACACAAGATTTCTGTTCAAACATTTTAAGTCTCAAGCCTGAGCTGAGATAACCCTGATGACAACATCTGGGGTTATTTTTTCAGCCATGATGCTATGCAACTGTTTTACAGGTTGAGTAGTACTCCCCAATACTAGTAAACTCACCTGTAAGTAAATCAGTGGAGTGCCCCTTTAAATCTAATCTAACCCTAATCATGTAGCCTAATGGAATTTAGGATTTTGCAAAAAAAAGGTGAAATTATTGACATATAATATTATTTCAATAAACTTCTAGGAATGTTATATATTTAATCAAATTATTAAAGCTCCCTCCACTAAACAATGTATTTGGCTGTTGTTCTCTTCTCTGTGTAGAATGATGTGTGTGCAAAGTTTGTTTTTACATTCATCTGCTAAAGGAGGAAAGTTTCTCTGTGCTCACCTCAAATCTCAGTTTAACAAGTGTTCATACGAGCATGATTTTGTGACATCACAATTAGTTTGGAGCCAATCGTGGTCCAGTATGCAACTAACACAAGTGTGATGTAGAAACTTGAAGCCTCCGGTGCACAAACACTAAAAATGGACTTTACAGTGAAGAAGTATACATCTTGTGTCCAGCAGTTCAACTTCTGAAATGAAAAAAAAAAAATCATTCCAGATCAGATTCTGGATCTTTCAACAAGGGGAAAGAAATATTTAATTATAAGATTTTTTTTTCACAAAGTAATTGAGCCATTTTGTTGAGAAACCAAATCAGTCAAATTATTATCCAAAGTAAATTGTCCTTTTATATCTTAAACCATGTCTGGATGGGATATTTAAATTTTCAGTCATAATGACTATAATGAGACTATAATGACTTAAAATTAAGTGTATGCCACCCAAACATGCTATTCAAGCTTGTCTTAAAACAGCAGTCAGGTGTCCATGTGAAAAGTAAAATAGGTTTTCCTCGCTGTAATCATTCCTCCTGTTCATACTGGGCCAAAAGCCAGAGTGTGTCCACCAATTTGGGCAAAAATGCATTTAAAAGTTGATGTGAAGCTTATATGAGTCTTCAGCAGTCTGAGTTGATCACATCAAGTGAATATCTGCAACATTTACAGTCTTTTCAACATCAAATTCCCTCAGTGTTTCCCTGTTGAGCTGCGGTGGAAGTAGCTATAGTAACAAAAAGAGGAACTTTGGAAATAACAAGACTATAATGTTGAAAGATTGACTCATTTGGATGCTAAAGCTTCATATTAGCTTCAGATAAACTTTTAAATACATTTTTGCACAGAAGGAGGTCTGTGGATTTTGTCCTCCATCACTTACATTGTAGTGCATTATTAAGGGATCTTCTAATGGTCAGTATGAACAGGAGGAATGATTACAGCAAGAAAAACCTGTTTCAGTGTTCATTTGGGCTCCTGACTGTTGTTTTAAGACACACTTGAAAAAAAAAAAACTGTGAACCCGTCCTTTAATATGTAATAGCTAAGCCACAGCCAAGTGGTACAAGTATTTCAATAATACTCTTTTCTCGACGGCCGGGCACGCGCCTCGTCAGAAACTGAACGAGCACACTTACCCTTGCGCCCACCCCTTCCCCCCGCGCTGCATTCTGGGAAACTAAGTTTACTGTCGTTTGGAAAAGATGGCAGGCGTGCAGCCGCCACCCCTACGGACCCTCGATGATTTCCTCCTGAGCTCGGCCCGGTTCGCCGTGCCCGACCTGCGCGACCTGGACCGCTGGAACAACCGTATCATCAACAACCTGCTGTACTACCAGAGCAATTATTTCCTGTCCGCACTGGGCTTCCTGCTCGTAGTGGCGTAAGTTTCTTTATTCTGACGTGGTCACCCCCCTCCCTCCCCATCCTCTGTGTCTCTTATAGCGAACATACTGGAAGTCTGTAGTTAACACTGTGAAGTTATGTGACATTATTCAGTGCATTCAATGACTCTGCATTTCCAACCGCAGCGCTGAGAGCCATCAAAACATGACACAGACTTGTGTCCATTCAGTTTATGAAAGAGAGTGTGTTTATAATGCGAGGTTCGAATTAACTGATGAAGATAAGAGTGAAAGCTTCCTCCCTCTTGTCTTTCTTTTCACTTAACTCTCTATCTATGTGAATCAAAGAAAACAGCTGATCTCCATCATCTGTTATGGAGGGTGGAGGAGAGGATGCCATTCAATTAAAGGGAATGCCACCCATTTTGAGAATTGACATCATTTCTATTTCTGTTACAGGCCCATCCTTAAACTCTGGTGGGATTAGGATGTAAAATCAGAGATCTGAGGTAGTGGAGACAGAAGATGCTAATGAAGTTGTCAAAATAAAACTTAAAATCACTATGAAGACATTCCAACCAGAATTTAAATCCCATTTGGGAAAAACAACACACACAGAAGTGTTGACAGACACTTGGGACCCTTATTATCAGACTTTTAAAAATGACACTGCAGAATATTCTAAAGAGTCAATTAAAGAGCAAAAAGTTCCTTCCTTTTTTGAGCTTCAGTGAGGAGCTGCATCATCTTTCAATAAGGCTGGTGTTATTCTAGATTCGTCTTACATATCTCATGAGAGGACCAGCGTTGTGTCTGAAATCACTCCCTATTTACTACATATTGCACTAGGTTTACAGTTTGCCGGGGTTTTTTTGTTTGTCTGTTTGGTTTTTGGTTTTTCTGGGTTTTTTTAAGTACTTGAATTGAAATGTGAGTGTGAAATGTAAGCTGTATAAAGTGCCCACAAAAATTCCCACAAAAATTCCCACAATGCAGTGAAAAAAAGTGTTCATTGCATGTACACTGCATTTGTTGGGGACTATTTCCAGCAGTGGATTGATGGTGTGTGTGGGATTGAGTCAAAATAAACTATGGTGTGTGTGTTCATGGAAATGAAGGAACATGTCACCCAGTGCAACAGTGTGGCTCATTGGTGTGTTTTTAATCGTTTTTGGACAACAATGGAGCTCTATGGGACTGAGGAATAATATCAGACAATGGATCATTCATTGTTGATTTGGTCTTTTCATGGGATTTGATAACAGTAAGAAAAATGTAGAATAACACCAGCTGTCATTGGTCTTTTTCCATCATCTGAAGTGTGTGGGTGAATGTCTCTCTGCTCGCAGGTATTTCCAGCCCTTCGAGTTGTTGGTGGGGGCGATGGTGGTCACCTTGTTGTTCGTGGGCTTTGTCTGGGCTGCTGAGAACCAAGCTCCCATTCGACGTTTCCGTAGAAACCACCCATCAGTCGCTGTGTTGGCTATTCTTTTGGTCAGTTATCTGTTCCTATCAGTGTTGGGAGGCGTGGCCGTGTTCCTGTTTGGGATAGCCTTCCCTATACTGAGTAAGACAGTAACACACACACACGCACACACACACACTTGTATATTCCAGCAGAGCATGAAATGAAGCTCATCCACTTGCCTGAGGGCACTGGTTTTGGGCACCAGAACAGCTAGTGGGTAATACTGGGCAGCAAATAGTCAAATCCACACATGAATTTATACCAACCTTTATGGTGTATGTTAATGGATTTTGAACTTTATACTATATATTATTACATTTAGTTAAAGGGTCAATTTAAACAGAGAAAAAACATACTTTCTGATTTCCCTTTTAGTTGTTTCTAACCGTGCAGATAGTTCTGGTTTTAATTGCCCATGCTGAGATTTCTGCTGGCACCCCAATACCATATCTATTGTGAGCAATTTTTGGAAAGTGTTGTATTAACATTGTGCAATACAAAAAGTCTGCAACTGCTGCTGCTTTTTATGGCATAAAATTAAGAAAATAGAGTAGCATTCATATTAATTTGTTACACCGCATTCATTTGTTTGTTGGTAAAATACACTTTTGTGACACTTAAACAATCAACGCATCAGATGTGACACTTGGTAATCATTTTCTGCATGAGATGCAAATTAGGAACATGTGGGCAAGATGTCATTTCATTTTGTGAGGAAAAGGCAATTTTCTGACACCTGGCTGTAGTTTGGGATGCTGCAAAATGCATGCCAAGCCATTTTACAGCACGAAATGCATTTTGTGCCATAAAATTTATTTTCCTCTGATGTTAAAAGGGACTATGGTAATTAAGTTGTAGTTATGAATATTACAAATTTAGTTTTTTTCCTTTTAATGGCAAAAAAAAAGTATACAGTGGTATGAAAAGGGACAGCGTCCAATGGTGCAGTTTACATTTACATTTATTCATTTGGCAGAGGCTTCTTTCCAAAGCAACATACATATGAAGTATAATCCAAGGTCAAGTCTTATTATGTGAAACGAGGAGCAAAAAGCACAGTAAGGCTACATTTATGTGTATACACAGTAAATTCTCACACAGTAGCCGGGTGAAAAATGTCGAGGTGGAATTACCTTTACAGTAATTGCTCACAGGGTAAATTCAGCATAATTTCCACAGCACTGATTCCAGCGGAACAACAACAGTGTAGCTTTTATTCACTAATTATTTACGGTTGATTTTACTTTGCAGTTTTTTTTAATCGCTGCTAAAGTATTTTGAACTGGGAGATTTTTCACATTAAAAGTCTACCTGGAACCAGGAAGATTTATATATACATATGGAGCCATTAGAGGGCTTTTAATGTGAAACGCCTGCGCAGGAAGTGTCTTGTGTTTTGTTGAAAGTAGCTTAATGGCGATTCAAAAAATGGCAAAGTTGAAGCACTTGGAGTTAATTAGTGAACGAAAACGGTGTTTTGTTAAAAAAACAAACTCAGGTCAGCATAATGGTGATCTTGTTGTACTGTCAGCTATCAAGCGTATGATCCCTTCGTCCCTCTGTCACTCTTCCTCCCTCACAGTGGTTCTTGTCCACGCTTCGGTGAGACTGCGCAGCCTGAAGAACAAGCTGGAGAACAAATTGGAGAGCATCGGTCTGAAGAGGACACCCATGGGACTCCTGTTAGAGGCCCTGGGACAGGAACAGGAGGCTGGATCCTAGAGAGGAAGAGGAGGAGGAGGTGGGCAGAAATGGTGAAGTTGAACAAATGGATGGGGAGATTCATAAAACAGAATGAGAGCATTACTGCAGGGAAAGAAGAAGAATAAACAGAGTCATGGAACATAGTCGTTTGGGTTGTCAAAAAGAAGTATTCAGAAGTCAGAAGTGAAGGAAAAGAGACATTCTGTGGTCCAGTAGGAAACAGACAGATGACAAACGCATAGAAATCATCATAACAAAATATGATCAAATCATCCCTGTTCTGTTTTTGCCAAACTTGCACTTTAACCGCACATTGTTTTGTTTCATTTATTTGACATGATACATTTATGTTTTTGCGCTGCATAAGTGTGCAGTGTAGTAGCCATACAGGTGTGGAGTGTTTTCTGCTTTCTGTTGAGCATGTTCACATTTAGTCTTTATATGATTACACGCTCTGCACCTTTTGAATTATTGTGTATCTACATATTAACTTGCAGTCTGCCTGTGTAAGTGATTCATACTGTACCCACAAACTCTTTATCTAAATATTGATCTGTGCTCCATCTGCATAAAGCTGAAATTATGTGAGAAAAAAGTTGAAACATAAAAAATTGAGTAATAATTTAATGTGAAAAGGTTCAATATTTTTAGCATAAAGTTGTAAGTTTACATGAAAAAGTAGTAATATTATAACATAAAGCTGTAATATTTATAATATTTATCTTGAAATATTACAGATTATTCTAGAAATATTACATGTAAAATTAAAATTGTATTTGAAAAATATTTTTCACTTTTGCTCATTGAATTACAACTTAATTTTATAATGTTAGGACTTTTTCTTGTAAAATTACAACTTAACTCTTCCAATGTCACAGTTTTTTGCCTCAAAATGACAACTTTATTCTCGTAATGTTGCAACTTTTTTTTCAAAACATCTTAGATTTTTTTTCTTGAAATCAGAACCAGTTGCCCTATAGTAAAAGTTGTGTGGAGCCCCCAATTTCCACATCAATATTTTCTACCATCTATGTACCCCATGGGTCTCAGTGGAAAGTATTGATACTGTGCTATAGATGAGTAGTAGTAGTGCTAATAGTGCAAAGTGAAACAAAATATTATCCATGTGGAACCATATTGAAAATACAGAACACTAGACAACAGATACGCTACAACAAAGTACTTATCAAATGATCCAACAGGTCCATTATGGCTAAAGAGCACTATGTTATGGAAATGTATAGCACATTCAATATTTAAGCTTGTATGTGTTCTAGCCCTTAAGTTCAGTGTAAAGTTCAGTGACCAAATGATTTAGGATGGACACGCCTACATATTACTTTTTAACAAAATACATGATTTGTGAATACTGTGTTGCATTTAAAAGCGAATTAAATGCTTAAATGAGGTGAGATTAAAGGAAATCAGAGGTTTCATATGAAGAGTTAAGAACAAATATAATCCGCTCCTTCAATTAAAGACTCTTTGTTGAGCATAGAAGAGTCGATACAGGATGAACAGGAGCAGAAGTGATGTGAAGAAAACAAATGAACTGGTGTAAAGCCCCTGTTTTTAAATTAATCCTTTAAGTTACCACATTCCTCAGCCTGTATTTATTTAGAATAAATGCCTTCACCCACAGAGCTGCCCATTACAGTCCTCCACTGCTGGTCAGAGGCTCAGTCTTCAGGCAGTTGGCTGCTGAAAGAAGCACCACTGGAGCAAATGAGTAACTTTGAACTTACCCTTAATTCCTTTATAACTTAAATCCTTGTTACCACGAATAACCACTTACCACTAGGGTTTGTTGGTTGCTGTGCCAACACTTGTGGTAACTGTATTTTGCAAATTTCTCCATGTAATTTTCTGTTTTTAGCCGTGCTAGTGGTGTAGTTCTAGGGATAGCAGTGTTGGCGTTTGGTTTGGTGATCTCCGGACTTTTCATCTAGCGCCACACGGTCAAAATTTCGTTTTGTCCAATACTTTGGTTTATGACCGAATACCTCCAAAACTGACATTCCCATCAGCCTCAGCTGTACTTTGTGTTTAGTGCTAATTAGCAAAGGTTAGCTTGCTAACACACAAACTAAGAGGGTGAATATGGAATACATTATAAGCATCAGCATATTAACGTTGTCAATGTGAGCATGTTGATGTTAGCATTTAGCTCAAATAATGTGTAATAGTAATAGTGACGTATGTTTAGCACCATCATAGGTAAAAAAAAAAAAAAAGTCAGTACTTTGGTTTATGACAAAATACTTTTTAAATATTTTTTAAACTAATGACATTCCCATCAGCCTCAGCTATACCTTGTGTTTAGTGCTAATTAGCATGCTAAACTAAGATGGTGAACATGGTTTCCATTAGCCTACCATAACATCAGCATGTTGCCATTGTTATTGTGAACATGTTAGCATGCTGATATTAGCATTTAGCACGCACTGTTCTAATTATAGCTTCACAGAGCTGCTAGCACGGCTGTAGATTCTTAGTTATTTAATGATTATTATTTATCTATAATACAGAGTATCTAAGTCCAGACTTAACACCAAACAAACCAGTATCATAGATGGGATTTAAGCCCACACTTCCATTCCATAAATCTTAACTCAGAAGACTTCTTCAAACCCTGCAGTGCATGAAACAGCTAGCCCAGCATTGTAACATAGTATTACAGATGGTTCCCTGCTTTGTAGAAATGATTTAGGACTGCTGTTCTTTGAAGAAAAATAAATTAAAGGCACTCCTGTCTCCTGTGGAACATTTTAGAAAGCAACTAACTATGAAGGAAGGGTGTCTCATCAGTTTTATAGCAAATAATTTTGTATAAGAAAAGCTGACTGAACTCACACAGTGAAGGTATTTGAATTATGTGTTGTATTGATTTGTTTAAACTTAGTATAAAGACATGGGAAAACGGTTCTCAACATCTGTAGGTGGTAAATGTTGAAATTCCCAGCCTGTAGTTAAGAAGCTGGTTTTCCTTCTGTATTATTTTCATTCCCTGGATGTTTTTACAGATTCCTCCTGACCGCCGTTTTAATCCAAGTTTGTGAAACTTGGCTGCAAGAATGTTTCCTCCACTGTAACGTGCCATTCTGTTCAAAGCATTTCAAGATGCAGAGAATGCCAGCTTTTGTGTTTGTGTGTGAATTTTTGATAATTAATCATATTGTTTACAAATAAAAGCTTTGTTAGAATCGGTGCCCTGAAGAAACAAATAATCCTCTAAATGGTTGATCATGTATGTGCCATTGTAGTTTTGATATTTGCCTTGTACAATTATGTTTTAGACAATTAGCTGACATACTTATTCAAAGCCACATGACAGTTGTCCAAGGACACTTCAGCAGGAAACATGAACATGTGACTCTTCTGTTGCATGTCTCTCTAACCACTAGAGCAGTCTGTCCTACCACTGGTGGTTTGTCTTGACCTCTTGATCCTGCATCAACACAAGTCAGAAAGAAATGCCTTATGGTATAATCTGTAACTCGTAAGAATTTGCTGAATTACTAGAATGTAAAACATTTTAGCATGACAGTGCACAATTAACTTATTTTACAAGTGATCATTCTGAATGTTCAGTGTTGCCTTCCATTCAGCCAAGTGTTTGAATTTTGATTCACCAACACAGTGTCTTGGGGTTTTTGCCAAAAGCTGGTGAATACATTTATTTAAAACACCATTTTTAAATAAAAAAGATTGCTGTCCTGCAGTGTTTATGGTCTTTCTATCCATTTATCCATCCATCTGTCCTGCCCTACAAAGCCAGAATTGGCTAAAATTAAGTGGTCTATTTTACTATATATGGTATATATACTATATATACAGTATATGTAGGCCTACTGTATATAAACAGCTAAAACCCAAAGTGCAGTAACAGCTACACTGTCACTGCATTCTGGCTTTGTGTACATTCAGTTTTGGTCATGTGTGGCCTCTACTCCTCGCAGTCAGACTTTCTTCACTGTCTGCCATGTACAAACAGCCAAATAAACAGTTATGGCAGGGGAGCTACATGAATTGAAAGCTAGCTGGTCAGACAGCCTCTGCTAGCCTGCTGCTAGCTAAAGCTAAAACTAAATTTCCGTACTGATTTTTCCTTGTTTGTACTGTTTTCTGTTTTTTTTTAAAGAATTTTTTTATGAACCATCAGTTTCAGTTTCAGTTTGTTGTAGCTAAATTCAGTCACAATGGAGAAAAACAAACCCAGCTAAATTGCTAAAGGTAGCTCGCTTATCAGCAGAGCTGTGGCCACATTTTTAGTTTTTAACTCAAGCAGTTTGTTTAAATTGTAGCTCTATTATACCAAATTCAATATAACCTTTTGCTAAATGAAGATATATGACATGATGGGAATTGTTCTGGACAAGGAAATGACCAGGTTTGTCTCAACTGAAAACAAGCAGCTACTTGCTGCTTCAGTACAAACATATCAGAATGAATGATTGATCTCTAAGATTGGCTGCAAGAATGTTTCCTCCACTGTAACGTGCCATTCTGTTCAAAGCATTTCAAGATGCAGAGAATGCCAGCTTTTGTGTTTGTGTGTGAATTTTTGATAATTAATCATATTGTTTACAAATAAAAGCTTTGTTAGAATCGGTGCCCTGAAGAAACAAATAATCCTCTAAATGGTTGATCATGTATGTGCCATTGTAGTTTTGATATTTGCCTTGTACAATTATGTTTTAGACAATTAGCTGACATACTTATTCAAAGCCACATGACAGTTGTCCAAGGACACTTCAGCAGGAAACATGAACATGTGACTCTTCTGTTGCATGTCTCTCTAACCACTAGAGCAGTCTGTCCTACCACTGGTGGTTTGTCTTGACCTCTTGATCCTGCATCAACACAAGTCAGAAAGAAATGCCTTATGGTATAATCTGTAACTCGTAAGAATTTGCTGAATTACTAGAATGTAAAACATTTTAGCATGACAGTGCATAATTAACTTATTTTACAAGTGATCATTCTGAATGTTCAGTGTTGCCTTCCATTCAGCCAAGTGTTTGAATTTTGATTCACCAACACAGTGTCTTGGGGTTTTTGCCAAAAGCTGGTGAATACATTTATTTAAAACACCATTTTTAAATGAAAAAGATTGCTGTCCTGCAGTGTTTATGGTCTTTCTATCCATTTATCCATCCATCTGTCCTGCCCTACAAAGCCAGAATTGGCTAAAATTAAGTGGTCTATTTTACTGTATATGGTAACAGCTACACTGTCACTGCATTCTGGCTTTGTGTACATTCAGTTTTGGTCATGTGTGGCCTCCACTCCTCGCAGTCAGACTTTCTTCACTGTCTGCCATGTACAAACAGCCAAATAAACAGTTATGGCAGGGGAGCTACATGAATTGAAAGCTAGCTGGTCAGACAGCCTCTGCTAGCCTGCTGCTAGCTAAAGCTAAAACCAAATTTCCGTACTGATTTTTCCTTGTTTGTACTGTTTTCTGTTTTTTTAAAGAATTTTTTATGAACCATCATGTTTCAGTTTGTTGTAGCTAAATTCAGTCACAATGGAGAAAAACAAACCCAGCTAAATTGTTAAAGGTAGCTAGCTTATCAGCAGAGCTGTGGCCACATTTTTAGCTTTTAACTCAAGCAGTTTGTTTAAATTGTAGGTCTATTATACCAAATTCAATATAACCTTTTGCTAAATGAAGATATATGACATGATGGGAATTGTTCTGGACAAGGAAATGATCAGATTTGTCTCAACTGAATACAAGCAGCTACTTGCTGCTTCAGTACAAACATATCAGAATGAATGATTGATCTCTAAGATGTCTATGGGAGACAGTTTCTGCACACTGAAGGGTTTGCTACCTTAACAGCAGGTGGTGCTCTCTCTCATTCACACAAACATCAACAGACTACATGCACAGTCCTCTCTCTTGCTCTCTGTCTCTCTCTCTCTCTTTCTCTCCTGAAATTAAAATGATGAGATAGCAAGTCAGACATTTGAATTTATAAGTCAAAATCACGACATACCAAGCCATAAAAGTTGTGATTGTGGGATAATTAGTTCAAATTTGGACTTACTAAGCCAAATTTATTAATTATTTAAAATGTAATGATTTTGAAAAACATTGTTTTTTCCAAATATGTCAAAATTGTGACTAAATATTATTTTAACTTAAAATCCCCCCAGACATGTTTTAAGCCATTTAAAGTACTCTGCTTGGTATGATAATTTGTGTCTGGTGCGGTATCCCACAAAAAAGTTCAGTTAAAAATCCTTAACATGACATCAACTTATTTTCCTCGTTGAAAAATCCGGAATCTATGAACATGCAAGTGATTTTAGTTTCAAAATTTTTTACCCCCCCCCACCCCACCACTCAACAATATGTTATAAATATCTTCAGCAGATGATTATGAAAACAAACTCTCCACATACATCATTCTGCACAGAAGAGAACAACATCGCAGTCATGTAACTATAAGGTAACACTTTTTTAATAGTTGTACTTTAACAGTAACAATTCTGACTGGATAACTTATAATTCTGACTTATTATTAAATACACTATTTAAAAAAAATCCCTTTCCCAGCATTTAGTCTATGTCTGCACTTTTCCTGGTTTCCATATTTTTGCTTCCATTTTTCAGTTGAGTCAAGTACTCTGATGTTGTTGGAAGAATAATGTTCATACTTCTGTACATGTATCGAGAGTGACTTAGCTGGCTGCAGGGATACACAGGAAAAACAATGTGGGTTGTGGGGACCCTGAACAGTGACTGAAGGTGTAGTTGCAGCTCCCCTCAGTGTGTAGAATGTTTACCATCAAGCACTGAAGGACTTCAGCCTTCTATGTGAGAAGCTATTTGTACACTGCAAGATGATGGACATCTGATTCTGGTGATTGAAAGTCAACTTTTTTTTTCTTTCATACCTACTTTTCTGACATATTTATTTATTTACAATAACAACAAAGCCACTTTTATGGTAATCAGCAAATATCTATCCATAATTCATGATTACTTTCTCACTCCCCCATACATCAGAAAATAGAAGACTAGCTTAGAGTAATGATACTGGAGAAAAAATACTGAAGGCAGAGTGGAAACATTTGTTTACAGTCTGTTAGTTTTAACAAATACTACCAGGTTCATTTTGCTTTACAGCGTAAGTGGTTAATGAGAACTTTATTACTCCATGTATGTTAGACCTATATAAGTTCGTCAGAGGGATAGAGTGATACAATATTTTATTGAAATGTCCTGTTATTTTAAAGATTTTTAGAATAAAGTTGCATTTTGTGTTTTCTGTTGTGCCCCAAGTTTTGTTTACTTGATATATTTCCTACTGTAACTTAGGAAGTGAGAAGCAAAAAATGGTAGCCTATGTTTTTTTTTTTTTTTTTTGGTTTGTTTGTTTTTTTCTGTATGTCAAACATTTTGTAACCATCTCTTAGCCAATGGTTAAAACGTCTTTCAAGTTTGCTCTCTATGGAAAAAAATCCAAGGACTTTGAAAAGATGTGGGGATCATTCATAAACATCATGAAAAAATAATGCTGGTTTGGTATTTCACTCTCAGTAGTTCAATAAAGTACATCTCAGCACACACATCAATAAATATAGCCTCACACAGATTACCATCTCCAAACACACTTACACAGTGCCCCCCTAACACACAAACACACATACACAGCTGGTGTATTTTTTTCCAGGGAGGAGTTGGTCATACGTCATCAGGGATTCAGCTTTTAAAAAGCCCCACCCTCCAGATCAGCCAAGAACAGAAACTGAAGTTGGGGCAGTCTGACTGTCAAACAGCGACTGAAACATACTGACACACTGCGCTGTGAACACTCAACAACCACTTCTGGTAAGACACATATGATCCTATATCCTTATAATATGCTTTAAAACTCCCATAAGCTCAGAAGTGACTTAAACTTAACTCTTAATAGTGATTTGTTAGATTAAGATACCATCGATTTGTAATAGCCAGTGGAATCAGTACAGCCTATTATTCCTCTGATTTCCCTGTAGGCTAATGTTTCTGTGTTTTCCAGTGAGTTTGCGCTTTCAGTAGTGAGCAGCTGTGTTTTCTGTGCGTGTTATAAAACTGTTTGGTCAAAACGTTACAGCAGTTGCGTGATATCTCCAATAGTCTCCCTGTCATAAATGTAGTGTTATCAGTTCAGCATCAGCGAGTGATCAAACATTGTTCAACCTGTTGCGCTGACTATAACTAGATTTCCTTCATTTTAACACGCAACCCGAGGATTTAAAAACAACAGGAAACATGACAATCACCGCAGAATGACAATGACATGGAAAATTCAGCTGGACAATTGGATTAAAATAGCCTAACGTTAGTGCAAAGCATGGTATTGCATTTTAGTGTAGTAACACTCGACCAGATGCTATAACAGACTACTAAACAATACAATAGGCGGTTCGACAAGTTTATTATAATGTAAAACAGCATCCTACTAGTGTATATGGCGTAATGTTTTACACAAATAGAATAGGCTACAACTTTATTGTCCACCATACTGGAAATAGTTTTTGCCCATCTTAATGTTTGTTAAAACATACATTCATCACATAACAACACCAACAGGAGTTAGAATTAAGTCTTTATGAATTGAGCAAGCCAATTGCCTTTGGGATAAATTATTTCTTATATCTCATATGTTCTTTGTTGACAGATGCATCCTGTGTCACTTTCCTACCCTAATGTTACATCAGACTGTGTTACCATGCAGCAATATTAAGACCCATTGGCACAGTACAGGATAATATCACAAGACCATGTGTTAGGCAAGATGATAGAATACACTACACTGAACTATATTAAAAGAAAATATTCTGTGTATTTTTTGCTGAGAAGTTTGTGGTCCTCAAGCTCCTGTAACAGTCAGCTGTTCCACTGCAGCTTCTGTAAACAATAGCAAAAAAAGAAAAGTATATCCAGTGACTAGTGGGAGGGAGGAGACAGGGAGAGGGTTTTTCCAGGCAAACAGTGGCAATTACATCATGTGGCTGCAGTGAGTAACCCAGGCACTGAGGGATGGGCAGGTGGTTACCAAGCCCTTTCTAGAAGTAGGTCGAAGTTTCTTAGAGTGTAGATACAGGCTGACTCTATCTCTCCTGTCTGCCTTATCTCCTGACACAAACCTCCCAACCTCTACCTCTCTGTAGGTCAGGCTGCAGTGACAATGGAAGATTATTGTTGATAACTGAAATGTCGTTATTATCTTTAGTACAGCTGTGGCAGTGTTATCAGGCTGTAGTAAAAGTAGTGATATTAGCAATAAATACTGGACTGGTTGTGGACTGGACTGTTGGTTGTTCAAAACAAGACATTTGAATGTGTCATCTTGCACTATGGAAAATTGTGAGGCACATTTTCAGTATTCTTTTTATATTTTATGAACCAAAAAATTAATCAATTAATTGAGAAGACTAGTCAGATTAATTGATAATGAACATAATTGTTAATTGCAGCCTTAAGCAAAGGTATAATTAGTGCAAAACATTAAAGAACATTAACATCATGAATTGCTTGCACTAATTTGCGTTGTTTTCGTGCACCTTTAGTCCTCTGCTCTGAAGTAAGCTGATCTCTTTATTCACAGGAGGAAGGATTTGTGGAGTCTCTGTGAGGATCAACATGTTGTAGACGAGACTGTAAGAACAGTCACACTCTTCTCTTTGTTTCAATATTTTTTTTATCAGAATCAACCCTGATAATAATTCCTTTTAAAAACCAGCATCTTCTACTCTTGGACACTGAGTAGCTCATTAGAGCAGTTGGGTAGAACTGTATGGTGACTTATTTAGGGGCACATTATCTGCTGAGAGGAGTGAGGTTATTCTACAAAAACATTTTTATAATTAAGATAAAAAGTCCCAACTCTCTACTAGTGCAATTGTGCATT
Source organism: Thunnus maccoyii (assembly GCF_910596095.1). Classification (NCBI taxonomy): domain Eukaryota; kingdom Metazoa; phylum Chordata; class Actinopteri; order Scombriformes; family Scombridae; genus Thunnus; species Thunnus maccoyii. Next base: position 3,389,055 of record NC_056550.1, on the reverse strand, counting down.
ATAATTTAATATAAAAAGAAAAAGAATTTAAAGTATAGTATTTAAAACTAAGTAATTTCCAAACTGAGTTATTTTCATAATACCAAGGACATTTTTGAGAATTTTTGCATTGGACCTGAAGGGAGGGGGAATTTTTGCTTTTTTTTTTGTTGCCCCTCTCCTTCATTATACAGGTTAGTGCCCGACAGACTTTCTAGTGACCAAGGACACTTCAGCAAAAGAGACTGTGGTGGTGACCAAGCTGAAACCTGAACACTGCTGACTTCTTTGTATGCTGTCCGAACATGCTGTACCTAAAGAAATACTTCACTGAGGGTCTTATCCAGATGGCCATCCTTCTCAGCCTGTGTGGAGTGAGGGTTGATGTGGGACTGGAGCCCTACCTGCCTCCATCCTTGCACGAGATGATCCTGGGTCCGACCTGGGCACTCACCCAAACGCAGTTCCACAACCTCCGTAATCGCCTGGAGGACGGCCATGACCTGCACCCAAAGAGTGTGGATCTGGATGGGTTCTTCACGACACGAAGGCTGCTGGGCTGGGTCCACTCTCTGGACAGACTACAGGTATGGAAACATGTCTATCTCCAGCTGAAGAGCATGGCTAAAAGACCTGTAGTTTGTAAGAGAAACATGTTGAATTTTGAACTGTTTAATACCCTTCTCTCAGGTTCCTCATGCAGAGCTGGAGACGTGGCTGGTCCAGCGGGAGCCAGATCCTCTGCCAGTGGAGAGAGCTCCTGCTGTGGTAGAGAGAAACCAAACTGCCCCGCCTGCAGAGACCAGAGCTGGACTTGGTATGCTTGAAGAAGAAGAGGATGATGATAATAAAGAGGTACAGCTGTTTCATTCACACAGAGTGTTTTAGAACATTTAGAGTTTTTGTTTTAGCATGTTCTTGTCTACCTGAGACCCTAGCTTCTTATTTAGCTTACAGATATGTGAGTGGTAACAATCTTCTCATGCAACTCTTGGCAAGAAAGCGAATAAGTGTATTTCCCAAAACATCAAACTATTCTTCTTAGTTTAACTATTCTAATTTCTTGGACTTGTAGATTCTACGACCCAAAGAAAGCCTTCATACACTAACAGGACAAAAAGCTCTGCCATATTGATAATATAGAAACCTTGTGAAATGTTCAGAATGTATAATATTTTTTAGGAAACAAAGCTGAAGTCTGAATGTCAAAACCTACACGTCTTAGCTTGGTTGAGTACTATTGTAAAAGGATTGCAACATACCAAGCAAACTGCTATGGGTTATACTGTATGTTAAAATTACAATATAGTTTTGGTTTTCACTTAAAAAATATGTATGTTTATGCAGAAGTGGTTAGCTTATGTTTTTAGGTCAGAGATGACATGGTTATGTTAGGTCAGATCAGCAGTCTCTGTTGACCTTTGTCCATGCCATAGCCCTGTCGGATCTAGAGCAAAAGCCCTTGTTCATGTAAAGGGTTTTACTACTGCTGCAGAGTCAAACTTTCCCTCACACTCTCTTTGACAATCACTTCATTTCAAGTATACTGACACCTTTTAGTTGTGGCTCCCTGGGTCTCAAATCCAGGACCTTCTGTGTGTTAAGCCAATAACCACTACACTGTGAAACCATCCCATCAACCTTGTTTCCAGCAGCAGCAGGGAGATGTTTTAAGCAAAAAAGCTCTGATAAACCCTCTGTAGACTCTGTTAACTGGATGTGGAAAAAATGTTTGCCATCAATTTTGTCATATGTGAAAAAGGTGATATGTCAGATGTTGTCTTGTTTCTGCTGACTCCAAGTGGCAAAAAAATCAGTTATTGCAGGTTTAAGTTACAGTAACTTCATTTCTGAATGTCACAAAAAACAAAAAACCCAACAAGATTACTGTTGCAGAAACCCGATTTCAATGTGTGTGTTTTTTATTTTATTTTATTTATTTTTACAAGAGCTCATGTACAGTCCAAAACCGGAAACTTGTTAACAAAGTTTGTTTGTAGACTATTGACCCACCCAAAATACCACCAAAGTAGCAGTAGATGCAGGAATGAACAGACACATAAGTTATTTCTTAATGTTAATTATAGTCATCAGTGGTGTTTTTGTTTTTGACTTACCACTAAACTGAGTGTAATGCCATGTGAGATATGAGTCATAGTTACATGAGTCACCACTGAAACTAGATGACTTCACAAGGAAAATTAGGGAATACAGTCGGTACAGTTGAAATGGTAGAAACACCCTGCGGAAGAGAATACACCTTTTAAATAAACAACCTTCAGTATCCTGGTTATTGCAGGTTGATTTCATATACTTACAGGATAGATTTAGTGTTAAGTCTGTCTGGAGTTTCTTGTTAGTGCAAAATTACCTCTTTGCATTTCCACAGTTTTTTCTTGCTGAGGGATAGTAACACAAAGAGGGAATTTTGAACTAAAAAGAGTGTGACTTTGCAAGATACCCTCTTGATTTGTCTAACTCAGTCTGCTGAAGCCTCATAGTAGCTTCTTACATTGGAATCCCCTTAGGAGGGGATTTCATCACAGCCAGCATTGACAAGAGAAACCATTCAGCGACCAATAATTGTTTATATGCATATGGACATGTGAGTATTGCTTTAAGACAGACTTGAAAAACTGTGAGAATATCCTGAAAGCAGCATTAATCTTTTTTTCTGGTCACTTGGGGACATCAGAAAAAGCTAAAAACACTAACACATATCACCTTATAAAATTCTTATGGTGAACTTCTTAGCAGTCATTTGCCTTTTTACACATTCAGCAGATGCACAGCAACATTATCATTCATTTAGAGTCACGTTTCTATCCACCTGACGAATCAAAGTCCAATATTTCCTCTCCTTTTAGCTCTGTTTTGGTCGCCACACCTGAGAAAAATATCTGTCACTTTAGTGCTAAATCCTCCACTCTGTTCACCAGCTAGTCACTAACTTTCATCAGGCAGCTACTGCAGATAGTGGGTTAATCAAAGCTTTTTTGCTGAAAGCAGCTGACTGCCAGCTGCTGCTGGAAATGTAAGTTATGGGCAGTAAAACCAAAACAATGAGCTGAAAGATACTAAAACAGTCCATAGAGCCTAGGGGAACTGCAGAGTTTGGTGATAATTCTGTATTGGTTCATCTCTATGAGTGACCAGTTTCACATTACAGGTAGTCAATTAATACATTGTTAATATTGAAATATTGATTAGTGCAGCTTTAAGTCTGTTTCCATGGCTGGCCTTTTAAATTTAGGCACATCTGCACACTTATAGGCAATATACACAGTTCTCTTAATACTAGGATGTCTGTGTACATGGAATGTTCACACACGTTTGTTGGTATGTACATTCTGTATGTACGGTGCAAACCTCCCTAGCGAACATAGGCAGATGACCAAATTTACATCACGCAGACCTTTGCAGATGCTTGAGTTAAGAAAAAACTGTGCTCTCTCACCGCAGTACAGCCCTGTTTTTGTAAAGGTGTGTTAGAACAGTGGGTAAGGTAGAGACAGGTCTGGCAATGTGAGACTAAGCTAAGTGACTTTGGCATTTTGGTCCAACAGATTTGCTTCTGAGTCAGAAAGCATAGTGAGCAGGGCAAAAACTAGTATGACTGGTACAAATGCGGATAAGTTCAACCAACAGTGCATGAATTAGTGTAAGTAAAATAACATATGGAAGGGATATTAGCTGATGATCAGCTGATCTGGGTGGCACCACTGACTGCATGTTCCTGCCTGAACCTACATGTATGCTGTGAGCTCCATTTAACAATGTCAACACCTCAGACATGTCTGGTCAAGCTCTGGCCTATAAGACAGATTGAAGCACATACATTACCTGACTGACTGGCTGACTGCTGTCCTAATTATGGAAGACTGACAGATCTTTCACTTCAGATACAGACATGTTAAAACTAAAAATACTGTAATCTGTAGAGCTCATCAAGCATGAAGGCATGTCTAAAATAGCTATAGAAGAGGCCACTCCTGACCCTGAGGCACAGTTCAAACTGGAGCAGAAATCATTTCTACAGACTGAGGCAGGATTTATACAGCAGCGTTAAGGTGTTACACTGGAACTATGTACATGTAAACCTCTCTGCCGGTCTATGCAAAGAAGATGGCAGAGCTGAAAAAATATTCCATTACAGTTTCACGTTTACCAGCAACCAATAAAACAAATTCAATCGTTTAAATGTAGGGTCACACAAACTGAATTGTGTCCTAAAATAAAACGCCCAAAGACTCCACAACACACACTCAGACACAACACAGCAGCCGGTGCTAACAAACAAACTGTACAATGTATAAATAGCCCTCACACTGGCCTACACGTCCAGTCAGGATATGCACACACTGTGTGTGTGTGTGTGTCTGACAGAGTCATGTGTGGCAGTTTATTAGGGTTCTAGTGTCAAGCAGAGCAACAGAAGAAGCAGAAGAGAACAACTCTGTATGTGTGTGTGTGTGTCTATATGAGAGGTGGATGCTTAAAAATACTAAAATTACTAATAAGATTTAAATGAGCACGGGCATTGAATCACAACAGAAAATCACAATCAGGGTTGTTGGAAGTTTTTTGTATATGTCAACAATATCATACATGTCAGTAAAGCAGGTAGTGACATGTACATGTGGGTCAATACATATTTTTATTACTCAGAGGTGGTGTTCAGATGTTATAACTAAGTCAGATTGGTGGGAGGCGTGTCATGTGCAGTCACCTTATCATAGCTGGAAGTTTATTGGTTATTCTGACAATGAATATACTAAAGATGAGCTTCATGCCAAGTTTATAATCCTATATGTGTGTTTATTTTCTTCCTGAACACAAATATGTGGATATTTTGGATACATATGTGGACTTTTTTGTTACAAAATCATCATTTCAGTTTTTTTTCAAAAAAGCTGTCTTCTGTCACCATGTTTTTAAAAGTTTTTTTTTTTTTTTACTTTTGGTATCCCTTTTAATGTGATTCTAACAATACATAGACACACTCTGATTTAACAAATTTTCAAATGTGTATTCATATTGGCTAGTTGTCACACTCTCCTTCACTCCCATTCACCTCCAATTTGCCACTTTGAATAGGAAGCTAAACAATTAGTTAATTCATTGAAAATTATGCAGCTTTGTAATTGTAATTGGCATTTTCCACTATTTTGTGACATCTTATAGACAGTACAAGTACTCGATTCAATATACTCAAATACACTACAGTGGAAAGTGGAAAGGAAAGAGTGAGTACAGGAAATGAGAACATGAAATGATCATGCTGGGATTGAGGTATTTCAGTGTGTTATCAGGAGCTACAGCTGAAGCTCAGTGTCATTTTACAGCAGGTCTATATATCTGTCTGCATGCCAGCCACACACACACACACACACACACACACACACACACACACACACACACACACACACACACACTACAAACTTGACCTAAGTACATGCCATCTGCTACCTTCTCTTCTTCAAACTGAAAGTGAATATAACTGTGTTTTTGAATTCCCCTTGTGTATCAAATGGCACGCTTACACACACACACACACACACACACATATAGTCACATACACACAAAACACTTTATTAGCTTCCTCCTGGCCTTGTGACTGACTGGCTTGTTTTGAAACCTGATCACTGGTCCATTGCGTCCTGACACACATTTACATCTTTCAGTTTTGCAATCCCTCTTGTTTACTGCATCAACACACACACACACACACACACACACACACGCACACACACACTCAAATGCAAAGAGGCAGAGGCATGCATGTAAACAAACTTACATAAATGCATGAGGCGCTAACTTATGCTTCCTTATTCAGCAGTGTTGCAGGAAGAAAGCAACAAAACTTGCTTGTGTCAAATGGTAGATTAAATGACGTAACAAGAAAGTGAGAATGTACAGAGTGTAATAATCAACCAAAGCATAATAACATTATTATGTAAAAGTTATATTTTTGGTAAGTAATCCTAGGTAGACTGATTCCTCACCATCAGCTGCATAACACATTGGACATTTATCATTGCAAAACATTTTGTTACAAGCAGAGGTCATTTCACAGGGTTCCGTCAAAAATAAATTGGTAGAGGTTGAACTGTAGAAAATGATGTACTCTAGCTTGCAACCATACAAAAAACCCATCTGTATTTAGAATTATCATTCCATGAGCTTGTTGACTGTTACCTGATAGGTCAGAGGATGTGCGTTAAAACCATTGAATGCACCCATAGCTTGGCTCATATGCTGGCCATGTAGTAGTAGGATTGTATCTCAGAATTTTGTCAGATTTCAAAAGCCACCTTGGTGTGGATTGTCCTTTCTGTAACAAAGTGCTTAAGGGAATTTGTACTAAATGATGCAGTCCATTTTTATACCGTGAGTGACAGTTGATTAGCTGCCTTTGAGTATATTTTTTTCCTTAATGGCATTTTCTTAGTTTCACAAGTAATTTTTATTTTTGTTGATATTTATAAAGCTGTGTTCTCATAGAGTACCAAGTGGTTCCATAGTGTAGAGGATTTTCATGTCTGCTTTACACGTAGAAGGTCCATCCTTAAAAAAATGTTATCAGACAGAAACCATTCAAAATAATATTGTGTTATGTCTCTTTTATGTACAGTAAACCTTCATGCTTCAGTATAGCCTAACTCTTTAACTGCTTTGTATTTCCCCTCTCAGCTCTTGAATGTGATTTTTTTACTGTCATCTGACTGTGTAATATGGTTGATCCTACCCCTACTTCAACAAATCATCTGAGCTTGATTGTGCCATATACAGTATTTTGTATTTGTGTGAGTGATGGGATGTCCTTTTTACAAGCGTGTCCCAATGAGTTCCCATAAACCTCCAAACTCTTGCAGTATTAATGGGCCCTTGGGCACTGTGGCAGTTACCGGAAGTACGTCACACAAGTATCTAACTTGACTACTTGCAAATACCGCAGGTGTATGTATTGGGACGGACCCAAAGTTCCGCTGGGAGGAAAGTTATCATAACTCCCCACACCCTGCTGTGCTGAGCTGGGTGTTTTCTTGTGGGGAGTGATGGCGTCAGAGCCTAGACACCAAATATCAAAGCTTTACATATTCTACATTCACATATAATCTATTCCATGTGATTTGGCAGACTCAGCTTTTTTCTTTGAATTTTTGAAAAGTGATATTAGCAGTTGCATATAAGGTTCCATAGTGTAGAGGTTATCACGTCTGCTTTACACGCAGAAGGTCCTGGGTTCAAAACCCAGTGGAACCAGCACTTTATGTCTACGGGGTGCAGAACCTGTATCAAGTTTGATCCTTTGAGGAAATGTGTTCAGTCACATTTGCCTTAGGCCATATCTTTATACCATGTACACCCACTGAAGAAAATTGTCATTGGAAAGGATGTTTAATATCATGTTCCAAGATAAGGGTTAAATGAAGCGAAGCCAGCAAGCTAGTTCAGACAGCCAACTTGAGTCTACTGCTACACTCACATGGCATACTCCTCTCACTGAAACATAAATCCAAAGCGCACTTTTAATCATGGCGGTGTACTTAAACAGTCAGTGGTTCACTCACTATCTTGCTGCATGCCTGCTGCCACCCCACTCACCTGAAGGCTATGCTGTGGCTTGTGGCTATGCTGCAGCCTATGTACCACTACGGGAAAAGTTATTACCATCACTCCCCACTCTCTGCTGTGCAGAGCTTGGTGTTTCCTTGTGCGGAGTGATGGGGTCAGATCTTAGACGCACTGATGCCAAATATCAATGATTTACATATTCTACACTCACATATAATCTATTCCATGTCATTTGGCTGACTGAACTTTTTTCTGCATTTTTGTACAGCATCATTAATAGCTAAATATAAGGTTCCATAGTGTAGAGGTTATCACATCTGCTTTACACGCAGAAGGTCCTGGGTTCAAAACCCAGTGGAACCACAACTTTTACTTTACGTCTTCAAGGTGTAGAGCTTATCTTAAGTTTAATCCTTTGAGGAAGTCTGCTGGGTCACATTTGCCTTAAGCCATACCATTTTACCATGTAAAACCATTCAAGAAAACTATAATTGTAAAGGTATTTCATAGAATGCCCCAAGAATAGGGTTTAATGAAGCAAAGCCTGCGTGGTAATTCAGACAGCCAACTAGAGTCTACCGCTATGGCATACTCCTCTCACTGCAACATAAATCCTCATAGTATTTCAAAAGCTCCTGCCCTACTCCAGCATCAACCTATAGGCTCTTTGCCTAGGAGGAAAGTTATTATTGTCACTCCCCACACCCTGCTGAGTTTGGTGTTTCTTTATGGGGAGTATTGGAGTCGGAGCCAAATATTAAGGTTGTACATATTATACATGCATACATATCAATCATATCATATTAATCTATTTAATATGATTTTGCTTGCTGAAAATTTTGCTTTGCATTTTGGAAAACACCATCATTACTGGCTGCATACAAGGTTCCATAGTGTAGAGGTTATCACGTCTGCTTTACACGCAGAAGGTCCTGGGTTCAAAACCCAGTGGAACCAATCCTTTAAGTCCTCAGGGTCCATAGCCTATCTCAAATTAGACTAAAGTCTGTTGGGTCACATTTGCCTTAAGCCATATCACTATACCATGTAAAACCATTAAAGAGAATTGTCATGGAAAGCAAGACGTAAGTTCCTCTCTGAGAGGTTGATTAGCTATCATCTATCCTGAGTCTGAGGTTACAGCCTTAGTCGTGTTCACAGACTATTGCAGATAGAAAAAAATTGGGCTCTTAGTTGCACTCATATAGTGAAGACAGGGATATGTGTACGCGTTAGGCCCATGTATGTTCAAAGCCACATACATGTCTTCGCTGGCCAGCTGCTGAGGGTCTCTGGGTTTGTCTGTAAGCCCCTAGCCAGGTCAGGAGAAGGTTAAAGCTATTCTGAGTCTGGCTGTCTGTCTCTGGGTAAAATAGGAGCCTTTACATACTGTACATACAGCCTGGTAATATGGAAGTACTACACTGTACTACTCCAGTAGTTAGTGATATATTACCTCTTCACTAGCTGTGTTGTAACCTTGTGTTTCTTGGCATATCATTGTACTTACTATCAGCATATATTTCCAAAAGATGCATTTGACATATTTTTATATGAAAAACCCATTTTCTCCTTTCTTAAAGTGTAACGTGTTGTACAATCAAGTCTCAATCAAATCCAACACAGCACGCCTCTTGGGAGCAGTAGTTGTTGAATACTAATAAAATAATTGATCCTTTAGCATATGTTATAGCTTGATATTTATGACAAAATATTGTGACCATCAAACACATTGGAGTTTTTGTTGTGAGGTTCCATAGTGTAGAGGTAATCATGTCTGCTTTATATGCAGAAGGTCCTGCGTTTGAAACCCAGTGGAACTATGACTTCATGTATTATGGGTGCAGGGCGTATCCCAGGTATGATGTTTAAACAAAGCATGGTGGGCCACAGGATGCCTTGACTGTCACAATTTTAAAAGTAGATATCCAGATCTTATTCACTGGAACCATATTTATTGAGAAAAAAAGTTTAACTTTTTGGGAAATATGCTTATGTTTAGCTTAGCTTAGCATAAAGACTGGAAAAAGGGGGAGACATCTTGCATCTTGTTTGTTTCCACAAAGAAGCCAAAAAAAGATATTGCTTTAAATTTATGAAACAAATTAGAATCAAACACAAGGTTCTATAGTGTAGTGGTTATCACTTCTGCTTTACACTGAGAAGGTCCTAGGTTCAAAACACATTAGAACCAGTGTTTTAAGTCAATGGGATGGCCTTTCCAGAGAGACTGTCCAGTACTGAACATGATATGTTGAACCAATGTCTGAGTGTTTGGGCAGTTTGAGAGCCTGCAGCGTATAGGCTGTACTAAGTTATTCATTATTGTCTGTGCAACCAGGAAGGAACACATAATGTACTTCATCACATTGCTGCTATGGATGACAGAGAAGAGGAAGAGGAGGAGGAGGAAGAGGAGGAGGAAGACCTGGCCAGGATGCACAGACGTCACTGGAGGGGAGAGGGCGGAGAAAGACCACAAGGTTCTGACCAACATGCTAACAACAGAGAGCTGACTCAAAATGAAGTAGACCAGGTAAGACATAGCAAGAATATGATAGAATAATACATTTTTTTAGCATGTATTTATTATAAAAGGCTATTTCATGAATTTTAGCTTCTGAAGACAATGAAAAAACTGGAAGACACACTGATTACTTGAAGTTTGAGCCATACAAGCCGCATGACTCTAAGGAGGTTGATGTTGGTCCGGATTACAATATTATAAAACTATTGGATGATATGCCGTTAACTTTGGTATGATTTGTGATGAGCCTCACAGGGCTATAGCCTTGTAGTAGTTTGGTGAAACAAGTCAATCCCAGAAAGCATGATTAATATATCACAAATTTTGCATGTTATTCACCTGTAAAATGAACTTGGTTGTTTAATGTGTCATCCTAACACATCTAAAGGCATGCTGTCATAGCCTCTGCATCTCACCACTTCCCCAATGTCTCTCCAAGAATTCTGTGTCTTTTGTGTGTCTCAACACAATTCATTGTTCAAATGGTGATAACATGCACAATTTCAGACAGATTCTTTAAAACTCTGCTTTCACACTTCCGCACATCTGGCCAACAGCTACATAAAGTTGGACGTGATTGTCTGTTTCAGAAAGTTACAAAAATTGTTGACACCACCCCCACCAAATTAAGCGTTGGAAAGGGGGAATCAGATGCTTTTAGACAATTTGACAAGCACTTTGTTTTAAGCATACTGAAGCCTTGAGTGATGTAGACAAGAATATTGTGCAAAAGCAAGAATCAAAAAATGCCACCTGTTTATCATATGAAGCTATCTAATGATTACGTTTATCCAAATTTGTTTAAGGCTAGGTTGTGAGGGACCATTAGCCTACTGCAAAGAGTGACAGTCTGAAAAAGTTGAGATATTTTGATTCAGCAGTAAATAGCGACTGACTGCAGCTATAGTCCAAAGTTCCCATCAGCCTTAAAAAATCCTGTATCAGTAGAACCTGCCTAACATACATACTGTATGTAAACTTGTGTGAGTGTTAGGCAAGGTGATCAGAGCATCTGTCATGCTTGGAATCAGAGCTGGACGCTTCATCTTTAAATGCTTGACTGCTGCCAGCTCAGCAGAAATCATGAGTTACACACTTGAGCAGCTGCACTCTAAGGTACCTGTTACACTCAAGGGTATGCTAAATGCATGTGTGTGTGACACATTAAAGATGAAATAAAACTGTAAGTGTGGATACTTATTGAAGTTCACCCTCTGACGTTTGTCATAGTAGCATTTAAAAATATCAAATATGGGTCGAGTATGTCATAGTGGGCTCCTTGTTTTTCGGGCAGATCTAAAGAGAAGCCTGCTTACCACCTTTCCCACATAGCACTACAGGTCAGAGGTCAGAAGTGTCTAATTTGTGAACAGGATCCAGTAAAGATGGAAAGACTAGACAGATATTTCTTAAAATGAAACTGGAGAAACTCCATAGATGTGAGAGAGAGGGAAAGAAGAGAGAGGCACAGGTTAATTTTGACAAATGAAAACCAAGTATGCTTTCTAAGAAGTTGTCACTCTCATGGTGCCACATGTGGTCAGACTGTCTCTTGGTAAAAGGTCATTCCATAGAGGACTGATGTGCCGTCAGTGTGCTGGCTCCTGGACAACCACTAATAATCACAACTGGTTTTAATCTGATTGTGATGCTAAAATCAAATAGTAAAGACTCTAGAGCCATCATCACTGAACCTTTACACCAGCAGGGACAAGAAATAGACCAGGTTGCCAAGTAGCCCCTCTTTTAATCCACAACATTTTAGCCACACTGAAATTTGACATTCGTGAATAGCCAAAACTTTGGTGACCCTCTGATCTTTAAGTCAGCGCCATTAACAGGCCAACATTTTGATTTATCCAATACATTGGTTTATGACCAAATACTGGCAAAACCCATCAGCCTCAGCTGTACTTTGCGTTCCGTGATAATTAGCAAATGCTAAACTAAGATGGTGACACCTTGTTCTTAACTGAAAAAGTCATTTTATCAGCAATCATTATTGCTCTCATCACTTACACCTAGTATACAGCACAAAAAACACACTTGGGGGTTATTGAAGAAATGTAGGAAATCACACATTGGTAAATCTAAAAACACATGGATATCATTGGGTAAGGCAGCCAGCGCATCAAAACTGTAAAGTGAAAGTTCTTTTCTCTATAAACCCCTGTTCGTCATTCTTGCTCTTTCTCCCTTTCTGTTTTCAGACCTCTTTCTCCCTCCAGGAGTGTTTGAGGCTATTGGATGAAACATTTCCCTTCTCAGAGGAACAACAGGTACTGCCCTCACCATGACCTTGATCAGTACTGTAATGTCATTTGTAATGTATTTCACTGTAATCAGCGCTTCCTCTGCTTTCTTGTCCCTCAGTTATGTGATGTTGGTGGTAGAAGGGGAGACCTAGAGCATCAGCTCCCAGGCAGGGAGCCCCAGTTGTCCCCCATCATCCCAACCGATAACCCTTCCTTGGACCTGCAGCTCCATTGGCTGGATCTTTTGGCTGTCATGGAGCCTGAGGTGATTTGTAGAAGAAACAACATTCAATTAAATTTGGCAAAACAGAACTAGATGAGTCAATGAGTTTAGAAACAGGATCAGAAAATTACTTGATGTGAAATGACTAAGCTAAGATACTATAGATTGAAATGAATTGTGCACCCTTCCTTTCTAGAACACAGATGTTGACATGATGACATCATTTGACCATGCCCTGGATTCAAGACCATATAGGATCTTTAACGGTGTTAGGCCTGAATCTCTGCAACAAAACTCTAACAACCATGACAACGGCTTAACAGAGACTGATCAGGAAGTCCCTCTTATGGTGGCTCCCCTGCAGCATGGTAATTCAATTCAGAAACTGACATTTGGTGTACGAATTCATGGAGAGCAGTTTCATTCTTGACCTTAGAAACAGCCGCTTGACAAAAAATTCTCAACACAAGGTCCTACTTAGCTGTTGTTTCCTAATCTTTTAAACACATCTTGTGGGCTTCCTCAGCAAATGCAATTGCTTATGGACATGGTTAGGTTGTTATCACCTTACCAAATTTCCATATAAGGGTCATGTTAATTTATTAATTAAGTAGGACCTTGTGTTGAGAATATTTTTGTCAAGTGGCTGTTTCCAAGGTCAAGAATAGGAAGGGTCCGTGACTTATCATAGCAAAAGCTTTGGTAAATCCCACAATTCTTGACGTTTCGCATAATACCTGCTCTTTCTCTTTATTTGTTGGGGTCACCAGGCCATTCAGAGGTAGAGCCAGCCCTGCTTCCCCTCACCCCCAGTGCAGAGCTGGATGACCACAGTTCAGCGTTGAGCACAAGAGACACAAACTCCCATGTAAATCCCACGCACAGTCTTCCAGACCACATGCGTCTGTTTGCAGAGGATCCATCAGAAGACTTCTCCATGGGACTAAATGAAGACAAGAACTCGAGTACCTTCAACATGAATCTGCTAACAGAAGATCCTGTGGATAACATGGAAAGCAGCCTGTGTTCACGGTATGCTCCCTGCCCTGAAAACCTTGCTAGTTTTGATGTTAACTTTCAGTCGAGTGACTTAACACCTTCCAGCTCTTCCCCATCTCTGGAGGAGAAAGATATGGCCCAAAACCTTTCAAAATCTCCTTCTGGCATCTTTCTGGTTGACGAGGAGGAGGATGTTGAGGATGAAGATGGTCTCCCTAGCCCACTTAGTGACCTCTTAGAGGATGCTGCCATCCTGGACGAGATCAGATTGTTGGACCTGGCCCTGGAAGAGGGATTCAGTCCTGAGATGGCGGCCAGGCTGGAAGAAGAGGGCTATCTTGATCGTGAAATAACCCATCAGGAACCTAGCCAGTTCAACCACAAAATCACCAGCAACGAAGAGAGAGAAGATAACCACTCTGGCATGGCGGTGACAGAAGCACAGGGTCAACCAAGGAGACATCAGCAAGGTAACTGACAAGAGCAATAGACTTATTTCTATAGTTACTAAAAGCAAATACTGAATATACCTTTCCTCATTAGAGCACACCAATGCTAAATTCAAGTCCTTATTAAAATCAGTAAAACTTACCATTACCTTTCCTTGTTCCCTTCTCCTAGACGGTGAGGATGAGGCAGACTCAGACTCTGGTCTCTCTCTGGACTTCAGCCACAGCCCTGCTTCTCCATGCACTTCTGAGGCCTCCTCGTATTCCTCTTCCTCCTCCTCTTCCTCAACCTCTTCTTCATCTTGTGTGTCAGCTGTGGGAAGTCCCTTCTCTGAAGACGAGGACGAAGATGCTGAGGACATGTTAGTTGGTTCAGATATGGAATTGGAGGTAACAATAAAGCAGGAGGAGCAGGAAGAGGAGGAAATGGGGGCAGTAGGGGGAGGCTACTCTGAAGATATGAACAAACTCTTCCCTTCCAACTATGGGGATCACAAGCTGTTCAATGCCTTTCCGTGGCTGGAGCATATCGACCACGATCACACCTACAACCAGCCCTTGTCGTCTGCCTCCTCTGTACACCTGGGCAAGATGACCACCAAACACACCAAATCCTCCCTGCGACATGATAACAACAACCCTTACCACCGCTCCTCTTCCAGACACATCACTGAGAGCAAAATGTGGAGCCGGGATGAATGGCGTGCACAAGCCCTGAAGATTCCCTTCTCCAATGAGATGATTGTTAATCTGCCAGTGGAGGAGTTCAATGAGCTACTGGCCAATTACCAGCTCAATGAGGAGCAGCTTACCCTGGTCAGGGACATACGACGCCGCGGAAAGAACAAGATAGCTGCTCAGAACTGCAGGCAGAGGAAACTGGGCATGCTTCTGGGACTGGAGGAGGATGTATCAGGTTTGAGGCGCCACCGTTCACGGCTGCTCCGAGAGAAACAGGAGGCCCTGAGGAATCTGCAGGAAATGAAACGTAGACTGAGTATGTTGTACAGGGAAGTCTTTTCCAGGCTGAGGGACGAGGAGGGGAGGCCACTGGACACTGCAGAGCACATGCTTCATTTTGGGCCAAATGGTAGTGTCATGGTGGCTCCTCGCCAACAAGGGGCAGAGCTGCCACTGACAGGTGAAAAAAGCAGCAAGAAACAGAGGGGCAAGAAAAAGTGAGGATGAGGAGATGCCAGGAATATTTTCACAAAATGTTTTAGACATTTGGAAACGTAGGGAGGATAAAGAGATCCCTTAACAGATAGTGTTATTCCAACACAGGTGTGTGATCAAAACCACAAAAAAAAAAGCAGAAAATAGTGATGCAGTGGTGAATGACGGAACACAGAAATTGTGCATCTGGTGTCAATGGCAGGTGCAGAGTCTCCAAAGAACTACAAAATCCTCAAACTCCAAAACAGATTTCGTGGGCAGGGATTTTTCTATTTAAGGAATTGATAGATTAATGGATTGATGGAAGGATGTCTGGACAGAGGAAATCAGGACAGAAGAAAGAGGAATTATTTGAAAGAGGATGTGATTATCATGTTGAAGATAAGAAAACTTCAACTCCGGGATGTGGTGCTCTCCATTCTTCATTGTAAGCATTTTCTACACTGAAAAAGGACTTGAATACAACACTTGTTAAGCCCAAACATCTCAGAGGTCATTCTAGACTGTTAGTACGTAGTGGAATTAAAACAACAGATAGATGAAGTGGGACCACAGTCTAAAATGCTAGTTCAGTGCCTATGTAAAAACCTGCTTTCTCTTACATCAGCCACCTCAGAGACTGGGCAACAAACTGACAGCAGGCTGGATCCTTGCTGTTAGCTAAGCCAAACAGACACTACAATGACTCTGAGCCAGCAAGGAATGGTTGCTGGTACACAGGAAGGGAAGTTGTGATAATGGCAGTTTGGAGATCATCTGGTAGGAGTGGGGTGTCTCACTCAAAGACACCTCAGCAGGATAAAGACTTGAGTTCATGGGGATCACACCTGGGTATGTTCAGTTTCCATTTGGTGCAGTAACCACATGCCACCCTCTTGCCAAAATGAACATTGCTATTCACCAAAACTCCAAGACATTAGGCACCATCTCCAGCAGAACCTTTTCAGATCATAGCAAGAGAGGAAATTTGCCACCTTGGCCACTTCCTTGGACATCTTGGAATAACATGAAGTATGTAGACTGGCAGTTGTCCTGGAAATGGACCCTTCTTTTCAGAGTGCCCCTCCTACCACTAAACCAACTTAGAAGGTGTCAGGGACAGTATATAAGCTAAGCTTTTTGTCTCTTTAAAGGAAAAGTTGATAAGAATAAAATAAGAACAAATAGATAATATAATATGCTTGATTTGCTGGAAAGGGAACTTGTTGCTTAGGGATTTTTAAGGCTTCATGGATGTTTAAATAACACTGAGCAGACTGCAACAAACTGATTGTGGAATAGCTCTTTTTATCCATAAGTGGTGCATGTATTTTTTTTTATTGAAAAGTGTAATTTTCAATAGTTTTATGTGTCTGTGAAGCTGTGAAAATGTTGTCCATTTAAAACATCAAAAAGATGTTAGAAATGTGTGTTCCAAATGTAGCTAAAGGGTAAAGGTCAGCCAAATTTCAATACACAGTATTGGAACCTGCTGTCAATCTTAAATTGATTAGCAGATCTTTAATAAATGGGCAAAAAATAAGACAACTAAGTCAAGTTGTTAAGCTTTTAATGTTTTAAGATTGATGGGACAAAATTATACAGTAAGACATGTTCTTTTAAAACAGGTAAATCTGGATTCTTACAAATGTCCAAACTCCTGACTGATTTGTGAATTGTTTGAAGTTAGCATGTCACCCTCTGGTGGCTGTGCACATAGCTGAGTAAGACAGAACTCCACAGAGATTCTGATTAAATCATTATTAAAAGAAATTAAACACAGTAGCAGTTTGAACTCTTGATGCCAAGAACAACATACACCTATACAAATTTTACCCCAATTTGCAGTATTCCAGATTTTAGTGTAGAATGTCTTATGTTTAGGTAAAGTCATGCAACTGGTGTGGTATTCACAAATTTCTCAGGAATAAACACAATCAGAGGGAAACGCTCCCCATGTGTAGTCAAATCACTGAAAAATACAACTTGTAATGTTAGATAACTTTTAGGCAAGAAATTGTTGCATGTTTTCAGTGCGTATTTTACAGTCAAGTTTATGTATATGCCTGTGTGTTTTCCAGATATCATTGGAATGAAAATGTCTCCACCTGTCTTTCTCATTTATGAAGACAAAGTGTGAACTTTTTATGTTAAATAACCTGCATGTCTGTCATTACCACTGATGGAACAAGCTCTTATTGGTTGTTAAGTTTTTACATTTTGTGGATTCCCAATGTGCTTGCTGGTATTCAAGGACTTGGGACCTTGCTTTTTGTAAATGAAAAGATTTTTGTAAATGAAAAGATCTTAAATCAAATAGACCAATAAAAACAGAGGTCAAGAACCACTCAGTTAAATTATGGTGTTAAGTGCATCAATTGTCTAAGAATTAATAATTGTGCTCTTATTAAAATTAATAATACACTCATTCCTACAATTAAGAATACGTGTATTGCATAAACATTCAGACTTGGTCTCAGCTCCCAAATTATTTCAGAGATTATTTCCAAAGTTCTCCTCAGTCAGTTGGGAGTGAAAAGCAGCAACAGCTACACACTTTCCATACTTTGGAGAGAGAAAGTCAATAAACAGTACAAGGTCCATCCTAAAACCTACACTATACATGATTCAGCATGAATACAATCAAATGCTCATGTTTGCATGATGCAAGAATTATAGCAAGACTGTGAAGTACAGGAATTATGATGAGTTTGAAAGACTGACAATAAATCATAGAAATTACAAATTTAAAGAATACAGGTTACATGTTTCTTTAACATTTCATTTTCTAGGATCCCCGAGTTCTCTGAAACAGTTAAATATACATTTGATTCGCATACAAACACTTGATGATGGTTATTGAACATTTCTAGTTACTGATATGCAATAATACGAATAGGATTTCTCAATATTGTGGCATACTTGTTGTGAAAACATGTTTTGAGAGTTGGTACAGACATAAGGACTCAATGGCGGAACAAAATAAAGGCCAACATTAATTTTAGCTCATGCAGCTGTGGAAGTTGAACCTTTCCTATTGTGTGCCATTAAAAAAGGAGATTGAGACACCAAAAGACAATTATTTACGAAAACGAAACAACTTTATTGTCCAAAACAGACAATTAAAAGTAGAACAGCCATGACAGTGACTTTGCAAGGTAAACCAATAAACATGCAACAGGACAACACAAGCTAATCCGCTAAATACAGAGAAAAGCTTCAGAGATGAGATAGAAAAGCTAACTAGCAGACCCAGGTGCAGCTAATTCAACCCCCTCCTTTCAATGGTGAATAGTGTAACAGAAGCTTGTCAGTATATCTCACACTTAATACTGATGGACATGGTGAAGAAATAAGAACGCCCCAAATGCCAGAAGTTAAAAAAAAAAAAATTCTTTAGGAAGTTTACTTAATCTGAATACATTTAATTGTATGAACCTGTTAAATCAAAACACAAGCAAAAACAAGCAGTTATCTTAAGGGTCACTGATTAGGGTCAGTGTGAGGTTTGACTTCAAACGCTATAAACGGTATTTTCCACTGTGTTGATTTAAATTATTTCCCACATTGACTCAACAGTTGGGTCAAAATTTTCACCGAGGTCATCTCAGCTTACGTCTTTCCAGCTCATTGTCTGGCCTTTCTGTATGGATTACCTGGCTGGGATTTTGATATGCACACACAATCTGTGGTTTAAAAACCAGCCTGTGTTTTATATAGCTTGCTGCTTTAAGCTTGTACTGCGTCTTCCATAACACGTCACTGAGGGTTGAGACTCATTAAAATAATCATTCTGTAAGAACGAGTAAATATGTCACAGCTGCTGCGTTGGGGGTTATCATCAGCTGAGGCTTATATTTTCTCTGTAAGGTCAGTTCTCTAATAAACTTTTCAACAGCAAAAGTAAACAGTTCAGAGACATGGATTTGAACTAGCTAACCTGGGTCTGGTAACAGGAAGCTATTATGCTAGCTTGAATACAGTATACACAGAAATAAGCACAGCCGAGCTACATTCAACACATTACATAATAGGAAACATTAGACATCAGAGAAATACCCCTCATATGAATTGTTCACATTAATCATGCTGAATTCAAAACTTCTATCCTGTTCTATTTACTATTAAAAACTGCAAATATCAAAACATTGTTTTAACCGTGTGTCAGTCTGTAACCAGGAGGAATCATGAAATACTCCAAATGTGCTGAATCATCATGTCTTGAGTGTAGCCCGGCCGGTGCAAGCTAAAAATAATACAGCCTACAAAATGCACAAGTGGTTGAGGGTGTGCATGAAGGTTTAAAAACAAGGGAGTGGAAATGAAGATCATTTTCAACACACTTTCAATCACCTCCTCCATTAGCAGTAAAACCCAGTTGTGTTAACAGGGCATGTACCTACTGAGTGACAAAGCCACAGTCTCATCGGGAAACCCCCCCACCCCCCCACCCCGCCTACCAGCCAAAGTAGCAGGAGTATAAGAATTAACAAGCCACTTTCACCATTTCATCAGCCAGTCAAGCTTGCTGGATGGTCTCGTGCCAACATGGCGGCAGAGCAGGCAAATGTACAAATTACAGCCAAAAATTTACACACAATGGCCGGTCAATTCCCACACTGATTTTAGCTACAGTACACTTTTGTCAAGGAATCATATCAGTCCCACATTTATAACAATATGTGAATGTAGCTAAATTGGGGCACGTTTACACTGAAATGAACATAATCTTTTATTTCCCAGAGAAACATATCTGTCATAGCAGCAAAATTGTGAGAGATTCCATCTGTTGGTTGACAATAAATTTAGGTTTCTTTAAAAAAAACAAATGCTGCCTAAATAATTACCTCCTGTATCAGATTCCCAGAAGGATTCCATAAAAAATTTACATGGCCCCTCTCATCTACAGGTTAGAGGGCATCTCAGCTGTTTCGGGCAGGAGCTGAACTTCCACTCTTTAGCACTCGATATAGCAGTGTGGAAAAATTACAATCAGGCAAATGCTGATTTTAGTGTAGCTGTGAAGTGTGAACACTCTGCAAGCCACTTGGTAACCAACCAGCCTCAGTTCCACCGAAAATATTAATAAAACTGAAAACTGACATGAGAACTTTAGGAGTCTTCCCGGCCACAGCTGCCAGGGAATCACCTGTTGTGTGTGCATATGGTTCATAGTTATGGCTCTAGCCCTGTTGGCAGGTGACTAGAGCTGCAGCAATTAGTCTATGAATCAATTGGCAGAAAATAAGCAGCCATTTTGATAATTGATCTATCAGTTTTAAGCAAAAAAAAAAATAAAAAATCTCTGGTTCCAGCTTCTCTAACGTGAGGATTTACTGCTTTTCTTTGTTTTATATCAGTGTAAACTGCATATCTTTTGAGTTTTGGACTGTTTGTCAGACAAAAAAAAGAAAAGACATTTAATGTCATCAACTTGGACATGGGGAAAATGTGATGGACATTTTGCCTTTTTTTTAACACCTTATAGACAAAACTATTAATTGAAAAAAAAAAAAAAAAAAGACATTACTTGATAATGAGAATAATCATTATTTGCAACCCTACAGGTGACTATTTGGCTTCCTGCTAAACAGATACTGTGGGCTAGTCAAGTAGTCAAAATGGTCCTGACTTGTTTTGTTTCTTTCAAGAAAATACCAAGACTAAGTCAGGTGAGTACAACGTCCATATATAGAGAACATATGATTGTGTCACACCTCATAAGTATAAGGAAGTGTGTTGGGAAGGAAATACGGCAGATTGTTTCACATTCACAGAAAAGCTACAGGTGATCAAATACAGCACTTAGAGAGCTAGAGCTACAGAGAGATTAAATTTTTAAAAAAAATTAAAAAAGGAAGCCTCAGGCAGCATCATCATCCATGACTGAAATTATGGAAAACTGCAGGACATGTCAACACTGGCTGGTTGGCCGCCACACTGGCTGGTAAGACATAAGGCCAAAGCCAACAACTGGAGGTCTTTTCTTGCAGTCTGTAACCCCTCCCTGTCAGTCTATCCATGTCAGAGAGAAATGCACAGTCATTTGGTGTTTGAGAGTTTCAAATGAAGAACAGCGTCACGTCAGCAATAATGAGAACTCAGGTGGCACAAAGAGAACAGATACTGAAAGAGATGAATGGTTTCTGTCCATTCTTTCATTAATACCCAACCTAACTGCGTTCCCTTCCAAAAGAAGTTCCCTCCAATGAATCTTGACAAAGCAGGAAGGGAAGTTTGTCCTCTCCGATCCGCCAGAATTCAGTGGCCACTTTCACCGTCTTCTCAGCCAGCTACATTTTTTAAAACGGGACTTTTGGGAGGAGAGACAAACTTGCCAGCCACAGCCAAACATTCAGCTTGCTTCACACATGAATGAAGGGCTCCGACTCTCTGCACATGTTAAAGAGGTAGCTTGACAGCTTGATTTGTATTCCTCTATTTCCAACACCAGGCACTTGTCACCAAATGTAGAAGACAAACACTTCAATCATTTCACTGTATTCAGTTCAATATTCAGCTTGTGACGACAAAGAGGAATACAAGCAGAACAAAAAGGCACCAGTTCCCATCAAGTGACACGTTCTTGGTGAGGGAAACAAAATTAAATCAAAGACACAAAGTGTCAACCTACCTCTTTAAAAACATTACATTTTCAGTCGAGATACAGGTGGGAGCATCTTTTGAGGAAAGGATGCGTGTCTCCTTCCAGGGCAGGAAAACAAACATCTTTTTTTCTTCCGTCAGCAAGATTGGCAGTTAACTCCCAACGTTCTGGGATTTTCTCCGCTTTCGCTGCCAAAGTGGCTGCTAGAGTCAACTAAATAGGACAACAGCGTGTAGTTGATTTCCCGCCCTGCACCTCCACACCTCCTTTCTTTTCCCCTTAGCACCTCCTCCTCCTCCACCTCCACTCATCTAGTCTTTTTTCTCCTCCTCCTTCTTCTCCTCCTCCTCCGTGGGGTAAGAGTGCCAGGTGAGGCGCTCCTCATAGAAAGAGATGACCACCTGGGGACATTTGACGTTGGCCTCTTTGGCCGGCACAAGGTCGGCCTCGTCTGAGTTCTTCCTGTTAATTGGAGAGAGGAGTATGGAGGGAAAAGAAAGAAAAGGGAGAAAGGAAGAAACTTGACAGAGAGAGAAGAGAGCGGGGAGAGGATTAATGAAAAGGGGGAGAGAGAAAGGAGGAAGAGAGAAACAAGTCAGAGGGAGGTCAAGGGATAAAGAGCAAAGAGAGAGAACAGTGTGAATCTATGGGCTCTTTGCCACTTCTTTCCTCCTACAATAAACAGGAACTGAAGGTTTCAGCCAGTAAATTAGCAAGGATAACCATCCTAAGTTGTTCTGTGGGAATTCTTAAATGACAAGAATGAATTAACAAGCCACTTTCACCATTTCATCAGCCTGTCAAGCTTGTCGTTTGGTTTTGTGCCAACATAGCAGGCAGAGTAAATGAATGTACTACAGCCAAAAATTCAACAACAGTGGCTGAACAATTCCCACACTGATTCACTTTTTTAGCTACAGTACACACTTTTTATTCTGACACTCATGGCCAACATGTTATTATAATGTGCCAGAGAGAGAGAGAGAGACTGTTTAGCTCAAAGTTCTTCAAAACTCTTATATGACTTAAAAAGAAATTAAAGAGTAATGTGTCCTGACAAAAAACCATATACGCATACATTAAATTAACCTTCTATTGGAAATCTTCTTTGTATAACTTGTAGGGGTGTAACAATTCTGAAACCGAGACCGAAACTCTGACACAAACGTTCATGGTCTCTCATGCAGTTCCATCTTCCGAGATGCAGTCTCCCCCTCCACTAACAGTGCCATCGCTGCAGGCGCAGCCTGATGAGCTCTCATTACCTTACTACTGTAACAAAACTCACACAACCCCAGAAATGACTGAATTTGATCAATTCAGTCCAGTGACATTTGGAAAGAACCGTATGATTTAATCATTTTATCTCCATTCATGTTAGCAGAGAGCTAACCGAAAGTCTCAGGCGCAGATTATTGTCATTACCAGTAATGCAGTAGCAAAAAAATGAACAGAGCAAACAGAAGCAGATCAGCAAACAAGGAGGCTTTGTACTAATATGTGCAAATATACTTATCAAACAGAGAAAATTATGAATTAAGTCATCTCTCTAATATAAACCTGCTTCAGATAAAGGCCTGGTACCTTCAGCAGTTGAGGTAAAAGGCCCCAGCCACTATTAGAGGAAATAGTTCATATGTAGACTGGTCTTAAATGTTGTTAACTGTCTATTTATTTAGTTTACTCAGTTAATTTATAAAGTTCATTTACCTTCATAGTGTGCTTTAGTGTTTTTAATACCGTGGATTTGGAGAATTGTTACACCCCTAATGACTTGGTGAGAGGATAAGAGCTTGAATTAGCAAATTTAGCATCAAACCACAACGAAATGTGGGATAGCAAACCATCAAACAATAACTGCAGCCCCAAATTATTATCATTTCTAAAATATGACAGAGACCTACGATGTGAAATGCAAAAAAAGGTGATTTGCATCAAAATCTCAGTTTCCATGTGACTGTGTTGCCTGTCTTTTGGTTGCATTCCTAATTTTTGGTTAGACATTCTTAGTTTTTCTTTGCATTTGTCAGGTTTTCTTTACAATTCTGAGCTTGGTCTTTATAGTAATCGCACAAACTTTCTTTGGGGGGGTGCAGGGATTCTGTGTGGTGTGGCTCTGCTGCTATTCTATTGCTCTGATAAAGTGTAAGCCTAGAATAAATGAGAATGTACAGAAAAGAGGCTCTGAGCAAGAGATCTTCACGGGTCCAATCAGCTCTTAGCAGTGGAGACCTGTCCCAGGGCTGAAGACAGGCAGAGTCCACATTAGACTCCATTAGCATAGGTCCACTTTGCAGTGTTTGTTGAGGTTACTGTTCAACTCTGGAATCACCCCAAAGCAGGGGACATTTAATCTAAAACAATCTCATTGGACCTTAATAAAATGAGAGTGAAGTGAGAAGACCCACCACTTCATGAGGAACATGAGCTCTCCACTGGAGTCCGTCGCACCAATGATTCTCTCTGGCTGCAGACCTCTGCCAAAACCTCTGGCCTTCTCACCCTGGAGACAGGAAGTACAAGAAAACACATGAACAGAGACGAAAGGTAGGAGGTGGTGCTGCCATAAACAGGCATTAAAGCACCTGTGAGCAGACTTAATATATGATTAATTAAAAATAATTAGAAGATGCATGAATAGCGAAAATAATTGGTAGTTGCAGCCCTTTGAGACACCCGGCATTTTTGTGGTCTGGCTGACTGATGGTGTTCTCCAGAGAGCCTGGAGAAACGTCACTACTTCCTCTCTTCTTCTCTTACCTCTTCCTTCTTCCTCTTGCTCCCCCTCTCTTCAGGTTCCTTTGTGGCCTCACTCGTGGCTTTCCTTTTGCCCTCCTTCTTTTTCTCCTCCTTCTCTTTGTATTTCGACATAAACTCAGCGATAAGGTCGGGGCAGTCCAGGTTCTCCTCTGGCTCCCATGTATTGTCCTCACTGGACAGGCACACATGAATGGTAGATGTTTTAGTTCAATTTCAGTCAGTCTTTTCTTACTCTTAAAACATCATATTTTCCTTGTTTTTAAATGTCATTTTGTAGGGTTATTTACAGGGCTGTAACACATAATTTCAAACTCTTAATTTTGAGGGCAGGATTCAATACTTTGTAGTCTATGCTCCACATTCATCTTTAGAAACACTAAAAACAGAGCACTAAATTATCAAGACAAAAATGTCTCAGCCAACCAGACTTGTCAACTGAGTGTTACCACAGTGAACACAGACTCACTCTGAGAACCCCTTCCATTTCAGCAGAAACTCCGCTTTGCCCTTCACCACTCGGCGGTCCAAAACCTTCTCCACCACATACTCCTCTTCTTCCTCCTCCTCTGCTGGTTCTGCAGCTGCTGGTGCTGTTGTTGCTGCTGCTTCAGGCACCGCCTCAGGTGCTGCAGGCTGCTCCTCCTCCTCAGCCTTCTTGCCCTTCTTTCCTGCTACGGTCGCCAGCTTGACGTCTACTGAGGGCGGCTCTAGTGGACCTGACAGGAAATGCACAGAGGTAATGATAACTGTTCAGATGTTGTGTTTGATTGGAAAAGATGCAAGCGCTAATGACATTGAGGTGGCCAAAATCCCTTCAGAGTCTGAAATATCCCCTGCATTAAGAACTTATTACTCATAAAATATAGGTGCTAAAAGTCACTAACTGGTGTCTGACCAGCAGCCAGCTGTACAGATACATGCAGCTGTGTTTGGTCTTTAACTACAGTGATTGGCTACATTCATGAAGACACTGAAAAGACAACAAGGATGCAGCAAAACACACTTATCAAAGAAAAATTCTTTGTCATGCTCTGAAATTTAAAAAAAAACCTTCTAAATGAGTTAAGTTCAACACTAAGGAATGTATCTATGTATTTGTTACATTTTGTTTTACAATGTTAGGAAATACACATACACATAAGAGAACAGTGAGGCATACAGCTCATTAATAAAACACTGGTTTTGGATCAGATACCAAAAGCCAGGTATCGGGACTGAAAAAGAAAGATCAGTGAATTCCTATTTATCTATGAACACCAAAATCCCCAAACACATTAACACCGGATGTACATGTTGTACCAGTGACTGAGTGACAGTAACAAACCACTCATTCCTCTGAAGCAGGGTTGTGACACTTGGTTGTGAAACAAACAGTGCTACACTACTAGGTATTTTACTTAGGAACCATTATTAACTATTTTGCCTTCTTCATTTGTTAACGTTTGCAGCTGCAACCCCGCTGTGCCAAGACAGTGGTTGACTTGGTGTATTAGATTCCCTCTGTCTTCTGTAGTAATATTAAAAACTAATGTCTTCTCATAACAATATGCGAGGTAGGGATGCACCAGGACATACACTGATACAGCACTGATGTGATACCTAGCATATAAGTGGCTATGTCATATTACACACCAGGGAGGGATGGTGTGGTACTACACACTGAGACAATGGCTGGTCATGACAGAATGAATGGAACTGCTGGAGAAAAAACATTTTTTGACACCGATGAAGAAACTGCGTTTAATGTGGACAGATCACATCTGGCTGATGCCCAGTGAGCCAATAGCAAACTGGCCATTCAGATCATCTCTAATGTAAAGGTAACAACTATACTATTAAACTGCTAATTACATCTGTGATTGGACAGAACACACTGATACTGAACAAGTTGAATCAGTATGTGACAAGGGCCCCATGGGCTGTCATCAAATTGTGTTTCTATGATGATGGAACCCAAAAGGCAAATCTTCACTGTTCTCAAAACCAGCTTTTTTTTAATATATGACCTGAGAGAAGTAATGACTCCTCTTGAATTTGCTGTCCGACCCAGATCACAAGCCATGTTAGGCTGGGTGAGAGAGAAAAGAAGCTGAAACCTGAGTACACAGGGGACGAGAGGAGGAGGGGCTGCACCATTCAAAGGACTGCCTCTGACGAACACTGTGAGGTCCTTCAAAAATCAGGAGTGTGTCCGCTGAATGGTTCCACTCTAGCAGCCATTTTGGCAAGTAACCAGTTACACAACGTTTTTTAAAGAAACAGGTGGTTGGTGAAATGAAGAAGCAGAGCATGGAATTGTTGGGATTTTCCAGCAATGACATGAACCTTGCTCATAACTGATTGATGAAGCCAACACACAAGTCCTGGAAGTGCTTTCAAGGTCTTTCATTCAGAGTGGATTTTCATTTGCATTTCAAAAAGGACCACTGGGTTTGTATGTTTTCACCCCATATCCACAAACTAAACTTTCACAACATCAAGCCACTTCCCAAACAATTTTTACAAGAAAGGACATTTACTATCCTCAATCACTGGTTTCAGTTCACTTTGAAACTGAACCAGCAGACATGAAACTTGCTCTGGATGGGTAATCCATCCCACAGAACATTTTGCCAAACTATTATCCACCATTTATAGGGCTGCAGGTAATTACTATATTCATTGTTGATTATTCATTTGTCTATGAAATGTGAGGAAATGGTGAAAAATGCCCAATTTAATTTTGTAGAGCTCATGGTGATATCTTTAAATATCATTCTGACCCATCAACAGTCCAGCATGTTATGCTGCTCTTTTTCCAATGTTTTAATGCAATATGTAAAATGCAAACTGTTTATACACCACTAAGAATTGGTTGATGAACCCGTTGATAAAAAGCATTAAACTGGTGAGCTTTGATTTTTAGGAAGATAGCCACTAAACAAACAACTCTCATATCTGGAGTTGCAGAGTGTCCCTTAACTGATTTTAAAGGATATGTGTGGTGATATTATAAATGTATAAAATGTTGTAATATCAACAAATCCTTAAAGAGACAATGAATTGATCTAACTATTGTTTGTCTATTAAAGTCTGATACATCTTATTCCTGTGCCATAGAGCTCCATTGTTGCCCAAAAACTACGAAAAACCCATCAACGGACCACACTCTAGTTTATTTTGACTTGATCCCTCACACACCATCCTGCTGCCAGAAATACTCATTAGAGCATCAAATGTGGATTAATCCGCTGCAGAAAATAGTCCTGCCCAAATGCACTATTTTTTCCTGTTAAGTAAATAACGTTTGCTAAACACTACCATGTCCAGCTGTTTTAGTTAATAAGCCTTTAAAAAAATGAAACCTCATACAGTGTATATACACACACACACACACACACACACACACACACATATATATATATAAAATATGACCCATTTTAAAAGATTCATGTTCTCAGCAGGAACCAATGGGCTTGGGGCCGAGTGTCACAGACAGGGTAGAGAGGTCAAACTATTGGACTAACTGTCAGTTTTCTTGCAACGAAAAAAACATACATATACATAGAATATCACCAGCCTTTAGCAGCAGACCTCAATGTGTACATATTACAACACTGAAAACAAGGAAGCAGCTGAACATTTAATTTTCCATTAAATGGAAATTAAAGGACCAGTGTGTAAATTTTAGTGATATCTAGTGGTGAGGTTGCAGATTGCTACCAACTGAATACATCTCCCCTCCCCTCCCAAGCATGTAGGAGAACCTACAGCGGCTGTGAAACTCAAGAAAAATGCGAAAGGTCCACTCTAGAGCCAGTGTTTGGTTTGTCTGTTCTGGGCTACTGTAGAAACATGACGGTGCAACATTGCAGCCTCTGTGGAGGGGGACCCGCTTCCTATGAAGATATAAAAGGGCTCATTCTAACAAAATCACGATTCTTATTTTCATGGGATTATACACTAATTAAAACATACTTTAAATATTATATTTCACATCCGCCAAGTCCGTTCTGCTAGATACCACTAAATTCTAAACACTGCACCTTTAAGCTTACTTGCACCACATGTAAACACTAGAGTTGGGCGATTAATTGAATTTTATTTTCAATTACGATTTTGGCTTCCAACGATTATGAAAACATGATAATTGAGATAAAACGATTATTGTGCTGTATGTGCTGTTTCGCAGTGATGCTCTGGTTTTGTCTTGTGTTATAAATCTAGCACATCGTGTGTCGGAGCAGCCGGACAGCGCAGTGAGAGACAGACAGTGGAGTTGTATCTGAATCAGTCAAATGTTCAGCAGTGAAATTGACTTATTTAGACATCTACAGGCTACGTTCTATAAGTTTCAGTCAGACTTTGGATTCTATTATTTTAGATATGAGGATGCTTCACTCCAGCCACTCGGTCCGCAGTCTGTTACTGTGCACATTAGTGGTGTAACGGATTTATTTAAACATCAGACATCTTGAATGTTGTTTTCATTTAAGATCATGAACAAAAGTTCCTTACTGTAAGTGTTTTACAGAATATATCGAAAGCAAAGTTTTATTTGTCCCTCCCCCACCTTTTTTTTGTGGCTGATCCAAAAAATGATCCGATCCGTTACTCAAATCCGTGATACGATCCGAACCGTGAGTTTAGTGATCCGTTGCACCCCTAGTACACATGCTTACTTGTAAAAGCTGATTAGAAAAGAATTAGATTGGTTATGCATATACATGGCAGATAAATCAGTGTCCTCTGGAGTAAAATCTACCTGTGGAAACCAATCTTCTCTAATCCCATTCTCTGATTACAGAAAGCAAGTTTCTCATTCACATGACAGTTAAGAAATCAGTTTTCTGGAGAAAAGCGACTGTAACCTGCATGTAAACACACTGCATGATAATACAAGTCAATGATTTCTGTCAAAAGTACCATGATGAATGATCATTTTAGTATTGATCACTTTCCACACAACATGCATCTTAACCACTATAATAATATGATCTGGTTTATTTTATTTTGTTGTTGTTTTTTTCAGTAGGTTGTAGAAGTGCACTACAACACAGTGGATCTTATTTATTTTTGATCTATTTTTATTTCCCATTCAAATGAATGAGAGAGCGTGTGTATACACACACACAAACACAGGCTACTTCATTAGGGACACCTGTGCAATATAATGCAATCCAATACAACAGCTCTGCCATAAATTCTACCTTTACAAAGTTTATACATTTTCAGTTTTTGTTGACATTGTCAGAAAGGTGATAATTCTACCTTATTTATTATTGAGGTTGTAGTGGTGTACTGAAGTGCATTATATTGAAAAGTGTTCCTCATATTTTGCCCCCCTCATGTATGTTAATGGAGTGGACAAAATATTAGAAACACCATTCAATACAACACACTCCAGTATACCACCACCATTATTGACCTCAATAATAAACAAAGCGGAATTATCATCTTTCTGAATATGTCATCAAAAGCTGAAAATGTATAAGCTTAAGAAATGTAGAATTTATGGCAGAGCTGTTGTATTGGATTGCATTAGATTGCACAGAAGTACCTAATGAAGTGGCTGGTGAGTGCACGTGTATGTATATGTATATATATGTACAGGCACTTCCACCTACTTTAAGTCCCACAGTAGAGGACTGGGTACCGAGCACATGTGAGAAACTAACTTTGCGTGCATGTTCAACCAAATTTTAACATCACAGAAAAGGCTGGCTACACATGGTGGAACCATGTGTAGCCAGCCTTTTCTAGGCTGCATTCAAACACAATCCGGCAATCAGGCACTAAACTGCTGGGGGTAGTGGTGGTGGGGGCCATGTTGTTTGAGGTACAGGTGAGACAATGAAATATAATCCAGGAAATCGAGTTGGAGCTACAGATTAATACATTTAGAGGCTTATCAGAAGCCAAAACACCACACAGCAGTTTGTAATACTCACAGAACAGATTTTACAACTTGGGAAAGTTTTCACGGCTGCAACTGTTTATCTTTCCTCCTGATGATCACAAGGTAAACAGTCAAATATGGTGTTCACGTTACAAAGTAACCTACCAGGAATGTGCAGTTGCATGTATGTGATTGGCCAACGCAGCATGACGTCGGGTTGCTTTCGGGCAAAAGGTTCAATTTCTCACTGGACGGCCGCCACGGTTTTTTGCTTAGCCCTGTGCGGTCCCCGCTCCCGCAGCGTAAAAGCGCTGCCCCCATTCAAATGAACGGGAGGGCTGCCGTTTTTCACGGATCTAAACGCGGCCTAAATTCCAGTGTGCATCTTTTTTGGCTTCAACAACCAACATGCTCACCCTGTTATCAAGACAGAGTCTGACGAATGCTAGTCATTTGAAAACCCATAGAGGTGCTGATGGTGTGATGAACAGAGCACCTCATCTAATAAAATGCACCCATGCCGGGTGTGAAACAATGAATGACTAACGTTATGAGGTCGGCTAAACTTTATTCAGCAACTAAGGCCGCAAGCCTCTGTTTGAGCCGAAGCGGCAAAACCCCACTGGCTGTACATATTTCAAATGCCGAACCAACAAAAGGCCAATAATTCACCGAGTCCACTCCAAAACTCTAACAGTACAAAACTATGTAAATCTCCAGGCTAACACTTAATCAAGTGATACACGTGTGCCGCGTTTAGTAACAGTTAACGGTAATGTTTGCTAGCAAGGAAGAAAACGCCCCCTCCATGTCTCTCGTATCACTCACTGATATGCAGACTGCAACCACAGATGTGGTTAACGTTAAATTAAACTAATTTACATGCAACCATAGAATTAACAGGTTTCTAAGTCTATGCAAGTCTATAATTGTTTAATAACAAGCGTTTGACTACCGTGGTGAGCACTCCTCTAACGTTAATTTGCGCCTAGCAAAGATCGGACAATTAACGTTGGATAGGCTACTTATTTGTTTTGACCCTCATTGTACTGCAATTAAACATCTGATCAAAGAGACGAGCCAGGCAGTCTGTACCCTGCAGCCAGAGGGCAACATGGCTGGCGTGTTTTCCCTGAACAGCTCCTGCTAACACGAGCCTTACCTTTACAGAGAAAGCTTCGGAGCGCTTGTATGGGCTTACGGCAGGCCCGAGTGAAAACACTGTGATTTCAGCGGCTGTTATAGACGAATAACAGGCCGGAGACACTCCACTGGTGACACAAAACTACCCAAGGGCTTAGTGGCGTGGTTTGAGTCCACTTTCCTTCAATGTGGTTAGCTACTGAATAACACAATAGCCTCAGCGTCGCTACAACATCACCGATCCCGTTCTGCCCGCCAACAGCACCACCGGAAGTTACCTAAGCGCTGGGGGCAAAGCATTGTGGGAGGTGAAGTCTTTGCCCGTTTCAACCGCAACATCAAATACTACTAGCGACACTGCACACTGCTACAGGGGCCAGACTGGGACCAGAGGGGCCAGTTAAATTAACCCTGAAACTATAAATGCTCATTTTAGCAGGAGAGAGGTTCAGAAGCCAAGTCATCATGTAAATAAATAAAGCAAAGTAATGTGTCATTTTACCAACAAAGGCAATGCCTTCAAATCTGTACATTCTACTGTGGTGTAGCTACTACAAAAACCCCCAAACATTTTAGAATACATCTATGTTTACACAAACAAGAAACAATGCACATATCAGAGATACATACAGAAACTTAGATATGTTTTACTGTGTTTCTTAGCATACAAAAATATATAACCTACAGTAGCCTACAAAGCTTAGCCTATACTCTGATACATATATGCTATAGGTACAGATTAGTGCTGGAAACTGAGAAAAGAACAATAAAAAAATTCACAAATCTTAAGGTTTTATGTGTATGTATCAATACATGTCTCAAATACATAACTTAAACACTCTTATCTATATGCATGACATACAAAAACAAAGGCCCACAGTATTCTAGTTACGTTAAGGTCATTACTCATACAGCACAGCTTAAAAATAAAAAATAAAAAAAGTCAGGGGTGATATCATTAGCAACCCTATTGTTTCATTTAATTTGTTTACTTTCTATTATCTGCTATGAAGTCAGAGTGTGCAACCTGTCCAGTCAAAGTTTTACAGCAACATGAAAATGATTGCTTGATACTTAACTATTTTTTAATCAAAGGATGCCTGCTTCACCTTTCTTATCTCGGTAAGGCTGCAACACCATGTTTGACCACACAGACTGTATGACATTTACCAGCAGCACAACCCAGAGGGACACTGCTTGCTCATTTGAGAAAAACACTAAGTAAATAATGGGGAAGACATGGCCACAAACACAAAATACAAAGTGCCTGTTGACAAAAGAAATTATGAAATCTTTTTATTAAAATGTTTTTTTGTACAGTGAGGGAGTCCTGGCTGGCCTTGGCTCCTGAGATATAAGCCCACTGCATTTTAGGGAGGGCATAAAGGGGTCCAGGCTTGTTGCCATAGAGGCACTTCCCCCCCAAACACATTTTGATATATTGTTTCAAAGTTGAAAATATTTCTTTCTTAAATTTATTGGAGTCAAAGTTTACAGTCATACAAAAGTGAACCAGTTAAAGAGGCTTTTAAACTGATTTTTCAAGTTTATCTTCTTTATCTTATCTATATATCAGTATCTATATCTTATTATATTTATATCATGGTGACAAATTTATAATAGCTTGCATTACAAACAGGAGTTGGGGAGTTTAAAATATGGTTTCATGAACTGGAACAAACAGTCACAACAGCCTACTAAACAACAGCCTGCTGTGATTACAAGTTAAGTCAGTTTCCTCAGTGAAAGAGGAAGACAAGAGATGATGTTAAAACTACGCAAGGAATTGGACTCAGTTCCCCATTCTTGGCTTCTACTTGTAACAGTCAACAGTGTTTAAACATGTTATATCTAATAATGTCACAGTGGATTGTCAGGTCAGTGAAAATATATTTATATTGAAATGTATAATACTAATAATATTAATAATGATAACCTTAAAAGAACATCTGGCTTATTTGTTTTGATTTTAGTACATTATTAAGTATTATTTCTACCTTTGTCACTTTTGGTTAAGTGATGAGAGAAAGAGTCTTAGGATGGATTGGTATCTCATTAAAAAAATATAAAACTTTTGTATGTAATCTTGTGTTCAGTCAGTGTTAAAATCTCCTAAAAAGCCAGAGTTGTTACAGTTACAGTTAAAGGCAAGCATTCTGTCCAGAAATGATATAAATCACACCCAGTACAGCAAGACAAACCCACTTTATTTAAAGAAAAAACCTGAAAGGGTTAATTTGCAGTTCACCAGGAAATTGTTTTACTTCAAATTCTTTAATAGCCTACATAATTTGGCTACCATTTAGTAGACTAAATATAATATAGATTTTCTGACTGTGACAGTTTTCATCATACAATGAAAATGTTAAGTAAATTTTATGGGATCAAAGGCTCTGTTTGATCCCATGAAATGCTCTATTCTGAAAATCTGGTATTGGCTTGAGTCCAAAGTGAACTTGATGCTGAGTAAACCTATGAACTAAAACCACACTACATATTCATTTAAACTACACATTTCTTCATTTGAGACGAGGCTGCCCCTTCCTTAGGTGTGCAGGGTGGGAGCAGAGTAAGACAGTCTAACATTAGGACTTGGGTAAGAAGTTAACCCGAGCTTTTCTTCCTGCATTGCAACACACCTGAGATACTGCAGCTGAGGCCAGCCTTTGTTGCCTTTTGTGTAACTTGGTGCTTTGTTTCAGTAGGGTCCTTTAACTATGTTGAAGAGTATTAATTTCTTAGACCTGTGTAGAACAAAGCAATATTGTGCTCAGCTAATGGTAAATAAGCCAAAAGTGACATTGAGCGTCTAGGCTCCACAAGTTGTTGGGGCGCATGGTTGTGCACCTCCCAGTCTGCAGAGGCCTGTGCCACAGTGTCTCAAGTGAGTACAAACAAAACATAACATGTCCAGGGGTCTCATTTATAACAGTTATGTACACGCAAAATGGGGCCTGAAAGAGGCGTACACCACTTCCCAAACAAATGTTGTGACCTATAAAAACAAACTTGATGGGATAATGTGCGCACCTGTACATAAACTCTGAGCCAGGCATACGATCATTTTGGAGACAGGGAAAATTGGCGACGCAGATAGTGAGGTGGTGAATTGAAGCCAGATTGTATAATAATCCTGTCACACATTTAGTTTCACTTAATATCAAAGGTTAATTATAGATCCACGTTATCATAAACATTCAAACCAGCAGTGTTATCTGTACTTGTACTTGTATGCTTGAGCCATAACTATTCCATAAACATCTTTCAATTTTAAAAGATAGAAGCCAACTCAAATATTAAATCAAAGTCCACTCAACATTTCATCAGTGCTGCCTCACCTGGAGCGCAAAGGAGAGGGTCAGTTGTGGAGGGCACAGCAGCTGCTGAAATGAATAATGTCAGGATGTGGCAGGATTCAGCAAAGTCTGGCTTGTCTTTCCCCGATATTAAGCATGAATATACTGATTCCTTTTCACCTCAACCACTTTAAGTAACTGGTGAAATTATCATCAGCTGTAGAAATCCAAGATGGCATCAAATAACTTAACTTAAACAAACATATCTTACAAATAATTGCAGAACAGAACGCTAATAGATTTTTAATATCTTCTAATACTGTGCATATAATCACCAGGTATGATTTTAGTTTCTATATAGTTTATGTGTGTAAAATTGCTGCAGTGCTGTCAGGCGCATTGCAGACACCACAGTATGGAGGACCACAAGGGTCACGGAAATAGTAATAAAGCATTTCATTATTAATAACTAATTGTACAATTAAGAAGAGGAATTAAAAAAGGATTTACAAATGAAATAATTATCCATCAATACATTGTTCAAATTAAAGAATGATTTGCAAAAGCAACTTGGAAATAGTCAATAAAAACATCATTTGAAAATAAATTAACGAATTCCTAAATAAAAAATTTAATTTCAAAATCTATTTGAAAATGCAGTTTTAAAAAGAGAAATAAATATCTGAATTTGTAAACTGAATTAAGAATGCAGCTTATAATCAGGCATTTAAAAGGGCGATTCCCTTTTCCCAATTGCATTTCCATTGCTGCTTTTCCTTTTCCTATTCGCTATTGGCAAATCCAATAGCGAATTTAAATCACTTGTCCTGTTTTCTCCTTTGACAAAATATCAGAAAGCAATAACATGGGCAGAGCAGACAATCACACTGAGCCTGATAGCATCCTGCTACACAACACAAGAGCCACAGATTCTGAACAACAACCCACATTAGCTTTCCTGCTAAAGTCTCCTTCTTATCTAACTTACAGACAAGAACACGTCTTGTCCTGAACTTTAGCTTGTTGACTGAGCCACCAATCAAACATACACCAGGGAAACGTGCATTGCTAATGTCAGTTAGCAATGCACATTAGTCTGGTTAGAATCTGGTTTGGTTGTTGTCTTAAGAATCCCTGTGGCCCAATACATTTGACATAGTAGCCAAATCATGTAATTACAACTTCCAGGACAATCGCATTATGCACATTAGCCCAAAAATCAGTTTTCCCCACACACAATCATTGGAAAAGAAGTGGCTGTAAAATGGTGAATACATTTTTTTTTGAGCCAAACAACTTCCGCAAAATGATTTATTTTATTATCAGAATTTGATCCATCCAGTCCATAAACATTTGGAAAGTCTAGAAGAGCCACACAATAAAAATATTTTATCCCCATTCAAGTGAGCAAGGAGCCAACAGGAAGTTAGCTGGGTTGGTCAGCAGAAGTCTCTAGTGTGCATGGTCCATGGCCATGTTCCTTTCTTTCCTACACTGAATGTCCACACTCCCCAAATCTTGAATCAGTATGAAAACTCATTGGGCCCTATTTTTGTGGAGGCGCAGTGACCAGTACAAACAAAGCTCCGACTGTTTGGTATTTTCCTGACCTTGAAACTCACTTTGCCTGTCTGTGTGGTACATTGGCACAGAGCACAGAGTGCACAGTGCACAAGTGGAAGAAGGTAGAAGAAGGCAAACAGGTAGGAGGCTCAAGCAGCAAATAAGAACCACATCTGTTTCTGGTGCAATGTCAATCAGCTGACAAAATTTTATCAACAAGAGCAAACTAAATACTTGCTGCAATTGTTTGGCAATAACCAATCAATGTTTGAAATATAAAAAAGTTATTTCAGTTAAATACTCTCTAACCAAAATCGGCATAGAAAATAGCATTTAATGTGGTTAAGGCAGGAAAGTCAGTAAATCAGTTAGCATTGCTCTGTAAATGAATTTGGGTGATTCTTGCTATATCTGTTGTCCACAGCTGCTTTATACTGTATGAGAAGCCTCTCCATTGTTGATACATCTGCAGCATGTGATTAGAGAAGTGCCAGAGCATAGTGCCATTACGCATGGCCATTCACCATGTTTACCTCAATAAAACCACCTGATGACATCAGGTTGCTAGAGACATCAGGTTACCAGGGCTCATCATAGTCGCTTTTCTAGCTTTCTTTTTAGCAAAAAGTTGTGATAACAACTATTTCGGTCACTTTTCATGTGAAGAAATGAGTGCAACACTATGAACCCCTTGCAGGAGAGGCAGTCTGAAAATGTGCTCCATTATCCCCATAGTTAAACAATACTGTATCTTTCCCCCTCTCTATGATGGCGGGCTTCTCACTCTGCCTTTGATTGTGGCTATTTGCAAAAACTACAACAAACACATTTGATTTATGTCAGACAGTACAATGTACAAACCACTTCTTTTGAGCTCATCAACATCTGGTCATAACAATGGGGGATAATTGCTTTTGCCTCAAATAGAAATACCATTGTCAAGAGCATGTCCAGACAGCAAGAAAGATTCATCCAAGCCATTCACATTATCTGCTGGCTCAAATTGTTCTACCTAATGAGAACGGTAACGGCAGATTTTACTTTCTCAAATAATCAAGCTGGAAAGCCAACCTATAAACAAACACTAACTTTTGTGAGGGCTGAAGAGTTGCAACTATTTGGCATCGTCAGATGGTTCTGAGGGATTTAAAGTTAGTAAAAAGTAACTGATACTCTAACTCTCTTCACATGTGACCAGGGATTAGTGATGGCGTCACATGTGGAGCTCCTCTTAGGAGTTCTGCAGGACTTGGGGAATGAGGAGCTCAAGCATTTCCAGTGGCTCTTGAAGCAGACTGGCATTGTAGAAGGCTTCCCAGGCATCCCAAAGAGCTGGCTGGAGGAAGCCGACAGGCAGGACACTGTGGATCAGATGGTGCAAACCTACAGCCTTCCTGGAGCTCTGCGAATCACAGTGGAAGTTCTTAAGAAGATCGGCAGGAATGATTTAGTGGAGCATTTTCCAGAAAGTGATTCTACACCCAATGGTAAGTCCTTGAAAGATCTCCCCTGCCAAGTTAATTTCACATTAGCCATCTGCTAATGTGAAATTAACTATAGGATAGAATTTTTACAACTTAGATTTACATTATAGGACATTAGCTGGAACAAAGCCAAAACCCTAACCCCTAACAGCAATTGCCTGAACAGTTTAGCAACTGGCATGGTGGGCCTAAGCTTTGGATTTCTCCACATGCTGCAGTGGTGTATCTAAAGAGTTTGAAGGGTGGTGCCTTTTATTCTAGCGGTCAAAAAACAAAAAATGCAAGAGCAAAGTAGGAATGTAGTGAACTGTGTGTTTATCTGCACTAATGAAAGCTGCAAATGTTAGCATGCCCAGCTAAGTAGTTTACCACCTAGACTAGTAACCTAAAGTTATTTCCAAAGACAAGGGGCATAACATTGGATAACTACATTATTTTGTAGGGGTACAGGTTACAAAATAGGTTACTTGTAGTAAGTATACATTCTGGTTCAGGACTGGAACATCCAAACTGTAGGAGCCAAGATGCTAGTGTATCAGCGTTTAGAGTAACAGTAACAATATAGCTCTGTCCTGCTCTTCAGTCGTTTTGGAGAAGTCCACCCAAACTTGTGGTAGATAGTATTAAGTTTGAAATAACTGCAATTATTTTACAGGGTTCTCATTTTAAATGAACTTAGAGTTTAGCAGCTGATAAAACCTGCTAGAGACAGTCATTATTTCAGCCAACAAAATCCATGGTTGCTGGCTAGAAATGTGGAATTTAACATCCATTGTCTCAAAAGTGACTGCAAATTTCAAGTGATAAATCTGCCACCGTCAGGAACTAAGGAGGGCGGATCATAGTGATTGGTCAACTGAATAATTTCAGTACCTGGTTTACCATCATTATGAGCAAAAAGGAAGGCCTCTCTAAACTTCCTCTCTCTCTCTCTTTTCTATCTCTGCCTTTCTCTCTCAGAGGATGCCACTGACATTAAAGACACTTCAGAGAACACAGAAGCTTCTTCCATTCAACAGGCACAGGCAGTTCTTCCTCACCCTCCTGCCCCTGGTGCTCAGGCCGAAGGTAAAGTTATTTCAGTTTAGAGTTTGGCCATTTAGCAGCTGTTTTAATGATTTCATCTATGCGAAAAAACAAAGCTCTTGTGTGCCGCTTTGTTTAGCACTGGATTCCTGGGGGGGAGCAGGACAGTCTGTGGCGGATAACTTTTTGGCAACAAGAAATTTGCAAATACTTGCAAATACTTACATTATCTGCTCAGATGTAATTTATGCCAGCACGGACTGTTCACACCTACAAACTTGCCTACTACATGTGTAGAACATGTCCATGAATGCAGACACCCAGTGTAGTATGTACAGAATCACATGTTATTGCACTGTCTGCCCTGCTGTCCATGTCTTTTTTTGCGTACAGTCAGATCTTTATGATATCATGTTTCTCCAGAGTCATCAATTTTCCATAATGTGCAAAAGCTGAAATCCACTACCTTAACAGACAGATGAAACCAGCAATGGTAGAATCACTGGTCCTTAGTTTCACCACAATAAACTGTTGGAAACATAAGTATCATGGATGCATTCATGTTTTTTGCTGGAATCTCCAGTTTGCTCTAGTCCACACCACCGCTCTGGGTGTTTTATGAATTTTTACTGTTCCCCTCAGATTTTTGTCCTAAACTAGTAGGTTAACATTTGTTACAATTTGTTGGCTGATCTGATTGGATCTCAGTGATGAACTGAAATTTTGCAGATCTCAAAGTTCTGTCAAACAGTGATGAAGTTCATAATACAAGTATCTGACATGACTGGTGCAGGGACAACCAATGCATCACATTATTTTGAATTAGCCCTATAATATTAGTGTTTTTATTCCCGGCTATGCACAGAATTATTTTAGTTGTTAGTTCTTTTTTTTTTTTTTTTAAATAATAGTGTAACAGATTTGTAGCACCTATAACAAGATATGTTTTCTATAGTGTTATAAGCATTTGTTCAGTTGGTAGCTAGAAAAGTGGGGGCTAGTCAAACCTCATTCCTATAAAATGAAATAGATATAATAAATTTGCATATCGAAAATGCTATGTAGAAAATGTAAAACCACCTGGACTATACATTATTTTTTCATTGTTTTTTTAAATAAACATAACATAAAACTTTTATATTGAACAAATCAGTAACTGTTCACTGGCAAGGCAAAATGTCCATTCTGAACATATATGCTTAATGGGAACATTCTTCATTTGTTTACCTACAATATCCACTCTTGTCATTAAAGCAAAACAAATGTTGTTTTGGTTATGTTTAGGTCATTCAAAGAACTTGGGTAAGGTTAGGAAAAACTGTGGTTTTGGTTAAATATAGAGAAAGATGGCTCGATTTTAACTAACTTGAAGTGAAAAAAAATCAGTATATTGCCAAACCACAATCTTTCCCTAACCTTATCCAAGTGTTTTGGTATCCTTAAGTATAAAAACATGGACACAGTACATCAACCCCGGTCCTGTGTTTTGTACACCCAATCACCCACCCTGACCTCCTCCCTATGACTTCACTGCAGCATAAGGATGTCACACTGCCATGACTGTTTTGGACATATGATGCCAGTGAGCGTAATGTAGGCAGCAAACATATTTTCTCCATCTCCATCAAATTAATAGTGTGTAAATGTATTTTATAGGACCAAGGAAATGTGAATCCCTAAGAATTTCTGCTAGATTGAAGAATGTGACTTCTAACACCAACAAATCTGATACAGATTTGTTGGTGCAAAGACCAAAGCCTCCACGACCCATCACATCATACCAATGCATGCTCCAGTCAAACCTCCAGAACAAGTTCATGTGTATACCAGAGGGGTTGTCAAAGCAAAAGGATAAGAAACTCCTGGACGCTATCTACACAGAGCTATACATCATAGATGGGAATGATATGGATGTCAACAGGCAGCATGAAGTCAGGCACATTGAGATGACATCAAGAAAGCCAGAAAGAACTGAGAGATCAATTCAGCACAATGACATTTTCAAACACCCCTCTGGAGAAAACATACCAGTAAGAACAGTCCTGACCAGTGGGATTGCAGGAATCGGCAAAACATTCCTGGTGCACAAGTTCATCCTGGACTGGGCTGAAGGAGGAGCCAATCAAGATGTGCATCTCACATTCCCCTTCACCTTCCGCCAGCTGAATTTACTGAAGGGGAGATGGTTTCGTTTTGCAGAGTTCATTCACAAATGTATTAGGGAAACTAGAGATATCACAGAGGAAGCTCTTAATTACATCTTCACAAAACTACAGGCTTCAGGAAACACCAACTATGACAAAAGTAAATTCAAACTTCTGTTTGTCCTTGATGGGCTGGATGAAAGCCGCCTTCAGCTCAACTTCAGTGACAAGGAAGAATGTTCTGTTGATGAGCCACTGTTGGTGAATGAATTGCTGGCATACCTCATCAAGGGGGAACTGCTTCCTTCTGCTCGCCTCTGGATAACCACTCGA
Organism: Thunnus maccoyii; assembly: GCF_910596095.1. Classification (NCBI taxonomy): domain Eukaryota; kingdom Metazoa; phylum Chordata; class Actinopteri; order Scombriformes; family Scombridae; genus Thunnus; species Thunnus maccoyii. The sequence continues at coordinate 3,347,656 of NC_056550.1, read as the reverse complement.
CCGGCAGCGGCCAGTCAGATCCCTCTTGACTTTATTGACATTATGACAGAGGTCAGAGGGTTCACTGACCTACAGAAGGAGGAGTACTTCAGGAAGAGATTCAGAGATGAGCAAATCGTCAACAGAATCATCTCCCAAATCAAGACATCACAAAGCCTCTACATCATGTGTCACATCCCGGTCTTCTGCTGGATCACTGCTTCAGTTCTGGAGCAAATGTTAGAGGAGGATGAGAGAAAGGAAATTCCTCAAACTCTGACTGAGATGTATACGAAATTCCTGGTGTTTCAGATCAAACAGACTGCACTAAAGTATGACACAAATGAACACATCAAGATCATCAAGTCACTTGCAAAGCTGGCTTTCCACCAGTTGGAGAAAGGCAATCTAATCTTTTATGAGACAGACTTGAAGAACAGTGGCATTCATTTAAGCAAAGCATCTGTGTACTCAGGGGTGTTCACACAGCTCTTTAAAGAAGAGGATGGGCTGAATGAGAACAAGGTGTTTTGCTTTGTACATCTGAGCATTCATGAGTTTTTGGCAGCTGTTTTTGTGGTCCTGTCACTCTTTAATGACAGCAAGAATGTGATGGCTGCACCGCAAACACTTCTCCAACATCTGCAGATGGTTCTCAGAAAGGCATCTGCAACAGAGATCTGTATGAAAGCTGTGGATGAAGCCTTGCAGAGTCCGAATGGACACCTAGACCTGTTCCTTCGCTTCCTCCTGGGCCTTTCATTGAAGTCAAATCAGGATCTCTTACAAGGCCTGCTGAAACAGACAAGAGGCAGCACAGAGACCAACCAGAAAATAGTGCAGTACATCAAAAAGAAGATCAGGGAGAATCCCTCACCAGACAGATGCATCAATCTATTCCACTGTCTGAATGAACTGAAGGACTATTCTCTAGTAGCGGAGATCCAACATTACCTGAGAACAGGAAGCGTCTCCACAGCCCATCTCTCTCCTGCTCAGTGGTCAGCCCTGGTCTATGTGTTACTGTCCTCTGAAAAAGACTTGGATGTGTTTGACTTGAAAAAATACTCCAAATCAGAGGAGGTTCTTATGAGAATGCTGCCATTGGTCAAAATCTCAACAACTGCACTGTAAGAACTTGTTTTAAATTATTTAAACACATGCATGAATTATATTTGTAATACTTTATGCACCAACATTATTTTGTGGAATTTCCTATCCCACTCTCTCTAATTCTAAAAACAGACTCAACCATTGTGAGCTCTCACACCTGTCTTGTGAAGCTCTGGCCGTGGTTCTCAGCTCGCAGTCCTCAAGTCTGAGAGAGCTGAATCTAAGTAACAACAACCTTCAGGATTCAGGAGTGAAGCTGCTCTGTGCTGGATTGGAGAGTCCAAACTGTAGACTGGAAACTCTCAGGTCAGTATTCCTGAATCTAGTCAAAAGATGTGCAGGATTATATCAACTTACAGAACGTCAAGCCTTGTTCTGTTTACCACAGTATTTTATCCACTCCCCTGAAGTGCTTTACATGACTGTTGTTTTTTGATACTACCAATAAGAGGCATCAAAGTCAGAAATAATTCAAATCCTACACACAATGGCTTTATGTAATTGAAATTTTGCATTCAGTTGTTTCTCTAACTTACATGTGGACAATAAATTCACTACTGCAAATACTGCAATTAAAGCACTCTGTTTAGGCCAATACATGATTGCCTAAATTGATTGCTCCCCATAATAATTCAACTTACACAAAAAGAAAGTGTTACTTTTGCTATCCAGAGAAAATTATGTTGTATGTATGTTATGCAGTTTTGCCTCTGGAAAAAAATCTCATGAGATCTCCTAATGATGGCTTCTGTACTCTCATCAATTTTATACAGTACATCCAGTTTTGTATATGTATTTTGTAAGATTACAGTGCAATGTCATTTAATTAACAAAGTAATGTGACCTTGCTCTTTGGTGTAAAATTACAAATTTGAAACATGTTCTTGATAAACAATGGACATCAAAGCAAAAGAGTCAGAAAAAAATTAGGGGTATCATCCAACTTCAGAGCTAAGAAGAAAATAGACAAGCATTAATGATACACTGCCACCTGCAGGTTGTCAAGCTGTCTGGTCACAGAGGAAGGGTGTATTTCTCTGGCCTCAGCCCTAAGCTTCAACTCCTGCCATCTGAGAGAGCTGGACCTGAGTGACAACCCAAAACAAAAGATGCCATATATAAAAAAGGGACCAAGGCCTCTCCAACAAAGTTCTCCACAATTCTATACATCGTACAGTATATTATTATTATTTATTAATTAATAATTTACACTTAGTTGGCTTTATAAATGCGTGCATTATCAGGATTTAACGAAAATGCTAAAATGTAGGAGGGTTATAATTTGATTAGCAATGTAGATGTACCAGGCATTCAATGCCAATGCAGCACTATGATTAATAATATTGTGTTTTTGTTTTTAATTGATTTTAACCTGCAGGATGTACTTACTTTTGTAGAAATGGTGTATATAGTTATGAAACCACATGCCTGAATCAAACCATTGTAGTTTCATAACAATGTTACATGCTATATAATAGAACAGTTATTGCTCTACAGTACATTTGCTATACTTTTTCTATGTAGTATGCATATAGCATTTCTATTAGGTGTTTTTTTAATTGCCAATTTTTCTCTTAGACCAAGATACTGTGAGCTAACAGAGGCATGCTGTCACAATGGGTGCCACTCCTCCAGTCTGAGACAGCTGGAGCTCAGTAACAACAACCTGCAAGATTCAGGAGTGAAATTGCTCTGTGCTGGACTGGAGAGTCCTCACTGTAGACTGGAAACTCTAAGGTCACTTCACTTTATTTAATACAGTTTTTGTTACTATGTTTCTGTTTCCATTACATCTCTGAAGATGAATAATAATCTTGTTAAAATGTCATAACTCAAGCCAAATGCTATCAGGTTGAGGAAAACCAATTTCAAGCAAAAGAATTCTTACTAATTATTCTTCAGGCTCAGTTTGTGTAACCTGTCGCAGAGAGGCTGTGAAGCTCTGGCCAAGGTTCTCATTTTCAAGTCCTCCAGTCTGAGAGAGCTGGACCTGAGTAACAATGACCTGCAAGATTCAGGAGTTAAGCTGCTCTCTGCTGGGTTGCAAAGTCCACACTGTAGACTGGAAACACTTGGGTCAGTATTCCTGAACCTTTGCTTCTACATAGCAATAATCTTATCAGAATTCCAGCATGCCAGCATGAAAGTGATGAAGTCCATGGACTTTTTTTCATGTGCTCTCTGCAGGTTATCAGGCTGTCTGGTCAAAGAGGAAGGCTGTGCTTCTCTGGCCTCAGCTTTGAGCTCCAACCCCTCCCATCTGAGAGAGCTGGACCTGAGCTACAATCATCCAGGAAACCTGGGGGTGAGCCTGCTCTCTGCTGGTCAGGAGGATCCGCAGTCGAGACTGGATACTCTCAGGTATAAACAGTTCTTTCGCTGATTCCCTCTACAGAGCTTCCTGGTAACACAATAAGTTGCTCAGTTTTGGAGATCCTCAGTTCATGGTCAACAGTGGTTGATTTCTAGTGGAAGCTAATGTTAGCTGTGATTGTGTTAGTCTCATTTATTGTTAACATTCATTGCTTTACTCTTCTCAGAGTTGAAGCACTTCCTGTGTGCTTCAAAGAATGATTGTGCTTGAAATGAACTAGTTTGTACATAGTATCATTTGACCATGCCTAAAGGATAAAGTTTTGCCTACCTGTTCTGAATGGCCACATGAGGTGGGGCAAAAAGCTTGCTATCATGTATAATGTATGATTTTACATAGCATGCCAGCATTCTGGATTCAGAGGTGCGACGTGTAACACAACAGCTTCAGCTCCTTTTCCCACCAAGTCAGCTGTACCTTTTATACACACAGTCGATGTGGCTCTGTGACTACCCAGCTTACTGGCGGAGCAACTCTGCCCCCCCATTCTGTGTCCATAACCTTTATACAGAACAGTGAGGCGGAATAAAGGTACAGCATTCCTGCCTTGAACAGGCTGTAAAAAAGGGGCTCTTGTCTGAAGTTGCAATTTGAGAATTATATTCAGAACCATCTTTTCCCTGGCTTTGAACCAATAGCAAATACATGAGCAAGCTTGTGTTTAAAGGAGAGCTGGTTCAAGTTGCTGTTTTTTTGCAGTGTAGGCACTGTAATTAATGTTATAAATTGTAATGTTAGTTCTAGCAACGCAGGTTGAGCAGCAGCAGGGTAAAGACCATCAGACCATCTGGACTGACCCTACAAGGCTTGGATTTGTACCCAACCACACCAGATTGAGATGAAGAGGGCTGAAACACAAGCAAAAATGTGGGATCTCCTAGTTTACTTAGGTGCCAACACCAACCAAAACAACCAACAGAACACCATTTGGAAAAATTGCTATTTCAGAATTGTTGACAGCTACCACACTCTTCCACTCATGCTAATGAACAACTGAAGGCTGAGTAGTTTGGAACTAACTGTCTATTGAGTAGAATGTTCAGAATCAATCATAATATTCCCTTTTTTTTGCTTCAGTGTTGATCATGCTGGAGAATTCAGGATCTTGCCTGGGCCAAGGAAATGTGAGTACTTCTCCCCCCTCACCTATTCTACTATCCTCACTCTACCCTTCCCATCCTCTACCCATTTGTTCCATCTGTTGTGTGGCCTTTCTATGCACAGTCCTGATGTCCTCACTACTGGTTGCATATAATGTATCATCAGCCATCTATAACTTGAAGATTTACATTTGTTTTATGTTGATCCTAGAACATTTAAGGCCTTTGGCTTACATCTTGTTGATTAAGAATCTTAATATCTTAAGAATATTCAGAGACATGCTCACAATATAATGCTAACAAGCTGATGTTTAGAAGGTATAACATTTCAGGGTATAACCATTTCCCCCATCTTAACATTTGCTAATAAGCACTGACTACAAAGGGCTGATGGGAACCTCATTAGTGTTGCAGTTATTTAAACCAAATATTGTTTCAGTTCATCCTGAGGGGCATTCTATCCAATTTCACTCAAAACCACAAATGTCAGCATGGTGGAAAAAAGTCAAAAGTTACCAAAGCCATCAAGATACATCATCTGGAAACCATGAATGCCTGTTTAAAATGTTGTGCCACTTGGTAGCAAATTTCATGGCAACCAATCCAATACTACTGAGACTGCTTTGTGTGGGGTAGGAACTCATTCCCAAATTGATAGGAACAATCTAGCTTTTTGTAGCACGGATCTATTGCCTCATACTTAGAAGATGACTCCTCAAACTCATTAGCACACGTTATATCCTGTTAAAGCCAGGAGAGCAAAACAAAGATACAAGCCTGAGGATTTTTCAAAACCTTAGCTGCACTTTATTTGTTACCTAATCTATTTTCAGATTTTCAGGATTAGAATTTCAGTGATGACCACACCACCAGGCCTGTGTTCAAACCAAAGAATAATTCCATTTTTATATATGGGTATGAAACATGGGTATGAGCAATTTAGCCACTGAGCACTGGTTGAGATTGTAGTTTGATGTAGAGTTCAGCGGCCGAAGGCATGCAGCATAGGCCTCTCACCTCTGTACCCCTGCAGCATCCATATTAGGTATACAGTGTAGTGCCTTTTATATATAGTGCCCCCATTTTATGATGATGCAAGCAATACATAATGATTTAGTGAATTATTTGGGCAACTTTTGGACAGATTGCCATGAAATGTGATACATATATCCATGGAGTCCAGGGGTGAATCTCATTGGCTTTGGTCATTAATGAGTTAATGACTTCTCATCTACCACCACCAACAGGTCAAATATTTCACTCATCCAGTCAAATATCTCAGCATCTACGTAGCAGATGGACTGGCACAAATGATGCCTATGGTAAACATCATACCAGCTATATATCAGTGTGAGAATGTTAGAATGCTGACGTTAGCATTTATCAGTGTGCTTCAGCGCACAGAGCCACTAGCATGGCTGCAAGTTTTTGGCTTGTTAAGAAATGGCAGCCACCACATATGCCTGCCAGCCATAGACACTGCTGTCCCTGATTTCCATGCAGCTTTTAAGAAGTATGTTGGCTTTGACAGCCTGAAAAAGAGCTTTCAGCATCTTACAGTGAATCTTATCCATCCCTTACCTCTTGGCACAAATTAGTTTTTAACTCTATTGTCACCTCGGGCGGGGAGAAAATCAAATGTTCAAAATCCAAGGAAAACGTGATCCTGAAAATAATCCTCCTTAGCCCCAATAAAATCTCTTGTCATTTCAAATGGAACAACTAAAATAATTAGTCTCTAATTTCCAGTTTAAGGTCCACTTAAACTTGAGACAGTGTCTTTTTTCTCCTGCCAGATGCCTGTGAACTCACACTGGACCCAAACACAGCACACAAGATGTTCCTCCTGTCTCAAGACAACAAACAGATGACAGTAGCAACAAAGGAGCAGCCATATCCTGATCACCCAGAGAGGTTTGAAAATAGACGTCAGGTTCTATGTACAAATGGCCTGACGGGGCGCTGTTACTGGGAGGTGGAGTGGAGAGGACCAGCTTTTGTTGGAGTGACATATAGAGGGATCTGCAGGAAAGGACGGGAGGATGGCTCTCTGCTTGGTTGGAATGACAAGTCCTGGTGTTTAGCCTGCAACAAGAGCACTGCTTGGCACAACGGGAAGGGCACAGTCGCATCTACAACTTCCTTCCATGGTCCCAACAGAGTAGCAGTGTATCTGGACTGGCCTGCTGGCACTCTGTCCTTCTACAGAGTCTCCTCTGACACACTGATCCACCTCCACACCTTCCAATCCACTTTCACTGAACCACTCTACCCTGCATTCAGGGTTTGGGGGACTTCTTCCTTTGCATTATTGTGCACTCATTAGTGACTAGAAACTGGTGCAGACAAAAGCTATGAAAACTAGTTGTAAAAATTGAAAAATGACTAAATGAAATGAGTAAAACTTCATTATAGCTACTTGAGATAGTGAATTTTTAGATCGTCTTTTGGTTTCAGTCATTGACAGTGTCTCCCCTTAAGCCTCCATAACATGTTGAGTGCCTCTGGGTTCTCTCAATCACACCATACGCAGACCAAGGATGTGCAGAGAGCCCAGTATTTGTATTTGTATCTATTTTTGTTGTGGCAGGAAAATTATTTATATTTGTATTTGTATTCAAATAAAATGGAAATAGGTGTAAAAATCCATTTTTTGTTTTTATTACACTTTTAATTTTAGGATATTAAAGTGCTGAAATAAGTGTTCGTGAATAAATTATCTTATGAAGGAGGTCCCCACAGCCGATCTCGAACTCAAGTCTCCCAGATCATAGATGACTGCGCTGAGTACTGAGCTAATACCAAATGCACTGCAAATGTACAGACAGACCTCTACTTATTTATACACCCATAACTCAGAGACAGCACAGCATATAACGTGTAGAGAAGAACTTCAAAGGTGATTAATGCTTTGCACCTTTCATTTATTGCCTATTTTTTTACAACCTAACTTTGTGGAAAGGAGAATGGGAACAACAGGTTACGGAGAGTCCCTTGAAAGCACCTTGCTTGTGTCAGTGGTTCAGCTTTATCTCTGGGGAACACCCCCAACTCTGGGGGTGATGTCCAAATAAGGAAATGTGTGTCATGTCGCAGGTGGATGTGACTCCCCTCCTTGAGACATGCTGATAGATGTAACAGCGGAGCAGAGGGGAGAGACTGAGATAGTGGTGTAACCAACCCAAAAACTGGTATTTGACATGTTTTTTTTTCTTCCCGAAAACAAATAATTTTAAAAATATTTGTATGAAATAAATGTTTGTGAAAAAACAACTATTTGTGCTTTGCTGAATAACATATTTGTATTCGGGCACACCCCCAATGCACACAGTGTTGCATTTCATTGTTACAAGGACAGTATTCTCCTCATAAAACCCAGTAACCTCTCTCATCTGTCCTGTCTGGTTGGGCCTAGATGTCAAGAAAATGTGAGAGACTTTCATAAATTTCCTTTAATCCAGTTCTGAGGGGGTTCTTATTGGCCCAGAAAACTTGCATGCACAGATCAAGCCATATCTTGTTGCCATTGCTAACAACATCAAGCCTAAGAGGTACTAAACCAATCAGGCCTCAATTTTGAGATGTAATTACCTTGAAGCTCCTCTTGGAAGAAGTTAGGATCATCATATCGTGCGAGGTTGCGATTGTAATGGTGCACTTGGTCCAGTCGTGCCAGCACTTGCTGATAGCGTACGGCATCCCTTGCCCGGCGCTCTGCTAGCTGCGCAAGGTAGTACTCCTCTTGCATGCGTGTGTGATGTTGAAGGTCACGCTCCCAGCGCTCCTCTGCCCTCTTTTTAGCAATGCGCGTAGCATTGCTTGCCAGGCGCTCCGCTCGTATCTCTGGTGGTTCCTCTGCTCTCCTTTTAGCATTGCGTGCAGCATTGCTTGCCAGGCGTGCAGCTCGTGCTTCGTCTGACTCAGCTGCACGTGCACGGCGCTTTGCCTCCCGCATCCGCTTCCGCTTGGCACGACTATCTTTAGGCATATTAGCATCAGTAAAGGTTGTCTGCAACAAAAATTAGATGTCACAGTCAGTGGTTAAACTCTGACTCTGAAAGCACACTAGGCTTGGGTGGTATCACAGCATATTTATCTTATTTATTTCTTTTTTTTTTTTTTAAACAGAAAATACCGTCATATACCATATACTCCAGTGAAATGTCAGGAAGGTATTAAAAAATAGATACCACCCAAGCCTTATGCACACTACTGTCCATGTTCCACAGTGGAAGATGAAACTGATGGTTATAATCACACTTCAAATTGCTTACATACGGTCAGTTGAAAATTTTATGTGTTAACACTTACCAGACAGCCATACTAATTATTCAGAATTTCAACTTCATACAGAGCCCTCTAGAATCAGCAAAGGTGGTCTGCAACAAAGATTAGATGTGTAAATTTAAGTGCATTGAGCTGATAAAACCTGTAACTCTTCACTTTAAGTAAAATAACAAATGCAGGACTTTTACATTTACTTACTTTTACAGCGTTAATAGTTTGATTATTAATAGTTATATTTTACTTAGAAAAAGGTTGACAAAACCAACATTCCCAGGCAGAGAAAGTGGGCCTTCGTTATAAACAGATGATAAACAGTGCAGATTATGCTTCAAAACACTGGGGAAATACACTTTTTCAGTTGCGTCGACTCATCATGCAGGCTGAAGTGTTTGAATTAGGCTAACTGGTGAAATCCACTGCAAGGCTGGGATCCTCCCAGTGACACTGGCAAGTAATGGCACCTCAGTGGCAGTTAGTTGCACCTCACTGGCAGCCCTTGACAGTCTGTCGGCAGTTGAAAGACTTGCTGTAAATTAGGATGGGGACAAATTTTATGCCTTTATTACATGGACCACGTAGATATGACAAGAAAACAGAGGGAGATGCAACAAGACTCCATTGATGGATTCGAACTGCTGACATTTGGGCAGCAAGTGTCTTAACCAGTAGGCTACCGGAAAACACAGTACTCTTTCATGTAATGCTTTAATATTCATTTTATACCACTTCACCATGTCAATGTCAGTTGTCACGCTACTGCTGTCACAGTCAAATAAAATTGTGAGAACAACGTGAAGTCAACTTTTTTTCTGAATTTTATTTTTTTATGTATAAAGTAACCTACATGTTACTAACCTTATGTTTGCTCAATTATGCTTAAACCTTTGTTTATGCAATTAAGTGTACATAACAATTTCACTCTTACAATAATAAAACTGAGGATTAGTAAAGAGTGTATTTTTGTACCTTTTTATTTCAAAGCAGGCAAATCATAACCTCCTGGGCAGAAGAAATAGCATAAATAAGTACAATACTTATTGTCATTGTTGGGAATTGTTGGGTCTCTGTAAATTAAAGAGTACGGTCTTGGACTGCTCTATGTGAAAAGTGCCTTGAGATGACTTCTGTTGTGATATGGCGCTATATAAAAAAAAATTGATTGATTGATTGATTGATTGAATACAAAAAAGTAAAACAGGGGACGGGAGGAGCCAAGATGGTGCCAGTGTGAGACGCTTTCTGCACTGGCAAATCTTTTTTCGTTCAAAGCTTGAATTTGTTTGCCCAAGAACAAGAACTATGTAAGTAGTTTTTCTTTTCGTTAAGAACAATGCGTTGAGGTTGGTTTCTGAATCTTTGACCCATCTTGACCTTTTTTTTCCTCGATTTTTTTCTATCAGACTTTGCCTACAACAAGCTGAAGTCTAAAACTCTCATAGCAATATCCCACTGAAAAAGGCACAACGCCATGAGGATCCCTCCAATGCTGCTTGCTGAAATTAATGAGATTTCTGAGTCGCAGCGCTGATTTATGGAGAAACTGGAATCCATAGAGGAGACCGTTTTCCAAAACTTGAAGAATATCCAAACTCTTTCTGTGCAAGCTGCAGAGAAGAAGGTAGGGGGTTGTCATAAGGAGTGGATCCTTTGGAGCTGCAAATTAATACTTTGTCTACTGAAAATAAGAAGTTAATGGAAAAAATGAATGACATGGATGCGTATTCCAGGCCCTGGAACTTGAAGATCTCCAGGGTTCCCAAGTGTGAGGGTGAAAATGTTAAATGACTGTAACTGATCTTTTCTCCCATGTTTCTCCTGGGCTGATGTTAAAAACTCTGAGATTCTCAAGCAGAAAAAAATAAAGATGTTGGAGGACTTAACTCAGCAGGTGAAGGATGAGCCAAGCTGTGGCCACTGGTGGTGGAAACAAAACAAAAGAGCAGTGGTCTATTTGCTATCATTGCTGGTAAGAAGGTCTCTGTAGAGGACTTGACATGAAGTGACTGTATGATTAAGCAGAAGCAGTTGTTTGGGGAAAGTTAACTTTAAAGCATGTAGGCTGTCTAATAAGCTACATATTTTCTTTCTTTTTCTGAAAACGAAAGATGGCATGAGGATAATTTTTGGTCTTTACTTTTTATGGAGGGATAGCTTTAAATCTTAACTTTGTTCATACATTCCTGGGAGTATTTGCATTATCATTTACTGATAAAAAATATCTATGTAAAGTATCGATCTATGGAGATATATTTTCTTTTTACCTTCTTCTAATGTGATTCAGTTTCCTCTAATTCTCTCTGGTCAGTTTCTTTACTGATTGCTTAATGTAAAAGTTGGGCTTTTGAATTCAAGTTTTGCGCATTTCTCTCAACCTTTTTCACAACAAAACCTACTGTTTGAGTAGCACTGTTTGTCTTGTCTTGTCTTGTTTTTCTCTTAATGTACAGGGAGTATGAGATCTAAATAAAAGAAAAGCTTTATTTTTATTTTGTAGTGATCAAAATAAGGATAAGGATGTCATGAAATGCATTCTTCTTCAAAAGATTAAGCATTTTGGTGTAATCAGTGGGGAGGAAAAACTATGTTTTCTCATGGTTCTATATTTTCAAGGGGTGTTTTAATTTTGTTTCACCTTTTTTTAATTTAATGGGAGGTTTTGTATACAGATGTTTCATATGCTGGCAGGTGGATTTTAGTGGCAATTAAATATGGTGAATGTATGGTTTTAATGCAAGAAACTCTAAGGTTACACTCCTTCAATTTTTGTCTTATAAAATTTTGCAATAAAGAAACAGATGTCCTTCAGCATCCATCATTACTGGCAGTGATTTTAATGAGGCTCCAGATAATTTTAACCCTGTTATATATGATTTTTGTGGTAGGCTATCCTTAATAGATACTCTAATAATTTTACACCCTCATGATCCACCTCTTTACGTGGTACGAAGCAGATTTAACAAAAAATCCTTTTTAGAATTGTGGCTTATTTCTGATAATTTGACCTCTTTTATTCAAACATGTAATATTACTGCTACTCCTTTGACAGACCTTGCTAGAATAGATATTTCTTTCTCAAATTCAAATTCTACTCTTTGCAACAAACATGGATATTGGAAATTAAATTCTTCCTTTCTACCACAATCAGCTTATTGCTCAGGTATTAGGCAAATTATTATTAAATTCCAGCCAATGTCTGAAGTTACAACAATGTTAAAATGGGAGTTATTTAAATATGAATGTCAAATTCTCTCAATATGATTTGGGAAGCAGTATTTGAAACGATCAAAACAAGGCTTATGTTGACGATATAAAAGATTTGAATGATATATTAAATATACCAACAAGTAATGAAGAAAAAGAAAGAAGACACTCATTAAGGGAAAATTTAGATCCTTTTTTCCATACAAAAGCAAAAGGAGCTTTCATAAGTTAGAACATGGGGAAAG